>NC_140493.1:43754633-44254633 GCF_964271855.1 Acomys minous | reverse complement strand
TAAGCCTTAGTCAGGCCCAGCTGCTATGAAAATAATATGTTTGAGAAAATGGACTTGACATTTGATGGCCTTATGACTCTTCTGACAGGATATAATCAACTCATTAGGGAGAAACAGAAGCCCTTGTGGTACAGCCACGTTATTCTGAGCGTGACAGAATTCCTTCTAAGCCGGTGGGTGAGAGTTCAAGGCAGAACCGGGCTTCATCTTCTGTGGGCAGCAGGCAGTGTGGCAGGCTCTTCCTCGCTTCCTCTGACCACTGCCCTTGATCGGATGAAAGGGAACCGTTACTTTCTTAAGCCTACGATTTCTTTGTTCTTTTTCTGCCTTTTCTCCCTCCCAGAAGATTGAATTTATGAAAAGAGCTTGGCTTTTCAAGGACGCTCTCAGCCTCTATTCCACACAGACACAGCTGGGGCAGCTCTCCTGGGAGGCTGATTGGAAGCAGGAAGTAGCAACTGGGATTCCTGATCTCAGTTCCCAGGCCCACCCCTAGTCTTCTGTGGGACTCTCAAGGGTTCATGGCAGACTCCTCGCTTAGTCTCCCACTATAAAACTTTCAAATCCACTGCTCCCCGATTTTACCTGAGTTATCTCTCCGGCACGAATACGAAGGGAAAAAAAGCCAGATTTGCACATGGGGAGAATGGTCCCTTAAAAGTGTCTTCAGCATCTGACCAGAGCACACGGAGAAGATTCCTAGCAGAGTCCTCCACAGGACTCTTAGGCTTTCTACTAGATTTATTGCCTGGAAGTTGTGGTTTCTTGAAGTTCTTCTATTCAATCATTAAATATGTACTAGACATCTTGTTTCTTAAAATACTTTTAAGTACACTCATTTTTAAGTATCAAATCAACTCATTATAACTATAATGGTGTCTATGTACTTTAGTAACTCTGGTTTACAACACTCATTCTTAAGATTTTTCTAAAAAAAAAAAAAAAAAAAAAACAAACTAACAAGCAAACAAACAGAAAACCCCCAAACCAAACAAACACAAAACAACAACAAAAAAAGACTTTTCTCAATTAATCTGATCCACTATATTTTAACTTTTACTAGAAAAAAATGGTGTTTCCTTGCCACTCCTGAGACTCAAACATCTTTTACAGAGTCACTCTCACATGGGCACCATTTTCTTTAGGTGTGAAAAATGAATGAATTAATAGTTTTTTAGAATGTATTTTATTATGTCTGTGAGTGTTTTGCCTGCATGTAAGTATGTATGTCATATATGTGCCTGGTGCCTGTAGAGGCCAGAAGAGGGTATTGGATCCCCTGAAACTAGATTTATATATGGTTGCGAGCCACCATGTATGTGGTGTGAACTATCTCCAGGGCCTCTGCAAGAGCATTAAGTGCTCTTAACCGCTGAGCCATCTGTTTTCCTAAACATATTTTGGACATGACTTTTGTGTTTATCCTGTAATCTTTGCATCAGGAATTGGCAAACTGAGGCCTATAGGCTGGCTGTTCATATAAAATGACTTTCGGGTGTATCCATGCACTGTCTTTGCTATTTCCCTAAGGGGACAACCAAGTTGTGGTAAAGGCTACACAGGCTGAAAGAGGCAAGATATTTTACCATCCAGTCATTTACAAGGAAGTTTGCTGAATGTTGCCTTTTATCTGATAGAAAAAATGTATGAAACACAAACCTATATACTACAATCTCTTTTCTGGAGCCTCAAAAATTGCCAATCTTGCAAAAAAAAAAAGTCTATAATGCAGGACATTATAAATCCCAACAAATCTCTCAAAACTCCTCCCTTACTGTTTTCCTCTTCAACCTCACACTCTTTCCACCTGACTTTTGTGTCAGCTACCAGTAGTGCTGAGATCATGGTTTGTCCAACTTTTGCTTTGTAACCTTGATTCATCATTTAAAAACTTGCTTAAACACTATCCGTGTTAACTTGCTTTCTGTGAGGTTTCCCTGCTAGGGTAGAGGCCCCCTGTCTCCTTTTAGCCCTGCTCAGCACTTCATAAATGATGACACCTAATTTCATATGGATTAATTGACTTGAGCACAGTTCCATGAAAAAGTGGGCAGATTAGATTTTGATTTGAAATCTGTTTGAATTCAATGTGAAGTTTCTATTATAATTCAACTCTGATTAATTTAAGTATAAAATAATACTCATGTCACATGGAACCAACTCAAGATGGTAGGTAAGTCTAATAAAGCATGATGCTGGAAGAATATATATACATACATATATATGTATATATATAATATTATGATATATGTATACACACACACACACACACACACACACACATATATATATATATGTGACTTTTGTACACAAATACCAGCATATAAATAGGGCACTGCTTGTACCATAACAAACCAGTTCAATTCAGAGTGCCATCAAAACACACACAATTCTACCTCAGTTATACTGAACAGAAATCTTGGTGTGATATAGTTGGGTACTTTAGGACTGGCATCTCTCATGAAATTGTGTTGTTATCAACCAAAGTTGAAAGAGGACACTGGCGACACTTCTAAGCTTAATATTGAGTTTATTTGCTGGTCCACTCCTTTTTTGTGGTTCATTCCACAGAGCTGTATCACCTTGTGGCAGCTGTCTTTCTTCCAGACAACTGATCTGAACAGGTAAAGGGACTCACAACATGTAGGCCAGTCTTTGTATAACTTGATCTAAAAAGTGACCCCCCCCCATAATTATTTTAAGATATTCTACTCTCTTCTGTGAGTTATTAGTCACAGTTCTCTGTAGTGGATATAAACATGTTTTTGCTTTGATCCCAAGTATGGAATGGGGAACAGACTTGTGAGAAAACAGGTGATATTTATCTACTTAGAAGTCAAATCACTTTGTGTGGGGGGGTGCTTGGTTTTTGTCAGCTGAAAAACATCCTAGTGAGCCTCTAAGGGGATATATATGCGGGCGCACATGCGTGCACGCACGCGCAGACACACACACACACACACACACACACACACACACACACACACGATATGAGGGGCTGGGGCTTTTTAGGTCTTGGTATTGTTTGGTTGTTCATCGCTCCACTTCCAGATGCTCCTAGAGAGGACCACTACAGAGAATGCTTCAGGGCTGTGGGTTCTGGCTGCTGTTCCAGGTTCCAGAAGCAACTTTGGTAGAATTGCTGGTCTCCTGAAATCCCAGGAACTGAATTCAACAATGTCTACTTTTCTGTTTCCATAAGTCTCTTTTCTCTTCTATCTAGGGTAGGTGGGTTGGAAGGGAGGTATAAGCATTTAAAGAACCCCAAATAAAGTAGGTTTGGAAAAGGTGACGCCTATAGCCCTCACGCAAAGAGAAGGGATATGTAAGATCTTGAAGACAGCAAACCCCTCTGTCTGTAGACTGAAGATATTAAATAGAGGATTCCAGAAGAGACAACTCATAAATATGAAATTACATTCTTTCCTGGGAGTGTGACAAATCTTACAACACCCTCACTCGGTATCTCCAGGAACATACCAGCCTGATGACTCATCGAAAGGCTCACATCGTTCACCTTACTTCATTCCATTCCCTGGACGTGTGTGTGTGTGTGTGTGTGTGTGTGTGTGTGGTGTGTTATATGTCTGTGCACATGTGTGTGCAGATATACGCTTCCATGGAGGACAGTGAAGAATTTGGGGTGTTCTGCTCTTTAAGACAAAATCTCTCCCAGTTGATTTCCCAATGAATCTGTGGTGTTTTGTGCAGTAGGGTTTTACTGTCAGTTTTTGGAGTGTAACCTATATCATTGGCAAAAATCATGGGACAATTGGGATATAAGACCCCTTTGCCCAATAACTGAAATGTAGCTCATGCCTGGTCTTGGATGAACTCTCATGCTAGAAGAATAGATGGCTGTTAGCACAGGGACCCACAACTGCACAATGTGCAGAGAATGATGTACCATGGTACACTCATCTCTAGATGGGATTTATCATACTCCTCTTCACAAATGATTTGGCATCTACATAGCAGAGGGGCCAGAAAGATTTTAATAGTTGGAGGTGGTGGATGAAGTCAAGGAAACAGTTTTTCCAGGCACAACAGGGGTGATGCACATGTGAACTCACAGAGACTGTGACAGCACGCACATGTTCTGCCCTCCTAATCCAGATGAAGCTCCAGCATGGAGAGAGGAAATTGGGCACAAAGTCTCACCCCTAGTCAAGAGTCTTATTGTAGATGGTAGCTGCTGCGATAGGAAAAGCAGTTTTTTAAAATAGAGTGACACTTGACACTTCCTATATCAAGCACATCCCAGGTCAAGCCGCAAGCTCACATGTACTTGGCCAACACAAACGTGACTCCATGTTTATTATATTTTGGGGGCGGTGTCTTTTTTTTTTGTCTTGATTTGTTTTCTGTTTTGGTTTGGTTTGGTTTTCCATTTAAGACTTGTAACATGGGAAAAGTGTTTATATGTTAAGCACAAAAGGGGCATAAAATTGTATGTTCAGTAGAAAGACAACTATAAACACACTGAAGTCTTTGCACAGAGCTGTCTAGAGGAACATGTAACATCAAGATTAATATTTGGGTGGCAAACTGGTTCTGAAAGATCCCCTACTTTTCCTTCATAAGCAGTGATTGTAAGTTACAACAGGGAGTAATTTATTAAATGGAGAAAGGACATGAAGTTGAGTAGGTAGAAGAGCAAGGCTCAAGAAACTGGGGTAGGGGAAATAACATAATCAGAACACATTTTATGAAATTAATAAAATGAAACATTTAAAAAATGATAAGCTCTCTCTCATTGAACACAAAACTTGTCATTTGGATTAGGCGGGCTGCTCAATTCACTCCTAGGATCTTTCTGTCTTGGGGTTCTAGCACTTGGGTTACATGCCATGCTTTTTTCATGGTGGTGCTGTTGATTAAAATTTCTTTTGTCATGTTTACATGGAAACCATTCCTGCCCACTGAGAAATCTATACAGCCCATAGACAGTTTTCTTTCAGTAAAATTACAACAAAATCTAGAAGACTGAGTGCAGTACCATAAGGAATTTTGATAGAAAGAAATATTTATATACTTGCTTGTATATTATTGTAATGATCATATAATTATTTATTGTTACTATTTCCTTACCTTACACAAATGATGGTTAGCATAGATCTTCTTGCACAGAAATAATTATATTTATATACATGCATGAACATGCTATGGTTTGGTACTGCTTATGGTTTCCTGCATCTACTGGTAGTCTTGGAAAGGTATTCCTTGCATAAAGGGAAACCTCTATACTAGGAAGTGAGGAAATTGAAAGCCAGCCTAGAGCTTGACGGCTGTGTTTCCACTAGTCTGCATTCCAGAATGGAACTTTCATATCAACACATCCTTTCAAATTGAATTGAAATCGTAAGTTTATGTTTCTTAACAGGAAGATATGGAGTATTTATATGTTGATATTTTGGCCTGAATGATTCCTGGTTATTGTATCCTATTTGTACATCATGGGCCACAGTTGGAATCCTTCCTGGTCTTTTCCCACTAGAGGCGGTTGCATTCTTACCCTGCTCTTAATAATCCAATCATCTCTAGTCCTTACCACCCATTTAGTGTAATCAGGAGTTGTCACTCTTGGGAGTGGAGGCTCAGTGAGGAATGTTGAAAGTCTCAATAAAAATGGCTTTTCGAGGAGAGAATATAAACAGATGTCAGACAGGCAAGTGGTCATGTCTTTAAAAGCAGTTTAAAACTGGAGCTATATTTTAAGGTAAATGGATAACAGGATATCCCTGTGAGGTATGAAGGAATTAGGTATTCTCTGGCTTGTGAGGAAGAAGGCATTAAGGCAGGAAAGACAAAAGCAATCCATACATACGCTCAAATTTTGAAAAAATAAAAAGTATTCTGACTTAAACTACGTTTTTCAACACATAGAGTAGTTTAAGTTTCTCTCTGGTATCCATTTAAATACCAATAGTCCACAGACTTCTGACTTCTGTTTTTCTACCCCAGCAAGTAAGCCAGTACCATGCTACAGATTTTATAAATGACAAATGACTCTTATTCACCTCTTTTGTTTTTATCTCCTGCATGTAAACAGATAATATTGTAGCATAAATATCCAGTCCAGAGAGCTTTCATGTGCTCCAAACCCCATCCATCTTTCAGTGATCTACTACATCTGCGTATGGAAGCCCCATAAACCTTTCAAATTGATAAATGTTAAAGTTGAACTCATTATCTTTTTTCTATAACCATTCCAGATTCCTGAATTTCCTATCTGCGATAAGAAAGAAGTGTGGAATTCATCTCTGGTGAATTTTCTCACACCCTCTTCTACAATGGTCTACATTTCAACTCCATGAATGTTCATTGAATAAGGATTATTTATTCATTCCATAAGCATTCCCTGAGAACCTGATATGTATTAGGGACTATGGAATTTCTCCCCATTGCTACTGACATTGTCTTCCATTACGGTCTCATTAGATTTTATGTGGAATAATATTGCTTGAAAGATTTAGCATAGATAAGTAAGGATTAGCTGACAAGCAAATCAGATAAGATCAATTGATTTATTGTTTTATCTGGCATTGATATCCTTGGTTTATAATTAGGACCATGTTTAATTTCAATCTATTTACATAGAAACAAATGATGAGAGAAAAAACACACAATGAATTAAGTTAAAAGTATATCTTTATGATTGAAATGAAAAATGTACTTAGAGGGTTTTCTACTGATCATAAGCACCCAAACAACCAGGCCAATTGTTATAGATTTCTGTCTACTCAATCTTAATACATTCACTACTGTGATTGAGGCTAATCAATGCTATGGCCCCCTTTGCTTTTGAGGTATGACAGGAGCATCCATCTCTGTTCTCTTCAGGTTTCTGGTTCTGTCTGAGAAAAGGTAGGTGCTCAAGGATTTTTATATGAAAACTTGGAATTTTGCTTTCTGCTGTTAGCAAAGGGTATGACTTGCAGTAATTGTCTCACTGTGCATCTTGAGTCATAAGGCTTGTTCCTGTTATTTCTTTTGATAGTGGGTCGTTTACCACAACCAAGTTGCTTAAAATCTTTGTCCCTCAACCCTGCTACCTGCAAACTTGGAATATATAAGCTACTTCTGTATGCTAGCATTGTAGTTTAAGCATTATGCAAAACTCAAAGCTCCTTGAAGGTGATGAGTACATTAAGGAGCTCATATGTCTTTCTTGTAATGTTCTTATTAGCTGTAAATTTAAGTAGTGGTTGCTTAGGCTTTCAAATTGTGTTTTACTTCTCTGTTTAATGAGAATAATATCTCAAAAGGCCTACAATATGGATTAAATGTGAAACTTATGACTCAATTAATGTTAGGCCCTCAATGTACTCTCTCTCTTAAGAAATATTCATATGAATATGCATTAGTAAAATATTAAATGCAAGAATTTAGTATTGAATCAATCCTATTGGCCTATATAATCTAATTCCAAATTGGAACAATGCTAGATTTAATAAAAAGAATTGTAATACAGCTTGCTTTATTTGTTCTGCAAGATGAAGTCTAATTGAAGAAGTGATTAACACGTTTACTTTACATTTGACTTTGAAGTCAGTTTGCAAGACCAGGAACTGGTATGTGGAGGTCCGTTTGTTAACTTTATTACTGGGTACAGAAACCTTTTGAATTCATCTCCAAATAGAATTATCCAGTCACAGATATAAGCAGACAAATTCCTGTGATTCTTCTCTCTTGGGGAAACTCTATAGTAAGCTTTTGACACCAGAGGTGTTGCCTATCAAAATTACAATGCCAATAGCTGGGCAGTGGTGGTGCACTCCTTTAATCCAAACATTTTGGAGGCAGAGGCAGCAGGATCTCTGAGGTTGAGGCCAGCCTGGTCTACAGAATGAGTTCCAGGATAGCCAGGGCTACACAGAGAAACCCTGTCTCAGCAAACAAACAAAAAGAAAATTATTACGATCCATTTATTTTGCATATGTACATAAAAAGCATTATGAGAATGAGGCAATCTTGGGCTGCATTGTGTCTCTTTGTCTTGAGCAACACAAGCACAATAACACCAATCACAAACTTTCTATGGAATGAAAAGGTTTGAATAGATCCACTTTTATCTAAATGAGTAGCACTGGAGGCCTCACACTACCTTACTTTAATGTCTGTTACAAAGCTTCACAAGTAAAAACAGTCTGGTCCTGCATAAAAAAGTCATAATGATGATGATGGTGATGATGACAACGACAACAACAACAACAACAACAACAACAACAACAACAACAACAAGTTGGGATTGAGAGCCAAAAGTAAATTTTATACACCTCTCGACAGTTGGTTTTTGTCAGCTTCTAAGCACATAAAAAGGAGATAGGACTATTACATCAACAAGTAGATGTCTAGAAGCAAAAGGATGAACTAAAACTCTGATTACACACCATAAACAAAAACAAACACAAATGAGTATAAAACTTAAGTATAAAACACGAAACTTTAAATCTACTAGAAAAAACACAGTAAAATTTGCTTAGACCATTACACTGGTCTAAGCAAATGCTTCTGGGTATGATGGCTCCACATACTCCAAATAACAAATGGAAAAATAGATGTGTGAGATTAACTAAAACCAAACAAAAAGGAGATAGAGTGTAGAGATGACTTACAGAGGAGAAAAGATTATCCTGCAAACCCTTCTGTTGATAAGAGGCTAATAACACAAGAGCAAACAAATTAAACAGAATAATAATAATAATAATAATAATAATAATAATAATAATAATAATAAAATAATAATGAATAAACTCAGGAGGAACTTTTCAGAAGCAGACAGACTAATAGTTAATGAACATAATAAAACATCACCAGAGACAAAATGAGGTAGTGAGGAGGTGAGGGGGTGAGGGAAAACAAGTTTGTGTGCACTGTTGGTGGGAGTGTGTGTGTGTGTGTGTGTGTGTGTGTGTGTGTGTGTGTGTGTATACTCATTATGCAGTCATGTGGAGGTTCCTGAGAAAATTGGAAATAAAATTATTAAATGATGTAACAAGTTTTGTACTGGGGAGACATTCAAAAGGAACTTGACACTTCAAAGAGACATTGTGTTTACTGCAACACTTTTCATGAATGCTAAGGTTTGGGAGTAAACTGAGTATCTACTATTATCTCAATGACAATGAAAATGTGGTTTCTATAAAGTGTCAGCTCTTTGGCCTTAAACTGGATAGAGTCAAGCCATCCAGGATAATGTAGCTGAATACAGATTAACCTGGAGAACATTATGCTAAGTGCTTTAGGGCAGGGATAGAAGGACAGCCTCTGTCTAATTCATCTATCTGGATGAATCTGACAACTTAGGAATCTGAAAACTTAGGGCCATCAACTGATTTTTACCAGAAGCTGGGTGTGGGAGGTGTGTGCAGTTTCTCTAAGGTGGGAGCAAGGAACATCAGTAAGTTGCTATCCTTCCCACAGAGTGGAGACTACAATATACAATGATGTATTTCACATTCTCAAACTGTGCTAGAGTAATATACATTTCAAAAGAAGGGGACTTAAATATTTTCACTGCAAAAATGTAACTATGTAAAGATATGTCACCTACTGTGGCTTATTCATTTCATATTGCAAACATACATCAGGACACCGACACTGTACCTTATAAATATTTACAATTTTGATTTACCAACTAAAAATAAAAATTAAAAACTACCAAGCTAGACATCAGTCAAGTTTCAGACTTCTACCTACAGGCATTGACATGGAAATATAATGGTGGTCCATAATCAGAAGATTTCATTCACAAAAAAATCTGGCAAGTAAATTACATCCAAAACAAATAGTTCCAACAAATCAAAAATAAAAGTTAGGCTCACACTGTGTTCATAGATGAGGTTTTAAAACTTTTTTTTATTCTTGCCTGAAAAATTAGAAGAGATAAGAAAAGGGAAAACATAGAATAAGGAAAATATTTCCAAGACACTGCAAGTCACCTAAAACAGGAGAGTAATCCTTGGAAGAGGAGCACATGTTTAAATTCTTCACAACAATAGTTTCTTCTTGCATCTTTGAGTGACAGTACAGGCTCAACCAAAGAAGGAAAAAAATATTTCAAAATAAGTATCTCTCTCTCCTATCAACAAAATGTCTCCTTCATCAGACAGAGATTATTACAGAAAACCACAACTAAGTAAAATTCAGAGAATGAATAATTATGTGGCACTCAGCCATAACACATCCATCTACAAAACAACTCCTGTGGACAAGGCTCAGGAAATGGTGTGGAAAGGGGAGTGTAAAGTTTGTAAAATCTAAAAGAACAGAATGTCTCCTGTGAGATTTTGTCTTTTGGAAATGTCAAGAAAGCCTCAACAACATGACTGCCTTAACAAGACCTGGACAAAGACAAAACTAACAGACTTGCTAACATGGGAGGGGAAATCTCATGAGCCCCCAACCCTAGACAACAAACTACACACCATTAAGGAATACCGAGAGTAGGAGAAAGCAATCCTCTGTGAAGAGCCTCCAAATTGCTTATCTAATTAATACCAAGTAAGAGGTCAGCCCTGAAATCATATACATACAAGAAACATTATAAGGATTGAGCAAGTTGTATGCACATATTATGTACATATTATGTATATACAATGTACATACAATATAATGTATGTACATACAATATATTGTATGTACTTATTAGTCACATAAATATAACAAAGAAAAATAAGCCATATGCCATGTATTTGAGATAGAGAGACAGAGAGACAGAGAGACAGAATGAAAGAGATGGATGAGGTTGAATAGAAGCAGTCAGAGAGAAGAAAGGAAAAAGTAATATAATTATATTTCAATTTCAAAAAAAAAAAGAAAAAGAAAAAGAAAAAGAAATCTAGATGGGCCAGCAAAGTTCTTGGGTTGAGGAAATGCAACCACTCTAATACATAAGAGTGGTTGGGAAACCAAGGTCACCAAAGTTTGCAGAATATGGGACTGGACAGCAGAGATATAGACAAAGATAGAACTTGGAAAATCCACAGAGTTTTTGCATGATGGTATTTAGCTGAGGACTGATCTGCTCATATGTCTGGGGCCCAGGAAGCCCCACTCAAAGGGCTGAGTGATAAGAGCATCTTGTTCACCCACACACGAGGCTGGAGGGAGTGAAGTTCTCACAAGTGATACTAGAAAGCCTCATGGTTTGCAGAGTACTGGGTAAAGGCAAGTGGACGGTATGGCCTCAGCCCTAAGAATCATGCAACCCATTACAAAAGCTTTGGTTTCACCCAAGAAAGACTGAAAGGAAGAGTCTGAAGGAGAAAATGTAAGTATGTTCCAGAACAAAGTGGAAGAACATGTACTGAACGCAAATTGATCTAACATTGGCCGAGATGAGAATCAGAGTGACTGACTTCCAACATTAAAAAAAAAAAAAAAGATTTCACAAAACATGGACATTCAAAAGAGATGATGCAGGACATGGAGGAAATCCAGTTGATTGAAGCCAGCCCAGAGATGACAGAGATGCGAGAGTTATTGAGCAAAGACATAAAATCTGTTAGCTACGGAATTCCTTTATCCAAAAGTGGAGTGGAATGAGGAGAAGCATTTAAAAGGTCCAAGTTAATTTTCTTGGGATAAAAATATAGTGTATGCAATTAACATTGAGGGGGTAAAAAGATGGTAAGTTCTAAGGCACAAAATGAGAATGATTTGGTATAAAACAAATGCAAAAGAGAAGAAAAATAACAAAAATTAAAACAGTGGTAGGACAACTTTAAGCAATATAACTTATGAATCATCAGAGTTGACAAAAGGAGAAAGACAGAAAACAGAGAACTATCTATATACTCTTAAGTGTATTCCAAAATTGACAAAACCTATAAACCTACAGATCCAGGAATGTCAATGATATTCAAATACAAAATTATAAAGAAAACTACCAAAAGGAACACCCTAGCTGAACTTCTTGAGCAAGGAGGGCCCTAGAAGGCATCCAGAGGAAGAGTTCTGTGTGTGTAGAGCATTCTGGAGAGATAAATCTAACAGGTCCACAAAAGACATAGTTGAACTTTAAAATTTTAATTTAGTTTTTATTTGATAAGTTCATATACAAATGTCATATTTACAATATTTTTTATGACCCACTTTCCCCTGTAACTTTTCTTGTCCTTCACTACTTTCTCTCAAATTCACAGCCCTTTCTTTAGTTATTATTTTTTTCACATACAGACACGGGTGCATGTACACACGGATATAACCCGCACAGTATATTCAGTGTTGTTTCTGTGTATATGTATTTATATGCATTGTAGGGTGACAACTTGAGATTGGGTAGATTATCCCGGGGCTCATGCCCTGGAGATTTCTGATTTTCCCTTTCTTCGCAGGGATTAGTTGCCTGTAGCTCTTCATCTATGGGCATGCTCCCCGTTCTCCCCTGCATTCACACTGGCACTCAAGTGCTGATGTCATTTTCTTGTTTAGAAAAATATATTGTTGAGATCTCGTGGGTGTAGCTTCCCTGGTATATATGGTGGATACTATCTAGTAGCAAGCATCCTGGTCCTCTAGCTCTTACCATCTTCTCTCTCCTGTTTCTATGATATTCCCCAAGCTTTAGGTGTCAGGTGTGTGTTATAGTTGTATCTGTTGAAGCTGGGCACCCTACAGTCAGTTGTTTTCTGATTTTTAAGGAGTTGTGGGTTTCTGTAATGGTCTCTGCTGCAAAAAAAGAGCTTTTTTTTTTTTTTTTTGATGGGGGAGAGATACACTGATTTGTGAGTATAAAGGTAAGTGTTTAGAATGCAATTAAAAATTGTTTGGTTTAGAGCAGTGAATGTCTTATTTAGGGTTTCTATTGCTATGAAGAGACACCATGACTGTGGCAACTCTTATAAAGGAAAGATGTAACGGAAGATGGCTTACTGTTCAGAGGTTTTGTTCATTGTCATCTCGGCAGGAGGAGACATGGCGGCATGCAGGCAGACATGGTGCTGGAAAGGTAGCTGAGAGTTCTCTATCTGGATCAGCAGGTAGCAGGAATAGAATTTGACACTGGGCCTGACTTGGGCTTCTGAAACCCCAAAGTCTACTCCTAGGGACATACTTCTAACAAGGCTATATCTACTCCAACAGGGTCACATCTCCCAATAGCATGACTTCACCATCCATGGGTGGTTGGCCAGGTTTATATTAGCAGGCGTGAATTCCTTCTTGAGAACCTCTCAAATCCTATTATGCCCAAGATACAAATGCTACTGTATGCCTGGGGGAATCCTGCCATTCTTATCATTGCTGTGGTTCATAGGCTTTACACATAGGTAGGGAAACTGACCTATTTTCCTTTTAGGCAACTTGTATAACAACTTCACATATTATGAAAACTATTCCTGGTGGCGAGGCTTCCGTGTCAGTTCTAGTTGGATTCCTCTGTGCCCAAAATGTGTGTTGTCTTCAACACTAGGGCCTCACCTCAAGTTTGAGATGCAACTGAGAGAAATGGCTGTAGCCTATATTGTTTACAGAGTTTCTAGGAGTCTCTTGATCATTTTAGAAGTAAATATAAGGAGACAGAAAGGAGAAACAAAGATCACATAGCCCGTGGGAGAAGTAGGCTGACAGGTGTAAAGTTAAATATCTGAATATTCATACAAAGTTGACTGGACTAGAGACTGCATTTAAAAGGTAGAGATTGTCAAAATGCTTTATATGTGAAGGCAAAAGTAGTTTAAAAGTAAAGACACACACACACACCCCCCAATATTACATTATAGCATATAAGCAAGAACAGAATGGTCATTTCAAAATGATGAGTTAATTATTCATGAAAAAGGTACCTTTGTAAACATTTTACATACCTTATAACAATAGACAAACAGTTAAAATGAACAAAGAACTGAATGCACAAAAATACATGTTAATATTTGTGAAAGAGCTCAACACTTAGTTTTCAGAGAAATGTGAGCAAAAACCACCATTAATGTTATTGCACATGCATTGAATAACTAAAATTAAAAGGTCAAGTTTCATTTTCAGATATTTCTACAAGATAATGGGAAATTTATGTCCTCCTCCCCCCCCCCTAAAGACTTGCCCATGAACATTTGGCAACTGTATCTCTAAAAATCAAATATTAGAAATGACTTAAATATCAGTCAAGGAGGGAGTAGGTGAACCATGTCATTTCCGTATAGTAGGACACTTCTCAGTAATAAAAGAGCTGCGAGCTACTTACACATGCAACAATATGAGTGAATTTTGAAGGCATATTTATCAAACAAATTTAGAAAAATGTTCATTAATACTGTGTAATTTCATGTATAATAAGTCTATCAAGGCAAGAGGCTCTGTAATGACAGGAACGAGAACTGTGGATGCTTACTATGAATAAATTAGATTTCCCTGAGCATACGTGGTAACCTTCTTGAAGTGACGGAAATGCTAAGCATTTCATTTAGGATTATAGTTGATGGGATAGTCTGTTTGTCAAAGCTTACCTAACTATGTTTCAGATTTATAAACTTTATACAAAATGAATCTCACTTAAAATGATTTTATGCATATTAAATTACTTTACAGGATTCTTTAAATCACTATGAGCTTGAAAAATAACCATTAATAATAAGGAATTGATAAGATAAATTTTAAGACCCTATAGAAAGCAGATAATATGTCAAGAAACTGAAATGGACATGTCAGCTAATTATCAAAAGGATGAACATTTGAATGTAGAGAACCATAGATAATCCACCTGTGAATCAACCCTTTAACTACTGAAGGTCAGCCATGGAAAATGTCTGCAAATTTTCTTAAGGGCATACTATTGGAGAAACCTATTTGAGAAAATCCACTAGATCTTGGAAAAGGAGTAAAACTCTGTCCCTAGATCATGACCTCTCATATACTTCCTAGTCCAGCCTTGGTAATGGAAGGTATGGCCTGGTCATATGCACTCAGTGAGATAATCTCTATTTGTCCATACCATCAGTTTCCTAGTCTAGGGCCATGGTTCACTACAAGAAGATGGCCTTGTAGCCCCATATTGCATAAGCTTTGGCCCCATATTGCATAAGCTAAGTTCTGGATGGCATGATTCAGAGGCACAGCTTCCTTTCATTTAAAAGTACTTGTGGAATAAATCAATAATTTTATAATTATTGTTAAGAGAAATGGACATTGATGCATACAACAGAGAGTGAGATCTTGGATCAACTTGGCAAAGCAAAACTACCAATGGTTATTGCTTTGACCCATTAAAATGGAGTTTGTAGTCAATCATAATGTATTATAAACTTTTGGATCAATAGGTACAGAGCATCAGGTTGGGAAGGGTCCTGAATTAGGCATTAAGAGAGGTAGGCTTCAATGTTAGTCTTACCGTTAGTCTTGTACATGGCACTGGGAAGACTATGCCTCATCTACACATCTCAGTGTTCTTGGAGAAAGAATACAGCAGCAGAGTACCTCTGCCGCCACTTCCAGCATTAACATTTTATGAGCCCAAGAAAACAAACTATAACCCTACATTATGGGCAGGTTTCCTGAACATGTTTGGCAGAGATAAAGAGAGAAACAAAAGTGACCACACTTCAATGAGAAAATGTCTTTTTATGCTCAGATCCCCAGGCAGGAGGTTGTAGGAAGTAACAATTTGGTAGAACTTATCTGGACTCTGTAAGATGTACAGTTGTGTAAAACACTGGCTTTAGTGCCCAATTTCCCAGAACAACTTTTATGAGGCTCTCTTGACTCAAAGATCCCATGCAAGACCATCCAGAATTATGACTCAAGTCTGGTAAGTTAATAGGATAATCAAGAAGCCCAAAGGCCATGGTGAGAATCAAGATTTTCAGTCTGGACAAAACCCAAAACTTGGCTGAGGTTCCTAGAATGTACAGTGGTAAGTCTAAAAATTTTTCTTCTAGAAGAGAATTAAAAGGAAGCATCTTGTATCTAAATGTATTGGGATGTTTTTCTAAGCATGTAAATACTGCAGTGAAGCTTTGTGAAATAGCTGTTTTACTGATCTGAAGGAAATAAGTTCTCTTAGCCTCTGTCTCCCCACATGTGAAGTGGTAAGTCTTTGTGCCTTTTTCAGTTAATAAGTATCTTTGCATATAATGGCATCTTTCAGACTGTGATATAAAAATCGAAATAGAATTACATCACTTCCCCTTCTCTTTCTCCATCCAGCTCTTCTCTTGTTCCCACCTTGTTTTTTTTTTTTTTAAATTTATGGCTTCCATTTCTTTAATTGTTTATACACACACACACATACACACACACACACACACACACACACACACACACACACACGTTCAGCTTCACTTAGGAATGCTCACCTGCCGGTAATTGTCTTTGTTCTGGTCATGACCACCATGTATTTGCTAAGATGTCTCTGTCAAAGTACACTGACTGAGTGCCCTAAATAATAGAACTTCATTGTCTTGTCTTGGAGGCTGGAAGTCAATGAGAGGCACTGACAACGTTGGGCTACCTCAGGAATGTAAGCATCCCCTGTTGTCCATGTGACTTAGCTTCTTTGATTTCACTTTCCACATAATGCTCTCCTTATAATCTCCAGTTCCAGGGACCGAATCTACATTCAGATTTCAAGATCTCATTTAATAGATTGTATGCTTTACTTCTATGTGATCAAATAAGGCTATACTTTGAAGAACTGCAGTTTAAAGCTTTAAACATACTAAATCTGGAGGTTGCAATTTAACTCACAATACTACCGAATGGGTCTTTATTCTCTTTGGACTCTTTCATCACCCCTTGTTCCCAACATAGTTGTGGGTCTGTTTTCTCCTCTCTTGCTTTCACTTTCTTGGCTTTGGAACTGATGTGTTAGTTGGCTGGAGTTTATTTTAGAGGGACAGTCAGTGAGTAACGAATCCTAGTGGAGCCTATAATTTGGCACATAAAAATGAAGTTATTTGTGGTGAACTAGAGGACATTATACTGGTACTTTGACTTTTTATCAGAAAGCTTCCAACTAATTAATATAATAGAAGTGTTTTATTCTCTGTCTTGATTTACATGGGCCATTTTGGCTTGGCCTGAGGAGAATGGTTGGTAGTCTTTATTACAATAATCTTACTGCTTGCTCTATATCACCCAACTCTATGGGAAATAAAAGCCAGAAACACCACTGTGTATTCATTTAAGACTAGATTAATGGCTTTCAATTGGGGCTGATTCTTAGCTTACCTGGAACATTGTAAAGATCTGTAGTGATTTTGTCACAGAGAAAAAAGGGTTTCATATGGTATATATAGGTCTGGATGCTACCGAATGTTTAAAAGGTGTAGGACAGAGTCTCAAAGGAAGAATTTGTTCCAAAAGCCAGAAATATCAACACTGAGAAACTCTGGTCTTGGTTTGTAATTTTTGCCTTTTATAAGTTACTTAGAGCAAGAATTTAATTTGCTTTCCTTTTTTTTGGATCTTTTGTCCATTGATTCCTGTCAATACTTGATTTTTGTGTCTTTTTCAGGAACCTCTAAGAAAATAATCCAGGATTTAGAGACACTTAGCTGTGCCCCTGTGCACAGATATTCATTGTCTCTACAAAAATTGGACACAGAAGTTAAAAGATTCTGGGTTAATTTTTAGTTCTTGAGGGTAAGAAATTCCTAGTTTTGGAAATAACATTACCTTTATGTATTAAATACTATCATAATGATCTTTGTAAGATATCTTCACAATGTTTTAAATGATAGGTAATTTTATGGTGCATGTCTGTCAATTCTACTTTGTAGGCTATCTATACTTTTGAACCCAATGAAGATAAATTTGGACACCAAAAACCATAGCTGATATGATGGAGCTGGTTAAATCAGCAATTCTAATACCCTCCACAGAACAAGATTGGCTTGGAGCAGGAACTTTTTCTTCTTGTCACGTAGGGACTTTCTACTGTGATTGATAGTGGTGGTAACTTCTGAGTTTCTTTGATCTGACAGACTCTCTGTTGAAAGAATAGTTACTATCCCAAGGGAATCAATGTTGAAGAAGAAAAACAACTTGATTGGTAACACAGCAAGTTAAGTGGTGAAGTCACAGTGTGAGTCCAGATTTGTCTGACTCAAACTCTGGATAAGAATTCAGATAATGAAGGTCAAGTTATCTGAAGAAGTATTTAAAAATGATAAAAATATTATTACTAATACTAAATAATAATAATAATATTAATAATAATGATACATGTTTAATCAAGTTGTTATATAATCGTAGGATATACTAAAATATATCTATTATGATTTATATTTTAGTGTAATCATAAGAATACATGACAGGGACTGATAATTCTGGGAACATGGAACTACATTAATTAATAAGTAGGAATGCAATAGAGCATAGAGAAAAACAACATATGATTGTCCTTTTAAAAATAGCTAAACATATCATATCATATACACTACAATATATGTCTAAAATGCATGTATATTATTTACATGAGCATAGAGATTATGCCTGAATGGTAGGAATCTGAGTTATTTTTTATCAACATAGTAATTATTTTACTAATAGTTACTAGATAATTCTTGCACATACCTTCATAATTAGATACAATTCTCACCTATTGTTTATAATTTTATTCTTTATTTATTTCCATGGAAATATAGGACTATTGGAATGAAATTTGTTATTTTTTCAGGCAACCACATTCCTTCCTTCTTCTGAACTTTGTGGAACACAGACATTTCCCAATTCACTTTACTATTTGAGAAATTATGTGCACTCAGATTCTCTGGGGGAATAGGTCTGGTCAAAGCTTGACAAATAATTAGTTCAGGTAAGACAGCATAAATGAGCCAGTTTTGGGGATGGTGATGCATAGACCCTGAGTCACACCTGTAAATGAATGACTCAGTTTAAGTCAACTGGACAAAGAGGAGGATTTCTTAAGGGCCAGTGGGAAATAATCTTCTTGTCTTTCTTCTCCTGTCACCCCTTTCCCCTACTGGAAGATGTAGGGTTTAATATGGACTTTGAAATTGCTACAGGCACTTCCTACAGAGCTGACTCACTTTTAGATGACGATGAACACATGGGAGAGCAGGGGAACAGTGAACACACAGGAACACATATGCAGCAGGGAACAGTGAACACACAGGCACACATATGCAGCAGGGGAACAGTGAACACACAGGCACACATATGCAGCAGGGGAACAGTGAACACACAGGCACACATATGCAGCAGGGGAACAGTGAACACACAGGCACACATATGCAGCAGGGGAACAGTGAACACACAGGCACACATATGCAGCAGAGGGACAGTGAACACACAGGCACACATATGCATGTACATAGGCCTCCCAACCCAACCAACCACTCAAAAAGAATGCAGAGAAAAGGCCACACCTGTGCATCATTGGTGATGGTGAGTGGTTGTATAACCACGTTAGAGAAGAATATATGGCAGTTGTGAGAGAACCTTAGAAAGAGTTCGTTTTGTGGTATATATTTAGAGAAGATAAAGTCAATACCCAAGAGACACTTTTACCCTCACATTCACTGTAGCATTATTTAAAAAGCACAAATAATGTGAAAATCACAGTGTCTAAAGAAAATCAGCAGGAGAATGAGATTAGAAATATATAGAGGAATATTATTTTGCTTTACAAAAGATGGAAATCCTCCCATGTGTAATTACATGGGTAATTCTGAAGGACAGTGATCTGAGAGAAATAACACAGAAAGACATGTACTATCTTATCACCCTTACATATGGAATATAAAAAATTTTCAAATTTATAAGAGAAAATGATGGAAAGATGTTGGTTAAAGGATCCAAAATTTCAGTTGTAAGATCTATAAGTTTTATGGATCTTGTAAACAGAAGATAGTAAAAATGCTGTACTGTTTACTTGAAATTGAATGGAATCAAATCTTGTATATCCTTAGTTTATCAACACATAGAGATACAAAGAGACACGGAACCCCTCCCCCCCAACACACATACATGGACACAAACATGCACACACAGTGGTCACCATGAACACTTTTGGACATGTTGAATAATTTGGTTGTGGGAACAATTGCAGAGTGTAGACTAGCCAGTCATCTAAGGGTATAGCAAAAATCTTAACTCCACCTTCCTTCTGGACTTTTAAATTATTTTAAGAAAATTAGTTTTTTTTAATCTTGGCAGTTTGAATTGGATTTTCTCCGTTTTAGAACAAAAAGGGTCTTGCCGATTATCATAGCAAACATAGACTAGGCAATAAACCACAGGAAATATTTGAAGGAGTGAACTACCTTGTAGCATTCTCATTTGCAGAATGCCATAGTGAAGAATAATAACAAAATAGTAACCTTGGTTTTCAGTAAGATTAAAATAGTACTCCTGTGTCTGACAGAAAGCCATTTCATAAAGCACTTTAATTTTTTCCTTTTTTTTGTTGGCCTTCATTAAAATATTTAGGAAATACTCAAGTTAAAAAAAGAATCAGAGGTGGTATTAATTCTCAAACATTGGGTGCCTATGAAAATGCCTTAATTGCATCTACTTTTTTCACATCACAATAACCCTGTGAAGTATTAATTAATATCTTTCTTCTGAAGGTATCTCAAATATGGCTCAAATGAATGCTATTGGTATCTCAGGATGGAAGCCTGATTTTGAGTTCTTCCTTGCATCATAGCTAAGGTATTTTATGTTAAATCATCTTGTTTCTGTTAGGTAACCCAAACGGCCAATAGTCCCCAATAAAATAATTTTATTCATTCTGTGTTAATATGTTATCCAGAATACAACCAGAAGAAAGAACTCGCAAAACAACTAATGGGCCAGTTTGTGAAGCTAGTTAGAGGTGATTCTTAATAACTATCATTTACACCTCTTTAATCTGTTACATTTATGTAAAGTAGTTTATTCTTTTAAAGATTAAACTGGGGTTATAGATAAAAGTAACCTGCATAGAGCTGTGGCCTAATTCCATCTCTAACACTCAGTAGCTGACTATTTTAGCCACGCTGCCCACCAGAGAGCACAGGTGATGTGGATAAATTGTAAAAACCGAACTAGTGATACTTCATTTTGAAAGGTTTTAAGGGGTCACTTGAAAATGCTTAGCACAAGGTCTTGACATGTGGAAAATTCTCAATGGCGAGCAGAAATTAAAAAGAATGCTTTTCATTGCAGGAAAAGTTTTAAATTAGACATATTGATCCGACTACGTTGTGTAGCTACGATTGTTATTTCATAAGGTAAAATCTGAGATTCTGCAGGGTACAACGTTCCGTGGAAACTTCCAGTGTCCTAATAACTTCATGGCCTTACACCTCAAAATATAAGAGCCCTTGGAACGGATGGAAAGTTCCTCTGAGATTGTGTGTCTTTTTCATTTATGACTTCATTTGTTTTAAACAAAGTGCCAACTGTGTGACTGGAATCCTGTTTCTATCCCCCCTCCTTTCTATCTGAAGTATGCTTCTATTTAGAAACTTGTTGAGAACCCTTCATGTATGATTCATGTCTCCGGCCGCTAAGGATCTAAAATATTCCCTTAATTATGCTTTTCACAGATCATTATCTCACCATTTCAATCGTTCATCAAGTCACTTCAGCGTCCAAAAGATATTTGATGGACATTCAAGTAGTCTGGGTACCCTAAGGGGATAAAAATAAAAATAAGCAAGTTATGCTACCTGTGCCTGAGGGAATACTACTTTTGTACACTTACTTGGGACATAGTCAGCCATTTTGCAATCACAACTCATGTTAGCTGAAAGAAGAAACAAAAGTATGGGCAACTGGGCCTAGAGAACCCAAGAAATTGAAGCTGAAGCCATCGCCCAACCAACAATTCTGATATCTACAGCCCCCATGAATTTCACAAAATATTTCCCTACTCTGTAAGCTAACCTGGGTTTGCTTTTCGTTAGTTGGGGTGTTATATGCAGAACAATGTGTATGTATGTGTCTGTATGCAGGCACCAGTTTGTGTGCTTTTATGTGGAGACCAGAGGTTGAGAGGGTGTCAGCCTTTCTTTCTCTCTCTCTTAGTTTTTTGAGACAGTCTCTCACCAAACCCGGAACTCTCAATTCATTCAGCTAGGATGGCTAATCAGCAAGCACTGAAGATTCACCTGTTGTCTCCTTTGCCTCCTCCATCTGAGCTCAGGGCCCCATGCTTATGCAGTGAATACCTTATACTCTCTCCGTCTCCATAGCTCATGGACCAAGGTGTTTTAACAGACTGAGAATCTGAGTTTTTGAAGACTGGAGAGTAGTTTTAATTTCCTAAATTGATTGTCATTGTCTTGAAACTGAGATTTATATCAATTTAAGCCCAGATGGGTTTTTGCTTCACAGGTCAGGAAAAAACAGTAACTTAGGGTATGTTTTAGGGACACATATATTTTTTAAACCGATAAAAATTTTTGACCATGTGGCCAAATGAATGGAATTTTTCTTTCTCTCTCATTCTTACTGGTTCTCTCTGCCTTTCTCTGTCTCTAATTTTGTTGTATAGAAGTTCCTTCAAATATAATAATCAGGATTTGAAAGTTTATTTATTAATACATTCTCATAATGGTACTTGTCATAAAACAGTGAGTCTTTGCTTAGTGGATTTTACCGTTCAAAGTTTTCCCTCTAATTTATTAACTGGTAACAAGCAAGTAAGGAAAAAAATTGGCATTTCAAGGTTTATGATTGCCCAATGTCCATTAATTTGAGGGACATAACTATCCCATGCTTTGTAAATAATCAGGAAGGCTATAAATCAATGCCCACTGTGTTTCCAATAGAGAGCGAGAAGTCCCTGTAGGTATGACGCTCTTCTCTTTGCAAACTCTTTTTTTTTTTTCATTGCCGTAAAGAAACAAAGTGCTGTGTCTTTCCCTATCCTGGCTTTGTGCTGTTTAGTATGTTTCTTCAACCTTAATACACATTTCTTTCTTTAGCTTGAGAAATTTTTTCTATGAATTTGCTACATATATTTTCCATGTATTTGATCTGGATTTCTTCTTCCTCTGTGCTTATAATTTGTAGGTTTGGTTTTTTTCACAGTGTCTTTGATTTCCTGGATATTTGTACATGAATTTTTTAATTTAACATTTTTTTTTGACTGAGCCATGTATTTTTTCTATCTTGCTTTAAGAACTAAAATTCTGATTTGTTGGCAAAGCTTACCTCTGAGGATTTTTTTTTTGAGATCCTCAGTTTTTCATTACCAATTTAATTTTTTTAAAGAAAGGGAAATAGACTATGGTGATATAATGAGAAAAAAGGAGAAACTATAATAAGAGGATTAAATGTAAGGAGGGATCAGAAATCAAGATAGAGGAAGGAATATAGGGAGAGACAAAAAACACCATAGGCCCTTTGAAAAGTCATATGGAAACCCGCTACTGTACAAGCTTTCACACACACACACACACACACTCACACACACACACACACACACACACACACACACAGAGATAGATAGATAGATAGATAGACAGACAGACAGTCAGACAGACAGACAGACAAAGAGATAGAGAGAGAGACAGACAGAGAGATACAGAGACAGAGACAGAGACAGAGACAGAGACAGAGACAGAGACAGAGACAGAGACAGAGACAAAGAAACCCAGTCTTGACATTGAAGGTTTTACTTGGTGGCATACGATGTTAGTGGAATCATTGTCTCCCCCATTATGTGTTGATTATATTTAAATTCCTTTAATATATATGTATACAATAAAGGAATATATATATACACATATAATACACATATAAAGACACACATATATAAATAAATATGTTTATTTAATATATTAAATGAGTATATGAAAGGGATTTATATGGAATTTATATAGAATCACTACATAATGCGGAGAACAATATTCCAAATATATGTTCTATATCACCAAGTAAAACAAACCTTCCATGTCAGGACTGGGTTACATCTTTTGAATTGCTAGCTAAAGGGTTTCTGTGAAATCTTGCAAACATCACAGGCTATGCTGAGTTTAATTTCTACAATCTGATGGTGAAGCCTTATTACTGAAAGTTTGCTTATTTCATTCAACATAAAGGAATCAAGCTGGTGCCCAACTAGAAACTTCCCTTTTACTGACCAGCGTTCATGGTTCTTGGAGGAATTTTGCACATTACCCGAGGAGAAACCTAATAATCAGTAACGCCCAACTAATAACCCTGTGACTTACAACTGTGACCTGCCTGAGAGATATAATGGCGCAACAGTGGCACGAGGAACCAGCCACTTTTGATTAGATATAAGTTCCACTCCATGAAATGGGATCCATATCTTCTGAAGTAGCCAAAAAAAATCTGAGACAATATAAGCCACAGCCCTAGGGGAAAACATGCTACTATCATTCTGCTAAAGGAACATAGCTATAAAATGATGTCCAATGACACATCGTTATGCTCATAGATCAGCGTATTGTTCAACTCTCATCAGAGGAGCTGCTTCTTGCAGCGAATGATAATCAGCAGAGACTGAGCAAGTGTACAATGTGCAGAGAGTGAGAGGTGTTGGAATACTCAGTCCTAAATGAAGACAGGTAGACGTCTTTATTAAACTTCTCCTATCAAGGCTCAGGACCCATGTGGAAGAATAAATAGAACAATTTTAAGATCTGGCAGTGGTTAACAACTCCAAGGAAACAAGTTTCCTCTATGTACAACATGACTGATGCACACATGAGCTCAAAGACTGTACCAAGAGGCAGAAAACCTGCACAGATTCAAAACAGACATAATCCCAGCACTGAAAAGGGGGCTAGACACAAAGTCCTACCATTCACCAAGATGCTTGCAATTGATACCTGCTGGGAGAGGAAAAAAAAATCGGTTTTCCTTCAATGGAGTTTCACTGAAAACACCAACCACAGTCCATGCTCAGGAGAGGCCAGTATGAAACAGACCTCATTTTTTTGGTGAGCTTTTGGGGTTTTTGTTTTTCTGTCTGTTTGTTTTGGTAATTTTTGTCTTGCAGTTTTTTGTTTATTTGTATTGATTTTCATTTTTGTTTTGGTTTTGAGAGAAATGTAGAGATAGATGATAGGTAGGTAGGTAGATAAGTAGATAGACAGGTAGACAGACAGATAATTAGGTAGAGATAGGTAGGTAGATAGACAGACATATATAGAGTAAGCGAGAGCATGTATGAAGCTTGGTGGGTAGAGAAATAGTACATAGGATCTGGGAGGAAGGAAGGAAAAGAATATGATAAAGTATATTATGTGAAAGAAAAATCCAAGATGCCTTTGATCTACACTCACTCAGTGAGACCCTTTCTCCTTGGAACTCTGCATTTCAAATTAAGCCAAATGCCTAACAACAAAGATGAATGATTAGAGCCCTTCATTCTAGGAGAATGTCCCCTGTTTCCTGAACTTATTTATTTCTATTGTTCATCTAGGTTATTCCTTACTTAAAAATATCACTTAATTTTCCTGGCATTGTAAGCAAGGCTTGAATTGAATGAAATTCAACATTGAATAGTGTCATATGAGTTAATGTTAGGGGAAGGGAAACTAACAGAAAAAGGCAAACAAATAGGACATTGACCAACATTATCCCTCCCTTTTCATGGAAATAAGACATGAAGGTTTAAAAATTTGAAAGTTTTCACTCAGGGCGTGCTGTGCTCACATTATATATATATATATATCCAGGTTTTAGTATGGAGAAGGGAGTTAGAGGACACCACATTTACGGCTTTTTAGCAAGAGTAGTTGGCTAGAGGAGTTTTCATCTGCATTTGTGTTTCATTGGATAGGACTCAGAATATTACATCTCTAGTTGCAAGGAAGGTTCGCATGTGCAATCCTTACAGCCTGGTAAGGTTAGCATCATCAGTGTGACAGGGTCAAAATCACATGGAGACGAACATCTGGGCATAGCTGTGAGGGAAATTGTAGATTAGGCTCAGTGAGGTGAAAAGACCCATACCTACAAGTGAGCACCACGTTCTGTGGGCCTGGGGGCCTGAAGTAGAAAAAAGGGGGCCACAAAGAAAGTAAACTGAGCATTAGCATTCATTCCTCTGCGTTCTGACTTTGGACATAGTTTGAACAGCTGCTTTACACGACTGGCTCCATGCCTTCCTTTCCATCATAGATCTCATCCTATGGAGAGAGCAATAGGGCAAAATATTTACTTCCTATACCCATAAACTGCTTTTCTTACAGCTACAGGACAAGGAACTAATATACATGGTGACAAATTTTCCAAGACTAAATCCATTTTGACAAACAATGTCTTGACCATGAAAAGTATTATTATTAACTAATGCTAGTATTAATTTTATATAGAAAGGAGATTATTCTTTTATTAATTTATTCAGATTACAACTCAATTGTTCTCTCATCACTCATATGCTTCCGTTCTTCCCACCCTCCTACCCGCACCCTGTTACCCTTCCTTAGGTCCATGTCTGAGGGGGATCTCCACCCCCACTTTATGGTCATAGGCTAACAAGTCTTATCTTAGTAGTCTGCCTATTGTTTCCTTGAGTGCCACCAAGGGCACCAGAGCTCATGTCAGAGTTAGTCCCTGCTCTCCACATAACTGTGGAGGATGTCCTGTCCAATGGCTAGATCAGAGTAGGGGTTCGGTGTTTACTAATTATATTGTCCTTGGTTAGTACAATAGTTTGAGAAGACACCCTTGACCACCCCTTATGATGTTCTTCTTGTAGGTTTCTAAGATCCTCTGGATCCTTCTATTTCCCCATCTCCTATATTTTTCTTACCTAGAGTCGCAGTAGGATGTCCTCACATCTGTTCAATCTTCTCATAAGTAAAGACATTCATGGGACATGCATTTTGGGCTAGTGTCCAATTATAAGTGCGTATAAGCCATGTGAGTCTTTCTGTTTCTGGGTTGTCTCACTCAGTATGATAATTTCTAATTTCCTCCATTTGTCCACAAATTTCTGGATTTCCTTGCTTTTTATAGCTGAGTAGCATTCCACAGTGTAAATGTACCACAGTTTCTTTATCCATTCTTCAAGTGAGGGGCATTTAGGTTGTTTCCAGGTTCTGGCTATTATGAATAAGGCAGCTATGAACATGGTTGAGTATATGTCCCTGTTGTGTGTTGGAACATTTTCTGGGTATATTCCAAGGAGTGGAAAGCTGGATCTTGAGGAAGCCCTATTCCCAGTTTTCTGAGAAAATGCCAGATAGATTTCCAAAGTGGTTGTACAAGTTTGCATACCTACCAACAATGCAGTAGTGTTCCTCTTTCTCCACATCCTCACCAGCATATGGTGTCACTTGAATTTTTTATCCTAGCCATTTTGATGGGTGTAAGATGGAAATCTCAGAGTCACTTTGTTTTGCATTTCTCTGATGACTAATGACTTTGAGCATTTCTTTAAGTGTTTTTCAGCCATTCCATATTCCTCTGTTGAGAATTCTCTGTTTAGTTCTGAGCCTCATTTCTTTATTGGGTTATTTGGTTTGGCAGTATTTAATTTCTTAAGTTCTTTATAGTTTTTGTAAATTAGACCTTTTTCAGATGTAGAGTTGGAGAAGATCTTTTCCCAGTCTGTGGGCTGTCACTATGTTCTCTTGACAGTGTCTCCTGCCTTACAGAAGTTTCTTGGCCTCATGAGGTCCCATTTATTAATTGTTGACCTTAAGGCCTGGGCTGTTGGTGTTCTTCTGTTCAGGAAGTTGTCTCCAGTGCCAATGTGTTCCATGCTCTTCCCCACTTTTTCCTCTAATCGATTTAATGTCTCTGGTTTTATGTTGAGGTCTTTAATCCACTTGGAGTTGAGTTTTGTACATGGTGACAAGTATGAGTTTAATTGAATTTTTCTACATGTAGACATCAAGTTGGACCAGCACCATTTGTTGAAGATGCTATCGATTTTCCATTGAATAGATTTGGCTTCTTTGTCAAAAATCAAGTGACCATATGTGTGAGGATTCATTTCTGGGTCTTCGATTTGATTCCACTGAACAACCAGCCTATTGCTGTGCCAGTACCATGCTGTTTTAATTACTGTTGCTCTATAGTACAGCTTGAGATCAGGGATGGAGATTCCTCCAGAGGATCTTTTATTATATAGAATTTTTTTTTAGCTATTCTGGGTTTTTTGTTTTTCCATGTGAATTTGAGGATTGACCTTTCAATGTCTTTAAAAATTGTGTAGGTATTTTGATAGGGATTGCATTGAATTTGTAAATTGCTTTTGGTTAGATGGCCATTTTTACTATGTTAATTCTCCTAATCCACAAACAAGGGAGATCCTTCCACCTTTTCATGTTATCTTCAATCTCTTTCTTCAGGGATTTAAAGTTTTTTTTCAAACAAGTCCTTCACTTGCTTGGTTAGAGTAACTCCTAACTATTTTATATTGTTTGTGGCTAATGTGAAGGGTGTCGTCTTCCTAATTTCTTCCTCTGCATGATTGTCACTTGTATATAGGAAGACTACTGAGATTTTTGAGTTAATTTTGTATCCAGCCAATTTTTTTAAAGGTATTTATCAGCTGTAGGAATTCTCCAGTGGAATTCTGGGGGTCACTTATGTACACTATCATATCATCTGTAAATAGAGATAATTTGACTTCTTCCTTTCCCATTTGGATTCCCTTGATCTCCTTTTGTTGTCTTATTGTTCTTGCTAGAACTTCAAGAACTATATCGAAGAGATATGGAGATAGTAGGCAGCCTTGTCTGGTCCCCGATTTTAGAGGAATTTCCTTGAATATCTTTCCATTTAATTTGATGTTGGCTATTAGCTTGCTGTACATAGCCTTTATTATATTTAGGTATGTGCCTTGTAACCCCTTATCTCTCCAAAACTTTAAACATGAATGGGTGCTGGATTTTGTCATATGCTTTTTCTGCATCTAAGGAGATGATCATGTGGTTTTTGTCTTTCAGTTTGTTTATATGGTGGATTACATTGATGGATTTCCATATGTTAAGCCATCCCTGCATGCCTGGAATGAAGCCTACCTGGTCATGGTGAATGATGTCTTTGATATGTTCTTGTATTAATTTTGCGAGTATTTTATTGAGTATTTTTGCATCAATGTTCATAAGAGAAATTGGTCTAAAATTCTCTTTTTTAGTTTGTTTTTTGTGGGGTTTAGGTATCAATGTGACTATGGACTCATAGAAAGAATTTGGTAATGTTCCATCCATTTCTCTCTTTTGGAATAGCTTGAACAGTATCAGTATTAGCTCCTCTTTGTAGATCTGGTAGATATCTGTGCTGAAACCATCTAGCCCTGACCTTTTGCTTAGGAGACTGTCAATGATTACTTCTATTTCTATAGGCAAAATAAGGCTACTTAATCTGTTTATCTGATCTTGATTCAATTTTGGCAAATGGAATCGATCAAGAAAATTGTCGGTTTCCCTTAGATTTTCAAATTTTGTGGCATAAATGCCTTTAAAGTAGGTTCTTATGATTCTTTGTATTTCTTCAGTGTCTATTGTTATGACTCCTTTTCCTTTCCGATTTTGTTGATTTGGATAGCATTTCTTTGTCTTTTAGTTAGTTTGGCTAACAGTTTGTCTATCTTGTTGATTATCTTAAAGAACCAGCTCCTGGTTTTGTTGATTCTTTTGCTTGTTCTCTTTGTTTCTAACTTATTGATGTCAGCCCTGAGTTTGATTATTTCCAGATGTCTACTGCTCTTGGTTGTTTCCACTTCTTTTTTTCTAGGGCTTCCAGATATGTCATTAAATTGTTTATGTGTGATGTTTCCACTTTCTTTCTAAATGCACTTAGTGCTATGAATTTTCCTCTTAGCACCACTTTTATTGTGTCCCACAAAATTGGGTATGTTCCTTCATTTTCATTGAATTTCAGGAAGTCTTTTATTTCTTCCTTTATTTCTTCCCTGACCTAGTTGTCATCAAATAGAGAGTTGTTTATTTTCAATGTGTGTGTAGGCTTTTTGTTATTTCTGTTGTTGTTGAAGTCCATCCAGCCTTAGACCATAGTGATCAGATAGGATACAAAGTATTATTTCAATCTTCTTGTATCTGTTGAGGCTTGCTTTGTGACCTACTATGTGATCACTTTTGGAGAAGGTTCCATGGGGTGCTGAGAAGAAAGTATTTTGTATTTGGGTGAAAAGTTTTGTTAAATTTTGTTAGATCCCTTTGATTTGATTCATGAATAGGAACATGTTTAAATGCTAGACAGTTACTAGTAGCGCTGCCACAAGGCCAACCATACTGAGCCACAGCAATTTGCTGAATCTTTAGTTCAAATAACCAGAAAATTTTCAAACAAGTCACCACCATGCCACTAGTTTTATCTTCCTATTCCAGTAGCTGACTCAGATAATGGCAAGATTCTCAGGGAGGCTGCATACATCGTCACTCAAACAAATAAACTTCTCCAACTCTTTAAGATCCAAAATCTTGAATTAATCAGGGTTACTTGATTTTATAAGGATTTTTAAAAAATAAATTCAAACATTTCATGACAGGAAGCATCTGAACTAGCACAGGAAATGAAAGGTCACATTACTGGAAAGTTAGTTAATGTATGTTGAATATCAGAACTATATTTAATCACTATATAGTATATAATATATATTACTGTTTAGCTTATATAAGAAGGTCAGTGGTTTTAATTTTATTAAAAACATTCTAAAGATAGTTTGTTAAAACTACATTTCAGGGGGGATTTAAATAATTTAAATGGACTCAACATGCTCTTATTAGTAAAGTGTTTTTTAAATGTATATTGTCATTTCCTTATGAATTAAATCATTTTTCCTTAATTGTAATAACTCTGGTCCAGAATGCTTCCTTTCAAGATACTTTTAATTTTTTTAAGAATTCACAACACTTTATATTCTGCCTCTTTAAAAAAAAATATAAGTGCTTTCTAATCTCCATTTCAAGTCTCTGCACATGTGCCTACGTTTCGCACTGCCTTTGGACCTGACCCTTTTGTGGTTGTATTATGTGCCACCATTCAGCAAAGCCCAGGCCAGCTTTGGGGCTGTAGTAACTTCCTTGTTCTCCAAACCCATGGGGTTGAGTGTAAGAAGAGCTGTCTCATACTATTTCCTGTATCTGTAGGCACCCAGGGACCACCCAGAAATACTTGTTAGATGGCAGGAGCAGAGAATGCGTTAGGATTCTGTACTGGTGTTGCTTACCTTATGCTGTATAGTTTTGCTTTAGTGTCCTCTACTGAGAGAAAGAGGTGCTGTACCATGTGGAATCCAGCATGGGCGTTATTTCCTCTAGGAACTCATCTTCAGATGCCTGCTTTCTATAGATTGAGAATCCTCCCTAAGCCATCACTCACTCACCTTTCCCACAGCGTCTCTCCCAGTGGCACACATGACTAAACGGCTTCTTTAACTTTTTCCCTGATGCTTTTTCATCATGCTTAGAAGCCGCATTTCCTTTCTCGAACCACCAGATCTCTAATGGGCACTGGTACAGCCCTTCATCCCATGGTATCACTGTGATCTACCATATTTTAGTGTGTGGGAACGGCTCATTTGTATGCTCAGGTATTTTTCCATCATTAGCTCTTCAGATTCTGTGAACTGCATAGGCCGGGCTTTGATTTGATGTTGGGTGTTGGTGTTTGCAATAAATAAAGGCTATTTCCCACTCTTATTGTTTCATTTCCAGCGTAGCCCTGGCCAGGCATGTCAGGGGCCATTTATTGTGGCTGCAGAGCTGTGACCACGGCTGCCTGAACCATGTGATATACAGTCTCTGTTCTGCTTTTATAGGGCAGCTGTTTCTCGGAGGATTGAGCTCAGGTATCCTGAGTGTGAATTATGAGTCCTAATCAACTTGGTCATGCTTTGTGGCCTGGGAACAGCCAGAGTGCTTCACATTTATGATTTGAGAGTGCACTTTGTGCAGCCTGTGGAGCAATTAGCCAGTCTTTGAAATGGATATCCTGTAAATACGTCTAGTCCCTGGGGAGCTATCGCACTGTCTTATCATGTGATTGGAGGCCAAAAGGTGGTCCCAATGACAACTGCCTTAGTTTTGGCTAAAAGACATGCAGGCCAGAGCAAAAACCAGAGAGAGAGAGAGAGAGAGAGAGAGAGAGAGAGAGAGAGAGAGAGAGAGAGAGAGAGAGAGAGGACGGGGGTAAGGGGAGGAAGAGTGGGAGGGAGAGAGAAAACAAAACTCACAGCCACACAAGAACATATCCATTGCTGCCCCTTAATTTATTAATGAATAAAAGAACCCGTACAACAAAGCTTAAAGTTAGAGGGATATGCTCTTTACATCTGAAAAATCAGTGCTGTCTGTAAAAGCACAGTGTTTGTGTGATAGAAATAATGTCCTGGATAGCTTGAGGGAGACCAGACATCAATAACCTTTCAGGTCTAAAGAAAAACTAAAAACAAAGTAAACTGAGTGTTTTTATTTTTGGTATAATTTTCCTCTTTTCTTTAAAAAACATCAAAATGACAGCTCCTTAATGCAAAGTTGACTAGTGTATCATGTGATAATTTCATAAATATATATTTTGATCAAATCTATCCACTATTTCCTCCATTTGAGTTCTTCCCTTTTCTACTCCGGCATTTTTCTTTCCTCCCAACATCCTGTGCTCTATTTTTTTTTTTTTAACTCACTAAGTTTACTTAGTGCTGTCTGTATATGCATGGGTGTAGAACTTTCCACTGTAGCAGGAATAGTCTCTAAGGGAGACTTCATCCCCCCCTCTGTGGGCTGGATTTTGTTTGGTTTGTTGTTGTGTGGGTCTTCTGCATTTCACAGCTAATGTCATATATTTTGTCAGTGGAGTTGTCATGTCTAGTAAATATTGTTACATTGCAGATGTCTACCAATTTTTGGCTCTTACCATCTTTCTGTCTCCGCTTCCATGATGATATCTAAGCCTTGGGGAGGAGGGAGGAGGAAATGTGATGCAGGCATCTCTTTTAGCAGTGAACAACTTTACATTCTACAATTGTCTGTACATTGACCATTGCTAGTCTGCAAAGGGAACTTTATTCACCTGCTTCATTTGTCTCTGAGGCTCACTGCCTCTGTCTGCTAATCTAGCCCTAGTCCTGGAAGGTTCTAGCCTCCATACAATCTAACCTAGGCCTGGAATGTTTTCAGCCTCTGAGACCTGCTGCTTAGTAAGCTCATCCTTTCTTGTCTTACTGAGCTCTGGGCTGGCTAGTGCAAGTCAACCATTCTGGCTCCAACTTTTCTCTTTGCTATCTTATTTAGTCTGGCTTCTCTCTTGGCCTTATACTAACTCCAGCAGTTTCTCTAATATTCTGGCTCCTTCTTATTCTCTGGCTTGTTCTGCCTTCACCTGTGTCTAGCTTGTTCTCTCTTCAACTTGTCTCTGTATATCTGTCCTTGAAAAACTGCCTCCTCTCTCTTCATTCTCTGTGTTACCCCTTAAGTAGATTCTCTGTCCTCTCTCTTCTCTTGAGAGGTGGGCATATCCTATTCTGTCAAATCTTTCTCTGATTCATTACTTTTTCTGCCACTCAATGAGACATCACTTTATTTTTAAAAAAATTAATTTATTCAGATCACATCCTGAATATTATCCCCTTGCTTGTATCTTCCTCTTCCCACCCTCCCTCCTTCTTCTGCCCTATTCCCCTCTCCTAGACCTCTGACAGAAGAGGACCTCCTCCCCCACCGTATGGCCACAGCGTATCAGGTCTCATCTAGATAGCCTGCTTCCTCTTCCTCTGTGTGCCTGCCTGGCCTCCCCACCAAGGGGAGGTGATCAAATCAGGGGCACTAGTCCTAGCTATCCTAGCAACCATGGAGAATGATCTGTCCATTGGTTAGATCTGAACATGGAGTCTAGGTTTACTGCATACATTGTCCTTCATTGGTGCAACAGTTTGTGCCGCACCCCCCAGGTCCATATTCTTAGGCCTTGATGGTCTCCTGGTGAGGCTCCTGAATCTTCTGGGTAATTCCATCCCACATTCTTCCATACCACTCTCAGGGCTCCACCCAGAGTCCAGCAGGGAGTCCCAGCATCTGTTGCGATCCCCCACTGGGAGGAGTCTACCCAAGGACATTTATGTTGGGCTAATATCCACACATAAGTGAGTATATACCAGACATTTGGAAATCAATCTGGCACTTTCTCAGAAAATTGGGAATAGTGCTACTGCAAGACCCAGCCTTACCCACTCCTGGGCATGTACCCAAAAGATACTCTACCATGCAACAAGGACATTTGCCCAATTATGTTCATAGCAGCTTTACTCATAATAGCCAGAATCGGGAAACAACCTAGGTGTCCCTCCACTGAAGAATAAATAAAGAAACTGTGGTACATTTTCCCAATGGAATACTACTCAGCTATTAAAAACAAGGAAATCTTGAAATTTTGTAGGCATATGGATGGAAATAGGAACGGCCATCCTGAGTGAGGTATCCTTGACATCACTTTCAAAGATGGGTGCATCCTTCTACAAACTAATTGTACCACCAGGCTTGGCTTTAAGCTTTTATTTACCTGAAAATTGCTCTATACCAGGCTGGCCTTAAATTCAGGTCGGCTTGCCTCTGTGTTCTGGATTAAAGGTGTGTTTTTATTCTAGCCAGGTCACACAGAACTAGAAGGTCTTTGTATATGATCTGATCTCTTGCCAGAACAGCCATGTTCTGAATTAAAATCCCTCTACATTGGACTCTGTTTTAATTTCTGCCTACTGGAAAACAATCTTCTCTGATGAGCATTGAGAGATGCGTTAGCCTATTGTTACGAAGAGAACTGCTTAGGGTGTACTTATTACCAAGACTATTTAGCAGGATAATCCTATTAGGTTCCTCCCCAGGGCCCATGGCCTATCCAGGTATGGATTATTTGTCCCAGTTGATGATATCAAACATGAGTCCAATCAGAAAGTGACTGGACACTCTCTGAATAGTCCTGTAACACTTGTGCCATTTTTGCACCAGTAAGAATATCTCACCAGGCTAGTCATTACTGTCACCCTAAATGTTCACAACTGCCTAAGACTATTGATTACTTTTCTCTCCAGCATCATGCATAGACTTTGAAGCACTATGAAATTAAGCCACAATATAATTATTGCTCAAAAATGAAACTCCAACTATCATTGAACAGTTGCTATCCATCTCCTCCTCTATAGACTCTAGAAGCCCCAATTCATTTTCTTTCTGCTTCTTTCGATTCACATATTCTGGATGTTTCATGTAAAAAAGGGGCATACAGTTTGTGAGCACATGTGAGGGAGGTGAAAATGGACTCATGTTCTAAGAAGTTCTCACTGAATTGAACAGGGTCTTCTAAAGGTACTTCTATATGACAGTTTGCCTTGAAATTTTATTCCTGTTGTGGCTGGGGAAATGGCTTAGTGGTCAAGATCATTTGCTGCCCTTCTAGAAGATCTGAGTTCAGTTCCCAGCTCCAACTTCCTATAGGGTCCATCTCCAATGCTTTCTTCTAGCTTCTGTAGGTACCTACCAGATCACAAGTATAACTGTGCATGAACTAGCACACACGCGCATGTGCTCACAGGCATGCACACGTGTACAGTCTCACACACACAAATAAATAAAAGAAAAATCTTTAAAAAAGCATTTGTGCACATGCAATGAACTTTATAATAAGCCTAGCTTATAGGTAAAGCTCAGTGTGTAACGTACTCTAATGACAGCTAAATTTTAGTCACATACAGATGAACACTTGTTCAAATCATACTCCAAATATCCACGTTGTATGGTGGAGCATCTTTTGGCACTGATGTCTTCAATTTGATCACTTCTCCCCGGCGGGGTCCCTTACCAGGCCATAGAGGAAAAAGATGCGGGCAGTCCTAATGAGACTTGATAGGCTGGCAGAAAAGGGCTCCTCCTCTCTGAGGACTAGGGGAGGGGCATGGGGGAAGAGGGAGGGAGTATGGGATTGAGAGGAAAAGAGAGAGGGGGCTACAATTGGGATGTAAAGTGAATAAAAATTTAAAAATACAAAACAAACAAACAAGAAAAAATCACACTCCAAAGGACAGTTGCTAGCTGTAAGTAGTCAAGCTGCCTTGATTCCTTATTTTCATTTTCCATTTCTTTTTCCTTGATATGGATATACTATGTCCATGTGAGCGAGTGTGGATTCTGACACCTCCTTGGTGAGACTACAAACCAACTCTAGAGTTACCAATAAAAACATTTAAAGAAGATATTTAAACTGTGTGCCTGTGTATGCTTATGCATGTGCATGTGCGTGCGTGCATGTGTGTGTGTGTGTGTGTGTGTGTGTGTGTGTGTGTGTGTACATATGTGCATGTGTAAAGGTCATAGGAGGATTCTTTTTTTATCTCCTAGGGACAAAGTCTGAACCTAGAGCTTCCTATATTTTGCTTAGGCTGGCTGCCCAAATAACCCCCAGAAAGTCCCCAGCTCCCTTAGCACAGGGGCTAGAGGCACAGGTGGCAATGCCCAGCTGTCTGTGTGGGTGCTGTAACCTGAACTCAGGTCCTCATGCTTGTTGAACAGGCACACTTGCATACTAAACCATCTCTCCAGAGCCTATAATACTGTTTGTTAATACATCAAATTGACTAAGATAATTTCTGAAAATATGAAATATTAAAACTATCATGAAATTATATACTAACAAAATGTCATGGAATTGATAGAAAACCACAGTCAGATCAATGAATCAGAGTAGAGAGCTCAGAAATAAATGCACACGTTAATGCTTGATTGATTTGCCACTGAAGTACCAAGAACACACAGTGCAGAATCAACTTTTCAACAAATATTATTTGGAAAGTCAGATATCAATAGAAGTATGGAAACTGGTTCTTGTCTCACTCTGTGTGGAAAATTAAAATTAAAATGAACCAATAACTTAAGTGTAAGAAAGAAAAGGAAAAAACTCAGAGGAAAGCTTCATGACATGGTCTGGGCAGTGACCTGTTGGACAGGACCTTGAAGGCACAGACAAGAAAAGCCTTCCACTTAATGCATTTTTACCACACTTTGTATTGTTTGATATGTATGTTTATGGAAGGGCTTGCTAATTGTTTTGTGTATGTCAAGTAATAATAGTTTTCATCTAAATACCAATAATTCCTTTTGTGTTTCTTTTATTAACCATTGCAAAACATCACAAAACATATCTGGCATAAATTCAGTTCATGGCACATTGTTTAGAGTGGGGATGTACTTAATAAAAGTAATGATTTCAATGTATTATTTATATATAGTGAGGTTAGGTTACATTTGTAAGATAATCATTTGATTTCTGTGAGAAGATACTTGTTGAATTATTTGATTAGCTTCTGAGTTTAAAAAAAAAATCAAAAATGAAGTATTGCATTGGGTGCCTAGAAAACTCATGCCTGAGTGTGCATGGAGGGTCCATGAACCAGAGGCTGGTCAGCCCAGAAACCCAGGATAGAACCAAATATGACTGGCAAAAACAAGTCAATGAAATGATTTCTTTTTTTTCTCCTTTATTAATTTATTCTTGTTACATCTCAATGGTTATCCCATCCCTTGTATCCTCCCATTCTTCCCTCCCTCCCATTTTTCCCTTATTCCCCTCCCCTATGACTGTTCCTGAGGGGGACCTCCTCCCCCTGTATATGTTCATAGGGTATCAAGTCTGAAATGATTTCTAATGATATTTCTGCTATACTCATAGATCGGTGCCTAGCCTACTAGTCATCACAAACGCTTCGTTAAGCCAGTGAGAACAGCAGGCGCAGAGACTCATAGCCAAACACTAGGCAAAGCCCAGAGAACCCCGAAGAAGAGGCGGGAGAAAGTTTCTAGAACCCAGAGGGGTAAAGGGCACCACAGAAACACTACCTGCAGAATTAGCTAAACTCAGAGGAGCTCACAGACACTGGTCTGAGAATCATTGTGCAGTTCAATATTCCTGTAGGAATCCTAACATCCGGAGTAGGGACTGTCTCTGACTTTTCCGCCTGTGCTTGGGACCCTTTTCCTAGAATTGGGTTGCCTCATCCAGCCTTGACAGGAGGGCTTGTGCCTAGGCTCATTATAGTTTGTTATGCCATGTTTGGTTGATATCCCAGGGAGGCCTGCTCTTTTCTTTTCTTTTCTTCTTTCTTTCTTTCTTTCTTTCTTTCTTTCTTTCTTTCTTTCTTGAAGGCAATAGAGTAGGCATAGATCTAGGGGATAGGACAGGTGAGGTAAGTGCTGGGAGGAGTGAAAGTAGGGGAACTTTTGCAAGATAATTTGAATGCATTAAATTTGGAAATATTGTATATAAAGAGAAAATTAAATAAAATTATTTTGAACTAAAAACATGAAATATTGCTGTTCTCAATAAGGACAAATTGTCATCCATTTGTTATAGCTGTAAGCTTTGATAGCATTCTTGATTCTTTCTGTATCCAGTTCTAACATTCAATTAAGTACCAGTTCTCCTTTCCAAATTCAGAAGAGTCTTTAAAACAGAGTTTCTGTAATATATTGCCATTTTCTTTCTTTTTTGTGTACGTTCCTGTGTGTGCAGGTACACGTAGACATGTATACACATGCATGTGGAGGCCACAGGACAACTGCAGACATCATTCACATAGACATGTATGTGCATGCAGGTGCACATAGACATGTATGCACATTCATGTGTGTGCAGGTACACATAGACATGTACACACATGCATGTGGAGGCCATGGGACAACTGCGGACATCACTCCTTAGGAAACTATCTATGACATTGCCATTTTTTCTTATTTTAGTTTTCTATTACTTCTTTTCTGAATCACAAAACGTCCTTCTAGTTTTATTCTTTTATCCTTAATTGCAATCATTTAAGATTTTTCTTGATTCTTTTTTTAAGTTTTAATTTTAAAAATAATTTATTCATATTACATGCTGATTGTTATCCCCTCACTTGTATCTTCCCATTCCCCCTTCTCCCTCTTTCGCCCTATTCCCCTCCCCTAGACCTGTGACAGAAGGGGACATTTCCCCCCACAATATGGTCACAGTATATCAGCTCTCATCTGGATAGCCTGATTCCCCTTCCACTGAGTACCACCAGGCCTCCTCACCAAGGAGAAGTAGCCAAATAGTGGACACCAGAATTCATGTCAGAGCCAGTCCCCACTCTCCACACAACTATGGAGAATTCACTGTCCATTGGCTAGATCTGAATATGGGGTCTAGGTTTACTGCATGTATTTCCTTGGTTAGTACGGCTGTTTGTACAGCCCCTCCTGGGTCCAGATCTGCTAGCCTTGGTGCTCTTCTTGTAGGGTTTTTGTACCCTCTGGGTCCTTCTATCTCCCCATTCTCCCATATCACTCTCACCTGGAGTCCCAATAGCAAGTTCCAGTCCCCCCGCTGAGAGACAACTTTATTCAGAGACAGAAAACAAAACTCAGGGTCGCACTAGGAGGCAGAAATCATGTTCAGCATTCTGAGTATGAAGAGCTGGCTTTGCATGTGTTCAATGCAACTTGATCATATTCTGTCCCCCACTTCTCCCTCTTTTTTAATGTTTTATTAATTTATTCATCTTACATCTCAATTGTTATCCCATCCCTTGTATCCTCCCATTCCTCCCTCCCTTCCACTTTCCTCCTACTACCCTCCCCTATGTCTGTGACTGAGGGGGACCTCCTCCCCCTGTGTATGCTCATAGGCTATCAAGTCTCTTCTTGGTAGCCTGCTGTCCTTCCTCTAAGTGCCACCAGGCCTCCCCATCAAGGGGATGTGGTCAAATATGGGGCACCAGAGTTCATGTGAAAGTCAGTCCCCTGAAATTTGTGGACAAATGGATTGAACTAGAAATGATCATAATGAATGAGTTACCCAGAAGCAGAAAGAGTCAATGGTATATACTCACTTATATCTGGACAGTAGCCCAAGGGGCATGTCCCATGAAAGTCTTTTCTTACCAGGAAAGTGGGTGAGAGAGGAGGACATCCTATCGGGGCTTTAGGTGAGAGAAGCATGGGAGAATGGGGAAATAGAAGCATCCAGAGGGTCCTAGAAACCTACAAGAAGAACATTATGATAGGTGGATCTGGGCCCAAGGGTCCTGCTCAAACTATGGCACCAGCCAAGGACAATGTGTGCAGTAAACTTTGAACCCCTACCCAGATCTTGCCAATGGACAGGACATTCTCCATAGTTGAGTGGAGAATGGAGACTTCTCCCTCTTACTTCACTCAGTTTGTGGAAGTTGCTTGTCCCTTCTGCCATTTCAATCCCAGGAATTGAAATCAAGTCATTAACCTTGGCAGCAGTGCATTTATCTGAGTCATTTTGCCATTCCTAGGAATCACACTGTTAGGTGACACATTGGGTACCTGTCTTTGTTGTTGTTGTTTAATTATATAATACTTGAAAGCAGGGACTGTGGCTCATTTGCTATCAATTACTCAATATGCTGTTCATTGTATCTTTTGTGGGTAAAGTGAGGCCCTGATTTATTGATGGTTTATGAATGCTAGGCTTAACATGATGGTTTATGGATGTTGGAGCTTAAGGGTCCCTGAGAGGCCAGAGATCAAAGGTGCAGTATACAAGATTTTTTCTGTGCTTCTTGATCAGTTGATTGACATCATATTCATTTAGGGCTATAGGCAAATGGCAGAATATTTTTGTCTGAATATTCAGTGTTAGCAGTAATAGTTTTGGTCAGAGTCTCCATTGAGACTAGTTAGACTATTATCTCCCCAATGTCTGGTCTTGACCACACATTTAATTATCTTTTCTTATTGTGAAATCCTGTAAGATATAAGAGTTGGCCCATCGCATCCTGTACTAGCTTCCTAAGCTCAGTTTATGAAATGCAAGGACAGAACTGAATGAAACATCCCTAAAGAAATTTAGCCTGTGCAACCACTCTTATACCCAAAGGTCAGAGTCTAAATAAATATGTCTGTGGTCTCTGAATCAACCACAAACCAGAGACAGTATTTTGAAGACCATCTTACTATACAGACATCTATTGCTTTAACTCAATATTCTCTTAGCCCCAGACATTTATTAGACTTTTGCGGGGGGAGCTTTTGTCTTCCTAGATAGTTGATCCCTCGTTTTCATTCTTTCTTTTTAATTACATTGTATATAGTTCCCTAGAGATATGCCTGTCTTACTTTTTAAATTGGTATTGCTTTTCACATTTATATATGTTGTATCTAGTGCAAAGTCTCGCATAATTAAGTAGTTAAATTGATAATGTTATCAGAAGCCAGTTAAAAATGCCAGTTATCTCATAGCTGCCAGTGATCTAATAAAAATGAAACTGTCTGACAATTCTCTTTTACCAACAAGCAGTGTAGTTAGTATTAGTGACATTATCATATAGATTAATAAGTTCTCCTTGCTACACAGACATAATGGTGTTATTGATATCACTGTTCCTAAACAATAAGTGTTTGTGTTCATGTGCCATATGCTTGTCTGGCAATACTAAACATGATTATACTTGATATTGTTCTGAGGTCTCAAAACTCAGCTGGAGAATGTGTACTGCTATAACTGACGCAATTCAAAAATCAAATACATTACAAAACTATGTTTTGTATAAAATTTTAGTTAAAACTGGTAAAAATATTTTAACATTAAATCAAGGACCATTTACCATAGCTGACATAGTAAATAGAATTTGGTGAGTCTAGTCGAGAGCTAGAGAGCTAGGCCTGCATTCTCTAGGTGTTGGTACCATTGGCAAGGGAGCACAGCTGTGTCTCAGTTGTGTATTTTAGTGAACACAGTTCTTTGGTGATAAGAGCTCCCATTTCCTTAAAGAAGAAACGATGTCTCTCTAAGTTCCCTACTGGAGGGACCCTGAGCTTTAATCTTCTCATGGGAATCTGAGAATGTCAGTCAGAGAGTGTTACACCCAGTCAGTTCAGAGGAAGGGGAATAGCTTCCCACATCCCTTGCTGACTGTTTCCCAGAGGATGCATCCAGTGCTCTTAGTGAGTCATGGAAATCCCTGGGGGCATCATACATTTCTCAGTTTTGTGCTTCCCTTTAATGCGCTGCTCTGTCCAGAGAGAAATAAGGTGAAGAATAGAGGAGTAATGAGAATTTAAAAGGAGGAGAATGTTCTGGAACAAAAACATCAGTGGAAAAAGGCCAAGTTGTGAAGTCACCAGTATTATGCAACAATGCAGCCTTGGCTAAATCATCTAGCTGCAATGAGCCTTGATTTCTTTATCAACCCATCCATGGAAATTTAGCTCAGTTCCCATTATTTTCCCCTTAAAAGCTCAGAATGAGGAGATGAAAAGTTTAATAAAAGTGTGTAGTATTATTTTTTTTAATGTTTTTGTACTTATTTTTGAAAGTATAAAAGGTAGTTCACGCAGATGTGCTTATGGGACATTTGATTCTTCCCAGGAATCACCCAGGGACTAGTTAGTTAGCTGATTTCATGGTCCTTACTTAAGAGTTGCTGAAGGAAAATTGAGTTAGTTAGTCCCGCTTTCTTCTACTGCCTTCTTCACTCCAGATGAGTAAGAACAAGGGTCCTGAGCATTCTATGGATCTCTTTGTTTTTCTTTTCTTTAAAAAAATTTTTTTTATTAATTTATTCTTGTTACATCTCAATGGTTATCCCATCCCTTGTATCCTCCCATTCTTCCCTCCCTCCCATTTTCCCCTTACTCCCCTCCCCTATGACTGTGCCTGAGGGGGACTTCCTCCTCCTTTATATGCTCATTGTTTTTCTTGTTACACACATGCTTACACACCCCAGAGACAACTCTAAGGTTTGGAGACAGAGGCTTTGACCTACAAGCGTCTATGTGCCTCACCTTATTCACCTGTCAGATTGGATTAATAATATCTTCCCATCTGAACTAGAAATACTGAAGTCATATGGCAGCAATGTTTTGAAAAGTAGAAAGCAGCATTTTCACAATAATTGTTTCTCATGGTATTTAAGCTTAGAACAGATCCAGGCAGCTGTAAGGCACATAGTAACTGATGACTGAATTTAATAATTCCAAACAGTAAAACTGTTCAATTAGATAAGGATAACAAGAGTTGGTTCTCAAGTAACATAGCTGGTTGGTCCTTGCTCTTAATGATTAGACAGCAGAGTCACATAACTGTATCTGTACTGCCTACAAATGAAAAGGGTCATACAATAGCATTTGTATGACTTGCAAACGGGAAGGATGGCATGGCCTACAAAATACGAAGGACGCTCTTCCTTTGTTAAACTCATTATCCTTTTAGGTAACACAAGCCGACAGACAAGAATTCATCCAGACTGTGTATGTAAATATAACAAGGTTTTTCATCCGTAGCATTATTGACGTCTTAATCAGTACTTGTGTTTTGCATGAAGATTGTTCTGTGCCATATAGAGCATTTAGCAATGACTTTGATCTCTACCCAGTTGATGCTAGAAGCAACAATCCCCACCAGTTATGAAACTGAAAATACAAATTCATTTTTAGTTGGAAATACTGACAATACAGGTGGATATACAAGACTAATCCTACTAGAAATTAAGTACGAATATATTCACACCTTTTCTTTACTGGTTAGAATATTTCTGATACAGTGACTTACAGATCACCTACTATATACCAAGGTTCATGCTAGACACAGCTAGTGGATTTCAGCATAAGAACAGCTGCCTACAACATGAGGTCATGTACATCTATAATAGAATTAAGAACATATTGGTCTGAGAACAGAGATTAAGTCTGTTTCAAGGAGTGGGTGGTTTTGGAAGGATTCTCTGAGGACTACAGGAAGGATCCCAGAAGTAATCACTCATTTGAATTTTCCCAGCTTTGTACGTTTCCTAAACAATCAATCACTTGTTTATATTAATGCATATTTTTTTAAAGAAATGTTGAAGATCTGCTTACTTCTCCAGTTCTTTTTTTGGGTGGGATAAGCTTTCTGCATGTGAAAAAGTGCTAGACGCACTGTTTTCAATGCACTGAAGTAGGAATGTTACATGCTGCCCCAATGGCTAAAACACAGACAGTCTCTGGCCTTCAGAACTTATGGTCTGAAAAAAAAAACCTCTAGTTTTTTATCTTTAATTTCATATCATGTTTAGTAAATAATGTTGTTTCTCTATGCCTCTGTTTTCTTAGCCATGTGTAGGATGTGGTGATTCCAATTTTTCAGTATCTGGCTTTTCATTTCTCCTATTAGATCTTACATTCCCTATGAGATCACTACCTTCTTACAAAGTAAAAAGTTGCTGCTTGATTTTATGAATAAAATCCAATGGTAAAGCCATCTGATTTACAGGTCCCAGTGGATGAGAAGTGATACAAGCTTCTTGGGAAGATACATTTGCCTTATTGAAAAGATTTAGAAAGTAAGGAAGATTAGAGAAAATGAGAGATAAAGACTGTCAGGTTGTAAAGATACCTTTGAAGTACTTGGATTTGCTTCTGGACTACTGCATCTGTCTTAGGAAATTCCTTTTATGCAAAAGGTTTATGGCCCAAAGCATTTTGTGTCACAGAAATAAATCAGGGCTGTGACTTGTCTGTGATTCACACCCTACACAGCTTTTCTACCTAGAACAAGACTTGACTCTTCTTCTCCTTCTTCTTCTCCTCCTCCTTCTCTTTCTTCTTCTTCTGCTCCTCCTCCTCCTCCTCTTCCTCTTCCTTCTTCTAAGACAACTGAATCTTAAACTTATGATCAGGTAATGAAATTTTATCCACAAGTGAGATGGAAGAGTGAAACTACACTCACCAATGAATTTATCACACCAAGATGGAATTTAGAAAAAGAAAACTTCCTCAGAATCCTTTTGGTAAAGTCCTATTAAAAATAGAATTTCAAAAGCATTTAAAATTATCTTAGTGTTAGAAATGAGGGAAGTGTTACTTTTAGTTTGATGGATCAGATATGACTACAATGTATCTAAGATGCTGATAAGGTTCAATTTCTTGGTACAAATACTGGTTACACATATTTGTTCAGTTTGTGAAATTCCATTAAGATAAGTATATGTGATTTCTACACCTTCCTATATGTATGGTTTGCCTCAGTAAAATACTCCTAATACTTGGTGGATATAGGAGTGTAAGGCCAGCCTGGACCACATAATCCTGTACCAACACAAAACAAAATGAGAATAAAAATACCAGAAAACGTCACCATGCAAACAATTAAATTTTACTAAACTCAGCAAAAATTGGAGGTTTTAAGACATTATGAATATCTCAATGTAGCAAGAAAATCTAGTGCTTCTTAAAAACAGAGTATCTTTGAGAACACTTACTAGAGAAGGGGTAGGTCAGGACATGCACCACGGTGCGAAGGATGCTCATCAGTGTGTGCTTAGACTGTGGGCCCCCTGCTCAGATAGGAATCCTGACATGGACTCAACAAATTATCAAAGGCCTGAGAGTTTGTAAGTGCTTGGCTGGAATTCTAATCTGTGTTTTTTAAATGTAATGTTCTGTGGTCTTTTAATTTTATTAATCCAGCAGGAGACACTTTCCTTCAACTCTGACAGTGATGAACAGGAAAAGCAGGAGAAGGCAAACACATAGATGTTGTCCAGAAACAATTTTATGTTATTTTTTTTTCATGACAGGGTTTCTCCGTGTAGCCCTGGCTGTTCTGGAACTCTGTAGGACAGGGTGGGCTCCAACTCACAGAGATCTGCCTGCCTCTGCCTCCCAAGTGCTGGCATAAAAGAAATGCGCCACCACGCCCAGCTCAGAAACGATTTAAAGTATTAATTTAAAAATCTGAATTTTACTACAATGAATAAATGTGACATATGAGGATGTCACATGCTAGGTACTCTTCAACCAAGAATTCTTTATTGTTAAGAATGATTGAATGAATGAGCAGATGAGTGATGAACTGAGAAAGGAGGCTGAGTGAGTGAACTGAAGAAGGAGAAGACAGACTTGGGAAGGTTGTCGTTTTCCATCAGCCCAACACATTCCTTTTTAGTTTTGGTTTTTACATAAGGTAATAAACACACTGAAAGCATGGTATACACACAAAGAAATCACATTTATATGCTTGTATATGATATTATATGTGTGTGTATGTATACACGTTCCTCCCGCAGACAACTCACTTGGCCTGCAACTTCAGGGACCTCAACGTCCCTAATTATAGCTTATGTTACAAGCTACACAGAAGCGCTGCTGATCCCAGCTCTGGCATGGCTCCTGTTTAAACAGACTTCCCAGAAATCTCAGGCAGTTTGCCATGGTAAGGAAACAATTTACGTCAGATTTTGAGCAGGGGAATCCGTCAGGGTTGGGGAGGAAGGCGGAGGCGAGCTGTTAAAGGTAGTAAGAGGGAGGCTTTTCATGGACCCTACAGCTGATCATTATTTCCAGAAGAAGGACAAAGTGGCTATTCTTCTCCTTTGGCTTGCCATTGCCTTGACTGCTTGGTTTTGAAATCCAATGGCTGCCTGAAGATTCCTTTGGGGACCAAATGAGTCTGGAGAGGATGCTGAGGAACGTTTTGCTAGCTTTCTTGATGGCAGCCCATAGTTAAAAAGATGTCTTTGTATTAATTATGGATGGTCTTTTATGTTCTCTATAGTTCAAAGACTGGGATTAAAATGACCTCAGAAAAGATTTATTGAGAGTTCTTTCTATTCCAGAAATTATGTAAATATCAATACAACATTCTCCAGTCAATAAATGTTCATTTAATGTGGCAGATATTGTTAGTATTTCCCCAAATGTTCAAGTACACTTCATTTTCCAACTAGTAGGAATATTGTGGGGTTTTTAAAGGACAACGAATTCTCTCATTTTTATTACATCTTTGTACAATATATTCTGATCCTTTTCTTTTCTACCAGCTCTTGCCAGATCTTCCACACCCACCTAAATCTACACTCTCTTTCTCAAGTGAAGGGAAAATAATTTAGATGTAATCTGAATAAATTAATTAAATAAAATTAAAAAAAAAACCCAGATAGACCAAAGTAAAAAAACAAACAACAACAACAACAAAACCAAACCCTCACCCAAACCAAAGACAAAACAAAACAAAAAGAAAACAAAAATTACACACACTACCCCTCCATAAGACACTAAAACAAAAACTAAAATATACAAGCAATAGACCAATAAGACAAAAAAAAAAGTCCAAGCAAAGTAATATGTGGCAAAAATCTATGAAATATCATAGAGTATGATTTATGTTGGCCAACTACTCCTGGGGGCCTGAAGTGTTGATAACATACCCAGTAAGACTCTGTTAGGAAAAAAAAAAAGCCTAATTTTTAACTTGCAAGCCCTATCAATTGCAGATAGCTTCTTGGTCAGGGAGAGAAACCCGTGTCAACCTCCTTATCTCAGCTCTTGAGCTCTGTCTGGCTTGAACTCACACCTCTTGTGCATGCTGCTGCAGTTACTGTGAGTTCAAATGTGCATCACTCCTGTTGTGTCCGGAAGACACTACTTCCTTGAAGTCATCCTTCATCTCTAGCTCTTAGTATCTTTCCACCTCTTCTGAATAGATCCCAGAGACCCAAGAGGAGGAGTTTGATGAAGACATCCCATTTAGTCCCGAGTGAAAGAACAATTCTTATTGCTATCAATCAATTATGAAAATTCCATTCTCAATCTTTGAACACTCTGGGATGCATTGATATACCTCAGCTGGTGTCAAAGACATCTTAGAAGAGGAAGTTTCTTTTGGAATTCCTTAGAAGTTTTTAATTTTCTGATGAAAAGGAACATTTTGCAGTGATAGCTCTTATGTCTGCTTTGACTATAACCATGGTAGTTGACACCTTTCAGAGAAGAGAATAATGGCAAGAAAGTCATTGACATTTTAAACTTTATTTCATCTACTATTTGTGTGTGTGTGTGTGTGTGTGTGTGTGTGTGTGTGTGTGTGTATGACATGTGCACTTGTTTTACACATGTATAAAGGTCAGAGGCAAAGTTGTGGAGTTGGTTTTCTCCTACCTTTATATGGACTTTTCAAAATCAAATTGAAGTCATCAGGCTTGATAGCAGCTTTCTTGACCCAGTAATAATTCTAGTAACCATTATTGACACTTTTTTGATGTACTGAACCAATGTGAGTGACTCCTTACCTGGAAACATTTTGTTATGTAAACATAAGAAGCCATTATTGCTAAGTTTTCTCTTTGTGATAAAAGAATTGAACACTCAATTCTCAGTATGTTATCAGAAGGGTGTGGTAGACCAAGGGCTTTGCTGTCTAGCCCTTGTGGAAGAATTTCTGATGACTGCATCCAATGTCCCTTCAGTGACTGATGCATATGCAGAGATACCTTCTATCCTGAGGTCTCACCTTTCCTTGAGTGGCCTGCAACTTGTGGCTAAATGAACTAGAGGCAAAAACCCTCCGTTATTTTTAGCCTGTGTGGCTCTTTAGAAGAGGCAACATTTCTTCCAGAACTCCCCAGGCGACTCACAGAGCCTTTGCTGGGTTAGCATTGCATTTGTGGCCTAGAAGGAAAAGGAAGAAAATACTGTTAGTGAGGGAGAGCTTTAGGTGTTGTCCTTGGACCCTGAGGATAGAATGAGAGGAAGTGGGAGACAGAAAGATAGATGGGGAAAATAAATAAAGATGGGAGTAAAAGAGAGACATGCGGTAATCCACTGTTATAGTTGATGAATTCAACAGTCTATCAGAGATTAACAGCTTTAGTAGACAGAAAATCAGTGAGGCCATTGTTAAACTCTACAACTCCATCAATCACTGGATATAATTGGCATAGGTAAGCAACATTCATCCAACAATAACAGCCTGTATGGGACATTCACCAGGATAGACCATATTCTGGGCCACAAAACACACCTTAAAAATTAAAAAAATAATACACACTGTACAATGCAGGCTTTCAGACATTTGACTTTAACTAAAGATCAACAGAAAGATAATAAGGAATAATCCTCCCGAATCTGGAGAATAAACAACACATTTCCAAATACATGGTTCAATGAAGAAATATTAATAAAGACAAATTAGTTGAAGTGGATGAAAAAGAAAGCACACAGCAAAATTAAGATTACAAAACATTGACTAGCACTGAGCATGTATAGTGGAAGAAAGCTCTACAGCCAACCTAGGAATCTAGAGAAGATGAATTCATTAAACCCAAGTAAAGAGAAGGAAAGGAAGAGGAAAAGTTGGAGCAAAAAATCACTGAGATAGAAGAAAATGTAACAGAGACTAACAATGATATCAAAAGTTGATACTTAAATTAAAAAGTTAATAAAATTATTAATCTTCTGTTCAGGCTATGTAATTGAGGAGGGCATAAGTTACTGGTATCAAAACACATGCTTAAACATCCCAAAGACATTTAGAGGGAGAAAAGAGAGTGTTGCCAGCTCTGTACCTCTGGGCAGAGCAGAGATTTTCTTCCACAAGTGTTTTATGTTCAAAGTAAAGGCAGGGGCAGAGGATCACAGACATGATGTAGACAAAATGGCTTGAAGTGTCTTTCTTTTGAGATTTTAGGAGTTAAAAAATAAACTATAAATCATTCATTCATTCATTTATTCATTCATTCATCATTCAACAGATAAACTAACTGTGTAAGTTACCATTTGGGAAAATCCTTAACCACATATGTGCATGTATGTACACATACACGCACGCGCATACACACACACACACACACACACACACACACACACAGAGAGAGAGAGAGAGAGAGAGAGAGAGAGAGACAGAGACAGAGACACAGAGACAGAGACAGAGACCGTGACCGTGACCGTGACCGTGACCGTGACCGTGACCGTGACCGAGACCGAGAGACCGAGAGACCGAGAGACAGAGAGACAGAGAGACAGAGAGACAGAGAGACAGAGAGACAGAGAGACAGAGAGACAGAGAGACAGAGAGACAGAGAGACAGAGAGACAGAGAGACAGAGAGACAGAGAGACAGAGACAGAGACAAAGAGCTAGAGGTGATAGACAAGAAAGTGAATCGGTACTGAACATACCCATTTATAGTTTGTGCTAAGAGTAGCTATAGCATTTTTTATTGAATCCGTGATGAAAATTTAAAGTTGTACTTTAAGCATACACTAAAGCAATACCCAACTTAAACCTCAATGGAAAGCAAGGGAAGCACTTCAAATTCAAGCTCGTGTGAATATCAGATGTTTTCTTCTGCTATACCCGCTATACCATCTGACACAGATGGATTCCTGGCCCTCTGAGTAAACTAATTAATAGTTGATAAGTTCCATCAGGGATAAAATGATTTCTGCCTCTGGAGTTTAGAATCCCTTATCAGAGTTTCCAGGTGATACCATGATATTTTCCGTGCTGTTTAATCAATAAGACGATATCCACGAGGAGGGTTATGAGAGGTCAGGGAGATGCAAAAGCTATCACATTTTTATTCTAGAGTGCATGATAATCTATTTACATATGCCTCTGGAGGAATAAGGGAAAACAATTCCAAAGATCCCAAAGCAAACAGTGATCTGAGCTATTTAATAAATTAAAAGATAATTGGCAACAGGTATTGGTTATAAGTAGATAATTTAATCTCTCAATATATTCACTCATTATCATTTATTAATTATGCCAAATAATGTTTCATTATGTTATTTTATATATGTATATCATGTACCTTGGTCAGTTTTAATTCCTTACCATTATATTCTCCTTCCCTGCCTCAGGTCTCCTTCCTCTCTCTCCAAGCTAAGTCCATTTAGTGTTGCATAGATGTATGACTTTAGGACTGAAGGGTGGACCAGTTGGTATTGGATAACCAATTAGAAGGTTCACCTCTGGGAAAGACTGTCACTCAGCAGTTGTTAATTGCCTATAGCTCCTCATCTAGAGGTGAATGAGGCCCTAAATCCTCTTAGTACAGCTAAGAATATAAATATCGACACATTTTGGTCCATTTCAAAGTGAAGATCAGACTATGTGTAACTGAAGATGGGCAATACTTGTAGGTTTCAGTTCTTACATGAATAATTTTTAAATGAGCTTGCATTTATTATTCTTGCATATTAATTTATGCTTACCAAAACTAAGAGATAACAATATATCCCAAGACTTCAGGTATTAGTAGTAGCCCCTAGATTTTCTCACAAATTTCCAAATATGTTTAGCTGCTCTGTCTCTTATGGTTTAGCAGGCATAAAAGAGAAAGAAGTGATGTTGCAAAGAGCCCATTTTTAAAAACTTCTTTTTATTTAAGAGATTTCTACATACTTTCACATATTCAGAAAAAATACTCCAGAATCCATATTTATATGTCAACATAAGAATTATAGCCCAACTTCTTTTCATTAAATCTATAATGTCAACTTTAATATTTTAGTTACATCCATTTTTGATTAATTAATGTATTTATTCCATTTACATCCCTATCCCAGCCCTCTCCCTCCTCTCTTCCCAATCCTTCCGTCTTCCCCCATCCCCTCTCCCCATTCCTCTGAAAAGGGGAGTGCTCCCTTCCCAAACACTCCGGCTCATCAAGCCACATCAGGACTGAGCATGTCCTCTTCCCCTGTGGCCTGGAGAGTCAACCCCACTAAGGGGAAGTGATCATAAAGCAGGCAGCAGGGTCCATGTCAGACAGTCCCTGCTCCCCTTACTAGTGAGCCCATACGTAGCTGTATCTGAACCCATTGGCTATATCTGTATAGAGGGTCTACTTCCAGTCCATGCATGGTTTTTGGTCTGTGCTTCAGTCCAGACCATTTGGGCCCTGGTTAATTGTCTCTGTTGGTCTTCTTGTGGAGCTCCTGTCTCCTCCGAGTCTTTCTATCCTTCCCCTACTTTTCCACAAGATTCCCTATGCTTGTCCCAGTGTTTGGCAGTGAGTCTCAGCATCTGTTTCAATGCTAAATGGAGCCTCTCAGAGCACAGCTATGCTAGGGTCCTCTCAATGAGCATAGAAAATATGGTTAAAAGTGTCAGGGGTTGGCTGCCTCCCATGGAGTGGGTCTCATGTTGGGCCAGGCATTGGTTGGATGTTCCCTCAATCTCTGCAAAGAGGCATCTTTTACTCAGTGGTCACACTGGAATGAGATCTGAGGCACATAGCCCAAGAGAGGAAGAAAGAGAAATCCATCAGAAGCTCTAATGAAAGAGGAAATGATGAGAGCACCATTAGAAAGTTATGGAGTGTTACGGGAAATCGGAGGAGGAATACATCCCATTAATTTTCTCCTCAGAGACTCCCAGGAGTTTTACAGACAGTTATACTCAGCTGGTATAGGGGTTTAGTGGGAGAAGAATGGAATCATAATCAACTATTCTTTAAACAATGGAACCAGAATGTCACGAAGACAGGGCTTGCCACGTATGAGAATAATTGTCATTGTACTGATAGATGGCACTCATGGGTTCAAGATTCAGTGTAAAGACTGACTTTGAGATGAGGACTTGGTGCCATGGAAATCCCAGGCAAACTGAATGAAGGGCCATCCACCCCAGGAGAGCTGTGACCTTGGAGCGACAATATTGTGCACCCGAGAAGAGTCGGAAGGTGTTGAATCTCAGAGAATAGAAAAGTCTTGTCTCTTTTCAGTTTCTCTCTGGTACATGGCCGTAAAGTTATTTTTCTTTAAGATTTACTTATTTAAAATTATGTGTATGTGTATTTGTTTGTGTGGGCGTATGTGGATGTGTGTGCAGCTGCCCAAGGAAGCCACAAGAAAAAGTTGAATTTTCCTGGAGCTGGACTTACAGGCTGATGTGAACTTCCCAACATTGGTACTAGCACCACGCTGTGGTTCTCTGGAAGGCAGTGTGCATTCTTATGCATTGAGCAATCCTACCCTACCATGCGAAATTTTAAATGTATCAATGGGTTGGTTTATTGCAGAGATAACATCAGGAAAGGTGAGATTGGAGTGGAATGATGTTGTTCTTTGTTAAATTTATAGACAAGGATCCTGAGGAGCAAAGAGGTATGAGAAAAGGGAATCTTTCTAGACCAACCAAGACTATAGTTAAGACAAGGCCCAAGCTTAGAACCCAAGAGAACAGATCCAAGGGTATGTTTGTTGCAAGGCTCTGTGCTCTATAGGCAGTTAGTCTCTTTCCTCTATATTTTACCACATATTTTATGAGCCAGAAATGAGCATGTGCTATATTCTCTGGATTTATTCACAAAAAAAGATTTCCCCTTCCTCTGGAGAGAGAGAGAGAGAAAATATGAAAGAGGGCCTGGCTATTAATAGCAAGAACAGGAAGTGTTGAAATAAATTCCATAATTCCTCAGTCTTTTAAGCCCAAAGATGACTAGTTAAATAATTTGATGCACAGACCTTGACCACCATTCTAATGAGTTCTGGTAAGCTGGCACAGAAAATTAACGATAATAAATTAATTCCAGAGAATTCCATTTTGTGTGTTCAATTATTAATGGCATTACAGTGTTATTAATGTGTCAATTATTAATGGCATGAATAATTAAGAAATCACATCCATGCTATGATGCACAAGGGTCTCAGTGTTGAGCAAACTGCTCAGAATAAATAAGTAAACACACAAGGGTCAGACTTATAATAGTCTATCTTCCACGTAGTTCTCAGAAAACTAGGGTGTATCTGTCATTAGAATCCTTTTTGACTAAAACTGCTCCACAAGTCTTACATTATAGTGGTAACAAGGAAGAAGTTAGGCACTAGGTACTAAGTACTAAGTACATCTAAGTTTGTCTACATGCCTCTTTCCATTTATGTGGAAACAGTGAGTTAGGGACCATGGGAAACCAGGTGTAATACCAAGGAGAACTATGTGGTTTTGGTAAACTAGGGGGGGTCAGCATGTACCATGAAGCCTAGTGATACATGCTAACTTTAATTTGAATGATAACAATACTCCCAGGTCGCTGTTGTAACAGCCAGGATAAAATAGTTTGGAGTTAGGGTGAGTAAAAATGCAGGAGGAAAATGTAGAGTTGCCACTTGACAATGAATGAATACCTTGCACCATTGTTCTGAGCCTCACTAGAACATAATAGAATTTTAACAAAGCTCCTATTATTACTGCCGATTTGCTCATTATAGAAATAATATGATCAAATTCATCATTTTTTGAGGTGAGGCAACGAAAGGCTAAAGAATGCATGTGCGTGGTGGCACACACCTGTATTCCCAGAGGCAGGTGGAGCTCTGTGAGTTCAAGGCCAGGTTAATCTGTAAAGTGAGTCCAGGACAGCCAGGCCTACATAGAGAAATGCTGTCTTAAACAGACAGACAAACAAACGGACACTGCACGTGGCTTAACACCGAGGTCACCTGTAGGATGTCTTCTTTTGTCCCTTTGATTTCTTTATCATTCTTCCATCTTCATCTGTTTCCCAGGATTTAACAGGGCTCCGGGGCCCAAGTTTCATCACTAGGGTTTCCCAGCAGAGAAAAGGAAGAGGAGGAAAAGTGAATGAAGTTTGGGTATTTTTCTTGCCTTTCCCCTTGGTAGTCCCTATCAGTTAGTTACGCATTTCTGCAGCTCACCACAGATACTTTCAGAGTGGCTCACTTTCTACATGATGGAATCTTGAAACTGCATCTATCCCTGCTTCATTCCCGTGGTAGTGACTTTGCTAGCAGCAGGACTTGGTTACTATACTACCGTCTTGTGAAAAGTGTTTATCAAAATATTTTACCTTGATATTTGAGGGTAACTGATAGAGATTATCTTAGATGACAAGATTCTTGATTCTAAGCATACTATCTTTCTTTGAAAAGCTCACTATAATTTTATTCAGGTGTCCACTTTAGTGTCTACTAAGAACAAAGCCTGTCCTAGGCATAGGAGATACCAAAATCAGCAACGTGGATGCTCAGTCCTCTAAAACACTTCATGATAGTACTGTGAGGATTATCAACAAATACTTTTTGTATAGGAAACAAAATAAACAATATTTTGGAAATTGGGACAGTGATCATCTTTGAAACAATTAAATGCTGTCATCACAGTACAAAGTCACTGTGGTCGACAATCTCAACAAATAGGCTGTTTACCAATAAAACTTTATTCATATCCACTGTAATTTGTACTTCATATCTGGATATATATGTTTTCCTTTGACATTTCCCCTCAGCACACTACAAACAATATGATTCCTAGCCTATGATCATTCAGTGCTAGGCAGAAGGCCATATTTGTCCTTTTATTCATTGTGTATTAGGCCTCATGCTGATGTGTGTGCATATATGGCACAAAGGAGAGCATAGTAAAGGAGGCCAAGGGTTGGGACGAAGAGGCTAGGGGAGAATTCCTGAAGGAAGTTATATCCACACAGGAAACTGGTGCATAGTTTGTTTGGCAGAGAAAGAAATGAACCTTTAAAACATAAGTAGAAGCAAAATAGAGAATCATCATCACAGTGTAGGATGAGACCAGCAGCATGAGTGAACTAGCAAGGCCAGTCTATGGCCATGCCACTGTGAAAATGCCACATTTCCCTGACCTTATGAGTCAAGAAATGCTGGGTTCATTAATCCTTAGAAGGGAGCTGGAACTGGTAGGCTCAAAGAATGGAAGCACCAGAGTGCAGGAGAGCAGAGGCCACCCAATCCCCAGACACAGAACTCTGAACCAGATCTTAGAGGATCAGAGTTCCTCCTGAGAGGCTGGTCTTTGGAAAGGGACATAGTGAATAGCAATAGGGATTCAGTCTGCAGGCCTGGAATATCCTTAGTGCATAGGCCAGTTCTAACACTTGTACGCTGAGTGGGGAAGTTATTTAACCTCTTAGGCGTTTTTTGTTTTTTGTTTTTTGGTTTTTTTTTTTTTGTTGTTGTTGTTGTTTTTTTTTTTTTGACAGTGCTCATCATGGCTGCACTGGCTTCATTGCCACAGCAAAGATTAGATGGCACACCATACATGGACTGCTCTTAGCAGTGCAGGCTCATGATCCATGTTCAGTGAAGGTTTAGTGTTCAGTAGGGTGAACCTGGTTAGACTTATAGACAAGGTGGGCTCTCCCAATGTCTGGATGCTTCCTGACATTTGCTTAGGAGAGGGAAGCTGGAAAGTCGGCAGCAGAGGTGAGCATAGGCTTTCCCTCATCAGAAGTCTACGGTGGCAGAAAGCCATTTCGTTGGCCCTAGGCCTTTCAGAACTTGATTTCAATGGTTATGGAGCCAAGACCCTATTGCCTCAGTTTAGACAATACCTTCATAGTTGTTTCCGCAAACAGTGTGTCTGTTATTACAGAGAAAATGAATTTATTTTCCTGTCTCAGCTGCACAGGGAGAGAGAACAATAATTGTGTAGTTCTCTTTTTAAACAGTTCCTTTTTGATTCTCCCGGCTGGTGGCTTTAATTGATCTTCATGGTGCACTATCGGATCTGTCAGATGAAGAAAATGCAGAGGCAAGCAAAGTTCTAGGTGACATCATTGGAAATAAATAGTTTCATCCTTCCCAAGGATGCCAGAGTGATGCAGTTGAAGATTCACTGAACAGATCCTTCACATACTTTGGATCTGATCTAAATGAGAGATTGTGAAGACTGTGATATTTCACTTCTGAGAGGCAGTTAAGAAAATGGAGTCCTGAGAAGGAGGACTTATTGTATCTATTTTTAAAGAAACAAATGTAAGTACAATTCAGGTCTTTAGTTCAATCATTGTACAGACTGTCAGGATACAATTAGAGATAAGAATATTAACTTATCTAAAGCTAGAAATATATTTGAACATATGAAATGTGTTTATCGTGTCATGCTTATAGAAGAAGAAAAAATCTTTTAGCAAATTATTACAATTATTTACAACCCAGAAGTTGCATCATAGTTCTATTTTAATTATACATTTTTTCAAACATTTTGCCAACATAATGTGAATCTATGTAAATATGAGGAAGAAACTATAATAGAGGGTCTTACTAAGCACACAAACGCGTTGAAGCAGAATCAGTTACAATGATACTCAGATATAGCATCATGGCCATGTACCATCACCCTTCACCACAGGACTGGCATGTGGAGGCTAGCCTTTGTCCCCTTTTTTCAAGCTTCAGTGAAACAGGTTTGCAGAGTAGCACTCAAAGTTCAGGACACAAGTAACTCTGAGGCCTGGCATATTCCTATTAGAGCACCTTAAAAGAGCTGTAGCCTTCAGCATACATGAAAAACTAGGTAGAGTTATATTTGGAGAGTGCAAGGAAAATTGAAAGTATGGGGAGTTAGGTCTGGATGACTTTGAAAGTATCTTTGGCTAAGAGAAATATTCAGTGGTGACTAAAATGACTCAGTTGAGTGGTGGTCCATCAGAGGTTCCAGAAGGAGTTGGGAGGGAAAAGGGAAGGTCAGAGATGAGTCCTGGAATAGGCCCTTTAAGAAACTCCTGAGGGATCAGTGGACACTTCTTGAGATCTCATTGGCTGTGGGATTCTGCCATCCCAGAGAGCACCAAGGCCAGAGATCATCTGACCTTAATATTCCTCCAATCATTCTCTACTTTGACTTTCCCAAATGCTGATGGATCCCAAGGCAACTATGAGGGAGAGAAAGGTGAAGGGGGTGGGGGCACAGAAACACCAGAAAAGATCATCAGTCATCATCTCTCCTCATGACAGTCTCCCATGTGTGAAGTGAAGTAGGAGCCTGAATTGGCTTGAAAAGAAAATTTAAGTTTCATTTGTGGATGGTGTCATATACCACCTTCATTATTAGACTGAAAGAGCATTAAATTATTGTACTGGGTATTTTAATTATTGAAATGGTACTGTGATAATGCCATAAGGTGCTCTCTCTCTCTCTCTCTCTCTCTCTCTCTCTCTCTCTCTCTCTCTCTCTCTCTCCCCCCTCCCTCCCTCCATCCCTCCCTCCCTCCCTCCCCAATTTACTCTGGTTTGGGTAAAAAACCTTCTGCTTTATGATGTGAAAATGATGTGCACCAGTAGACGTTTTAGTTTGGGATGTTTTGGTCTTTTCCCTGGGCTATCCTTCTGTAGTGCTATATTCTATTTATGCCGGCCAGCTACAGTAACCTACAACTCCTGGGAGCCATGTGATCATGTGGGAAAACACCTGGCTCTCTATGGTGCTCTGTGTTGTCAGGGGTGTTTTGGATACAGGTGTTCCATAAATCACAGTAAATACTACACACCCTTTCATAAAACAAGCTTTGTGTGGGATAACTGTTACCAACTGAAGGATAATGTGAGTGTTCTGAGAACATTAAGGTAGGCTTAGCTAAGCAAGGATGCTCACAGCTGACAATGTATTCTCTACTGGTTTAAATTTTCTGGAGAGTTTAATGGAGACATAATCTTATCATGTCTAGAACAATTCAGGGAGAGTTAGCAGCCTGCCTCACAGAATCCCTTCCACACTTAAAGCAATGGGCAGCAGAGAGAGTCACTTTGTTTCCCTTATTCAGCTCTTTGTGATCAATGAAACGTGCTTATAGACAGTCAATGCACACTACATCATTTTGATCCCTGCTTCTGTATTTCGGATTATAACACTGGTGCTTTTTCATACTTGAAAGGGATATTCATGACCATTTACAGGTATACAATGGCCCATTCAACAGTGGTACTTCTGTGGTGATTGGGTGTTTTGGGTTGTTTCGAGCAATTCACATTTACACTCAGAGTCATTGTGGCGGCGCAGGGAACCTTGCAAGCCAACTGGAGCAGGAAAGCAGAGCTCTAGCTCTTTGTGTTTTCATAAAACATTGGATTAAATGAATGTAACTGCTTACCCAGGGGGATAGACCTGAAAATTAGATTTTCAAAATAACTTGGGCTTCTTTCAAACCATGGGCTTATTGTCCCACTCGACTGTACTTTCCAGATTGATGCTAGACAGGAAATGGGAGGTGGCTGTAGCCTGCTCAGAACAGGGCTCTCATTCCTCCCAAGAGCACTGCAATAAGGCCTTTTGAGAAGATGAGAGACACTGTGACCTTCCAGTGCATGAATATTCTAAATTGTCATGATTCCAAGGTAGTCCTTCCTTGTGTTATTCATCCCCATGACTCAGACGATTTTATGTGAGGTTTAAAGTAACCTGACTAATAAGGGAGGGGGGGAGGAAGGGCAGGGAAATTGAGGCTCAGAACTTTCCTCAACTCACTGTATCAGTAGAGAACAGTATTAATCTAGGTCTAATCTTTTTAAGATGCATCTTCTTACATTTGCTTATTTTAAATATACGTATAGGTATATAGGACAGGTAGATGTAGAAATATATGGTGAACAGTGTGAGCAATATTCAGATATGTACATATAGAGATATAAAATTTAGGAATAAAATGCTTGGCTTGGATAATGAATGTCCAGGGATGCGACGTGGCCCAATTACACCAGTGCAGTGCATTGTACCATTCTTCAAATTCTTAAGCTTTAAGTCAGAGAAAACTGTTTAGCAATTAGGAAAGCTTGGTGAAGTATGACAGAAGGGCAAAGAGAGAGAGAGAGTGAAGGAAGGAGGGACCAGGGGGAGGCAGAGAGAAAGAGAGGGGGGACTCCTTGAGCATGCAAAAGCTCAGGAGAGAGACATCAAAGTGCTTTTAAAAAACAGACTGTATTCCTTCCCTTAAATACAATGATCTAAAGGTTGCATTATTCAAATACAGAGTGAGTAATAATAGGGCATTGGCAGGGGCTATTAAAAAGGGAAAACTACTTGGAGGGATTTATACATCTTTATTTTTAAACTTATTCAACTGACATCTCTTTGAGAGAAAAAAATCCCCAGGACTACATTTGTCTGATTTGCTGCATGCTGCTTTGTTATCTGTTCAGGTCAGTGTCGCTAGGAAGTCTTGCTGCCTTTATTATAAGAAGCAATAGGTTTTAGAATCATCAATGGTAGATTTGGAGAATAAATGCAAGGGTATTTATTGCCTTCTGTCTATAGAAACGAACACTGAATTTTACTTAATAATATGTTCCTTGTGTAGCTGAATCTGATTTCACTGGTAGATGTAACCAGAGACCTTTAACCCCAAATTCACTGCAAGTGGTTGTGGACAACAAAGGGCACTCCAGGATTGACAAGAGGTTCTTCTGGAATGAATGTAATCCAAAACCCATCACAGAATTTTATTAGAACCAGGAAAGCAACAAAAACTTTTGGTTATGACTGCAAGCAAGTTAAAGAAAACCCATATTCGTTGGGGATGGGTATAAACTTCCTTTGTGTGATATTAATTTATTTTTAAATTTTTATTCTTTGAGAACAGAAGAAACAACTAAATTTTAGCCAATTTTTCTTTTCCAGCATAAAGGCAAATGAGGTAACATGTTTCCAAGCAGAGAAGACTTGTTACTAACAGTTATTATTTTCAATTTGACAAACAACATCCTCAAATAATGTGATGATCTTTATAACTTAGTTTAGTATTAGTTTAACTATTTTCTTCCATGTACCATGTTATTTTATAGGGCTAAGACAGAGTCTTGCGAATGAATGAAACATTCTACCCTAAGAGTCATAATTTTAAGTGTTTTCAATTTAGAGTATGGATGTAGCCTCAAGGGAAGTTTATAGCTTCTTCAAACTTCAGTGGTGGCAAAGATAAAAATGTAAAGACATTTTATACTGCACACACTGAGGACTTGGCTAGGTGTGGAGCTAGATTCATCTCGAGGCCATTTGCCGGGCTTTGTATACTTCACAGTGCTTCCTTCTCTGAGAATGCCTTCTCCAGATCTTACCACATTTAGTACACTCATATTTTTATTTTTTAGTTATATACTTGGTTAAATTTTGAAAGCTTCTTCTTTAAATACTGAATTCAAACTGGTTTATAATGACATCTTTTTGTACTTTTTGATCTGGCAACATATATATATATTGCCATGGGAAGGAGGGATTTTTAATGTGCAGAATGTATAGGAACTACCATAATATCATTTATAGAAGCATGTTGATTTCTGACTCACCACAAATACATCAGTGGTGGTCTTAGATTAAGTCTATTACTGAAACACACGTGATGTAATCATAAGGCTTTTTGCTTTGTATGTGCTTAATGTGCTTAGTTTTCTAAATTTCTCAGTAAATTTAATATAGATGCATGATAGACTTACTGTAGGCTTCTGCTCCTCCTATTCCAAGCCCAAACATGTTGTGATTCTCATGGGATGCATGCTAAGGCACCCGAGCAGACTCTCTTTTGAAAGCATGCTTGATAAGTTCCTCCTCCATTAGAACCAGGGCACTAAGCAGAGGGTTGTACACATGAGGGCTTCTGGCAAACATGGTTATAGAAATAGTAGCAAGTGCACTGAATGCAGTGAGGAATAATTGGGTGTTATGGCTTATCGCTAATCAGTTAGGCACAGATTGCTAACAGCTTTATGGAGAATATCCAACTTAGATGAAATATAAAAGGATGGCCAGGAATTAATTAGTTAATCTAACATGGCAAGAAAGCTCAATGTGAATAAAAAACATACCCCAAACTCAAGGTTGGAATACGCAGAGGTACCTTCGTGCGACAAACAGAAGCCCAGTGTGGCTGAATCCTAGAGATGAGGTCATGGGTGGGGTATGAGGGAATGCTGAAGTGATGGAGCAGGCATGTCGTCATATACAAAGGCATTGGGGAGCACTGATGCACTTAAGACTCTGAATTAACAAGATGAGACAGAACTTTTTAAGAGATTTCTTCTAGGTCTATAAATCTCAAGAGCTTGTGCACAGACTTGGAAAGGTAAATGTAGTGCACTCAGGACCAGGATAACAAGGCACAACAAAAGAAGATGGAGACAAGCGGGTGGATCTGAGAAATGTTTAGGGAATAGAATTAATCACTTATCAATAACTTGTTCTTTGTGGAAGGAAGACAAAAACATGATTGAAGATTAGGTTGGGAATTCTAATTTTTAACAAGTATTGGGTGATAGCATCATGTATCAGTATGAGAAAGAACATATTTGGGGTGTGTTGGTCATAACTATAATAATTCTACCTGTCATTTACTGTGTATTTACTATCTACCAATGACTTTTCTGTTTTACAGACAACTACATATTTAATTTACTAATAAGCCATAGAGTTTAGAATAATTTATGTAGTCCTCCTATAGACATATAGGTTGTGCCTAGAATGACTGAACGAAATGGCAATATAGATGCTCTAATTCTATAGGCCCCCAGTTTACCTTTCACATATTGGAGGATTTCTTTGGAAATGCTGAATAAAGGAGGAAATACAGAGTTCTAGAGTTCAGAAGCCCAATATGAGTAAGAGACATAACTCTGGGAACCGTTGTTTTAGTCATCCTAGCCTGTACATTTTCAGTGGCTTCAGAGAGTAAATTCAATTCATTGTTTGCATTAGCCAATGGAGGTGCCCAAATTTGTTGATTTTTTTTTTTCAATTTTCATTCTTCCAACCCAGTGTTTCTAACTACTTCTCAGTAACTTCTGGACACCCTTTATTCCCTTCTCTGTCTTCAGGTAGCTGATAGACTGAAATAAAGACAGTAGAAGATTTTAATGCCAGGGTTAGGAGGGGTATGCACTATCTCTTTCTAAATTACAGTGGACAAGACAATGCATGTTGTACCAACTGGCCACCCATTGTTAGAGGTAGGGATAGGAAAAAAATAAAGAGATCTCCACAAAACATATAAGTGAATGAATATAGCTTTAGAAATGTGGCCAAGGTCAGAGAACTGACAAGATCTTTATGGTAATGATGATGATTAATAATAGCTAAAATACTTAAAGCACTTACAGTATTCCAGGCTTATATGCATATGTTAATTCCTGAAATCCTTATAAAAAGCCCTTTGATGTAATGGTATTATTATATCTTTTAATATAGACCAAGGAGTAAAGAGCTGGTAAATAATTCTCTTGAGGTCACATAAGCTACTAAGTGGCAGAACAAGAATTTGAATGTAGGGCATCTGCTTCCAGAGTCTGCAAGTTTAACTGATGTCATATGCTACATAATTATTAACTTCAAATAGTTGAAAAATGTCACATTAATATGTAAGTATCTTTGCTATGAGTTCCCAAGGGATAGAATTATAAGTAACAAATGGAATGGAAATGATGGCAGTGCTCAGCCCAGAAGAAGAAAATGCCTTCTAAAAGGAGCTGTCTGAAAGGAAGCAAACTAACTGCAGCCTGAGAGAGTGCAGTCTTCATCCGTGGAGCTACACAAGCATAGGAAGAGAAAACCCTTGACAAGGATGTCACAGTGGAGACCCAAGCATCCAAATGAACGCTTGAAGGAGATAGCTACTATCCTCAAATATCCAAGGGTCAGAAAGTTTTGCAAATACGTATTTGCCAAGACTTCCTGCTGAATGTAAGCCTTCTGAATTAGCGACTCAAGGTCAGTTCTAAAGCCTGTAGCTTCCAAGAACTGGTCCTGAAGCTAGAGCAGTGGTCCTCAACCTTCCTAATGCTGCAACCCTTTAAAACTGCTCCCCATCTCGCGGTGACCTCCCCTCACAAGCATAACATTATTTTTGTTGCTACACTGTAACTCTATGTTACTGTTATGAATCATAATGTATATCTGTGTTTTCCAAAGGCTCTTTGAAGGACACAATGTACAGGTTGAGATCCACTGAGCTAGAAGGAGAGAGGTTGGGGAGGGATACAGCAAAAATGAATCATTCCTTATCCTCGAGTCTCTTCAGTTTACTTAGAAAGCCAATTCCCATAGTTGTGAATTTACAAAGAGCCACCTATGGAATTTTAAACTGGAGCTGACCAAATGATTTGTACATGGCAGAGGGTCTCAGTTTTGGCTTAGGTACATTTGCTCTCTACTCCGGAAGCCTCTGTCTTTCAATTATCAAGGTGGTTTCCCAGGCTTAGCACTTTTCTGAATAAATGCGGGAGCTCAATAAGCCAAGTGAACTGTCTCACTCACTCTGTGCACCTGGGTGGGAGGCGGCGAGTTTGCATTCCTGAGTGCTGTTCCTGCCTCTGCTGCCACCTCTCAGGTAGCCACTCCCTGGGAACAACTAGTGGCAGTACCATAGGCTTCTGGTTAAATACAACAAAGCTTTGTTTATGTGTCTAGCTTCCCCTTGCTTATCTCTGTTTTTCTCTGGTCTAAGCCACCATATGTTTCTCGATAAAGTTTTGCTGAGGAAATGTATTGAAAGAAATATAGGTGTTATAGAAGTTCAAAGAGGGGGGAAAACCATGGGAATCTTTCAGGAGAGGAATCCTGCGCTGTCACCTTTCACATGGCGGGAAGCATAATTCATGCGAAGACGTGTATATCTTTGCTGGAAAGCAGACACAGGCACACCGGTTTTATGAATCTTGAGCATGCATCAGGGTAGTCTCCTTGTCACCTCTTTCTCATCATTTTCCTTTCTCTTTAGATGGTCACCTTCCCTTCATGGAAGGAAAAATGTTCTTTCCTGTGTGTGGAATGCAATTTGCCTTTTCCCAGAGTCAGTTCCCTTTGGACTGTCTTTGGATGAATTTTGCAGTCTTCACTGAAGGGGGAACCCTTTCCCACTGTTCTCTGAGAGAGCTGCCCCTTTGAAGTCACAGCTGGCTTGACTAAACTCATTTCCTCCCTCCACAATGTGCCTCTGATGCAGTGTTGGCTGAGGCTCCCCCTTGCCGGCTCCTGCTATTGAACCAGACCCAAGTGCAATGTTTAATGTGAGTGTTTGGCTTGGCTTGAATTTGGCCAAATCATCTGTACTTCGTTTCATTTGAAAGCCCTACTTTTTTTTTCTCCCCTTTTTCTCTCTCAAATAGTTCAATCCAGATGTTTTTGATTTGTCTTTCTGTGGTCCACTCCACCCAGTTCCTAAATCAGTAAATCATTTTCATGCTTCTTCTAAAATCTAAGCAAAGAGAAGTGCTCAATTAGAAAGAGCAGCTGATTATTGGTTTATTGGGACTTGCGTGCGGCTCTTCTTTTCAGGAACTACCTTTCCAAGGTAGAAGAAAATGTGACTGAGAACGAGCAAATTCCAACTCCTTAGCCTTCAGAATGGGAGAGTAAATATGACAGATAGTGATGCATGCATATTAGGTACATCTAAGCTCTCTTTACGGTTCCCAGCTTGATAGGAGTGTTCCTGTTGAATGCTTTCTGTGACTCAAGTGCACATGGAGACACCCGTACTATGAACATATTTGTATCCTTATATGACAGAGATACTAACTGATCAAGATCTTTCCTTCTCTCCTCTCCTCTTATACCTTTCTTGGAACATTGATCATGAGGATGGACACGAAAATAAACAGAGCAAAGGTGGGAGAAACGGTTGTCCTATTGTCGTTATGAGGAATAAAGGCCCTGGAGGACAGTCCTATATGTGACAGATGAGGAAACTTAGAAGGATAAAATTGGCACATACTCAATTTCTCTAAGTTTACGTATTTGCAAAAAGAGTCTCAGATGCAATGAGATGCTAAGGTTAGAAGAAAAATGGAGAAACCCTTTCTTAAGGTGCTGTAGAGATGGCTCAGCAGTTTAGAGAACTGGCTGCTCTTGCAGAGGACATAGGGTCAATGCCCAGCACCCACATGGTGGCTTACAGCTATTTGTAACTAGAATTCTATGTATATGCCTGACTTCTTATGACCTCCATGGGCACCTGACATGCATGTGGTACATACACATACATACATTACATACTGGCAAAATACTCATACACATAAACTAAATAAGTTAAATAAATAAGATTTCTTTAAATAAGAATTTTGCTGTGTTGTGCATGTAATTATTCTCTGACAACTTTAAATGACTCCAGTGAAGACCTATGTTCCTTCTTAAGTCTTTCTTAGAGATGATGTGCGTTCTTGTGAAATTGATGTTGAAATGAAACTAGTGTTCAGAGTACACCAACACAACTTTATGCTACTTATTTTATTTTCATCCTGTTATTAAGTGAATAATGGTGTTACTGTGTAAGACCAGATAATAAAAGTAGACAAACAGCTTTTGGATGCATACCAATGGTTGCTTATTTATTTATTTGGAAAAGAGAGTTCTAGTCATTTACAGAACAATATATTTAGTTAGGATAGAAACTTTTACTTCTCTGTACCATTCCTCGTGATGAGTATAGTACACATTCACTTTTCAGGCTCCTGATTAGATAATGGTGATAATGTAAAGGGCCTATAATGTTAAAAAATTTGTAGCTGATATAGCAAAAGAACATGACTCATGGAGTACAGGAAAGCCATAGCTTCATTTGAACAATCTGAATAATGTCAGATCTGATATAGTGATTTGATTTATGACATCAGTTGCCTAGGCCACGACTGGAAAATGTTGACAGATTGTATTGTGGGTATGATTATCTCTAAGCAACCATCGGATCATTTTATGTTTCAAAAACTCATAACTAGAAATATTCAGTGAGTATACAATCCCATCTGTGTTAAGTGTAAGTTAGCACTTTAGTCTTCATTCAGAAATAAGACTTCTCTTCCCAAGCTTCTGACTAAGTTGCGACCTTAGATGTTTAGGAGAATGCAGTCCTATTAACCCACACCCACTCTCTTGCTCCCTCTCTTTCTTTCCTTGCTCCTGAATTATTGGCTTAACTATGATTTTAAGATTTTTATGATCAAATTCAGAAGTGAGAACATTGGTGTTTGGCTTTCTCTCAGGTTGTCACTTGATATTGCCTAATGGAGTCAACTAACTTTCTCTTTCTGATTGACACAGCCTTGACATTTTGAAGCATCCCTGGCTAGCTCTCTCTAATCATGATTCCGTAGACATGTCTCCGCTTTTGTTCATTACAGTCCTGACCAACAATCCACTCTTATTTATGGAAGTTCATGCAACATATAGTATAGCTGTCCTTTGGCTCTCTGGTAGATGCTAGCTTTCTCAGGGCCCTAGCTGAATATCTGATCTTTCCAATGAAGCTTTGTATTAGAAAGTTGCAATTCACATGGAAGGGAGTGTAGAGTCTTCTTCTTCCTCTCCCTAACTTGTCATATCAGACAATGTCTCTAGCTTCTCCACTTGTAGTTTTCATGCTTATGTTGCTCCCTAAGTCAGTACATTTCCCTAATTCAGGATTTTCTATTATTTCACATTATTTTTAGTTAAGGAGAACCTCCTTAAGATAAAATGTGTGTAGGTGAGGGAAGCCAGGCAGTGCAGTCTAGCCTCTTCTAAATAAATAATGCTCAGAAAAAAAAAACCTCTTTCTTTTCTCTATTGCACTCTTTGCCATCTTTGTGGCTTCTATATTCATGTGGTTCTCAGACTTACTTCGAAACTTCTACAGAGATCATAGTATCATATTTTAATTTATTATATGTTTTGCCTCTTCAGGTAAGACTTCTAAGTTGACACTGTATTGCACCCATGAATGTTATCGTTTCCTCTATGGTGTTTCTTGAAAACTTTAGTGTTTTCAGTGCCTCCCTAGACATATCTAATATGACAATAATTTTAGAGTGGACCTATAAGAAAAAGGGTTTTTTTTAATGGTTTATTTAGTTTTATTTTATGTGCATTGGTGTGAGGGTGTCAGATCCCTTGGAATTGGAATTGTGGATAGTTGAAAGCTGTCATGTGGGTGCTGAGAATTGAACCCAGGTTCTTTGGGAGAGCAGACAGTACTGGTAACCACTGAGCCATCTCTCCAGCCCCAAGTAAAGGCTTTAATTAAGGTGGTCTCCTTAGCTTTTTCCCCTAGTTAATACATACCTATAGAAACATGGTATGGTCAATTACTTTATACATGTATATGGAAAATGAGCTATCATGAATTTATACTTTACAATTTTAGCGGCTCTTTGATATCAGGTAAAACAGCATCTCAAAGGACAACTTTCACTCACCAATGGAGATTTCTCTTACATCACCTTTAAGTTCCTGTTAGACTTAAAATCCTAACAGATTTGTGTCTTTACGTGTGAATTTTTTCTTATTTTAATAGTCTGAAATATATGCCTTCTCTGGCCAAGAAAATACCAAGGTTGTGATGAATGTGGACTATGTTCATGTGCTTATAGATCTTACAGCTACTAAAATTGTATCAAATTCCATTTTTTTTATAAATAACTGCTGTGTTCTTGATAAGAAAGGCCCAGATGAAACAGTAGTAGTGCTGAAGTTGTTTTTTGATGGTGATGGGTGTTGAGGAATTGGTTAAAGAATATAATGTCACTGTGGTTTATTTTAAACAATTGTTTTTATTTAATCTTTGAAAAATTTGGGCACATATACAGTTGATCTTGAATCATATTCACTCTCTGCTTCCCTGCTCCAACTCACCCCAGGTGCTCTCCAGCTTTCTACAAGATGCCCCAACTGTCCCCCATGTTTATGTCCTCTTATTTTATTGCTTATCTATCTATCTATCTATCTATCTATCTATCTATCTATCTATCTATCTACCTACTTACCTACCTACCTATCTATCTATCATCTATAATCTTTCTTACTAGGTCCAATTAGTGCCAGCCATACGCACATGAGTCATCCACTGAAAAATGGACAACTTACAAGTAGCCACAGCCATAAAAAAAAGAGAATCCCCCTTCCCATGAAGCCATTGAATAAGCTTCCAGTAGCTCATCACTTAGTGGTTGGACCTCCATAGCTCCTCCCCTATTGATGCTGAATCTTTAACTTTTTAAACATGAGTCCTTTAGTTTTTATTCTACAGTTTACAGTGGCACAAAGTTTTTTTCAGATACACAGGCAAAGCTGGCATTTTAAGATTCAGCAATTTCTAAGTCTCACACAAAACAGTCATCCATGAAAGTGCAAATGAGGAGTGACGACTACTTATGGAGGCCTCAGGGAAGTTTTGAGAGGAAGAGAGGTGCATAGCTGAGCCTTGGAGAATGATTAAGCATTTATGAAACAGAAAGGAAAGAATGAAAGATTATCTCAGGTAGAGCAAGGAAGAATTATTGATCATCCTCTCTTGCCTGTGGGCTTGATAAAAGCTAAGAAAAGGACAACGAATCAACCTATGGCAATGCTTGGTAACAACTAAAGTGAATTTGCCTATGATGCAGTAATTCCTGTTTAAGATAAATGCCCTAGGAAAAATTTTACATACCCACACTGAAACATCAGCATATTCTTAACAGTGCCGTCTGCAGTAGTGGGAAAATAGGAAACTATCTATGCAATCATCATCAGCTATATGCAATATGTTGACCCCCAGGATAATATAATCTGCTGTGATGAGAAGAATAACCTAGTAGCACATCCTCTCCTACCAGGATGAGAAAAGTTGTCGGACACTTGAGGCATTTGTGTTTATGTACACAGAGACTCCTTTATAAAATAATTAGCTTAATTGTGAATAAGAGTATATACAGTGACATGTGAGTTAGCCCCAAACCAAATGAGCCTTTCCTTAAATTGACTTCACTCACCCATGGCAAATATTTTTATTATGCAGAAGAATCTGAGGAAAGAGCATGTCACGTGTCTCAGGTAAGTCATGAAACTGAGACCCCCTTACTTGCTCCCAGACCCACGCATCAGATATACATTTGATTTTGGTACGATGAAAATAGCCCTCATTTGTAACATTCTTTTTTTAGAGAACAGAAGTTTTAAAATATATATGGCTCATCTTTTTCCTCCTTAGGTTAATGTTGTGAGTGTCAAACTTCTACTTATGCTCTCACAGTCCAGTCACATCACCATGATCATCCCATTTGTGAACTAGTCACTGACAACTGTGGCCAGACTTCAGAATTAATAGTGTGTGGTCCTCACTTAGAAAGAAATGGGAGCAAGCAGCCTTTGAATGTTCATCATGCATAGCCATCTGCAAATGCAGGAGCTGATGAAACACTCCTCTAGCTGGTGCCCAGAAAATGCATTCCCGAACAAAGAGACTGTCAGACCATGGTGCCTGATCAACCTCAGGTCTGTCTGGGTTAGTAGCCTAGCACAGTACACCAGGGAAGCAGCAGAGATCTAGGAAGGCTGGTATTTTTTAGTTAACACAGCAATTGCTTCTATGATAGACTTACAATGATAGCACATTTGTCCTGAATTTGATACTTGTAGGACAATGGGAGCGGCCCCATGTGACAAGGTGTTTAGAATGTCTGGTTAGTAGAGTCTGAGAGTGCAGAGTACTTGGAAGTTAATTCTGTTAGGTTCAAAGGCAAGTAGCAGATAGCTATGAAGATTGGATTAAAAAGGATCCGGTGATATAACTCAGCAGTGGGACACGAACGTTAGAAGGCAGACATTCTAGATTCCATGCCCACCATTAAAAGTTAAATAAACCAAAGGACAAGCTGTTGAATGAACAGAGATGGATTGCTATAGTTATTTGGTTGTGTCTTGAATGGTTGACAAAGACAGCAAGCAGGACCGAAGTCAGGGATCCTACTGAATTTCCCATCACCAACATTCAAAACTATTGTTCAGAAATCATCAGCTGCAATATCTCGGTGTTAGAGTAAGTTAAAACTTTTTTTCATTCAGCTAAAAATTTTGAAAAAGGAAATCATGATTTTTATTAGTGTAAAAACTTCTATGACTTACCTAAGCATGAAGTGATGCCTTCTCATATGTTTTACTCTAGAAAGAAGATGTGGTAAATCCAATTAGACCAAACAGATGAGGCACGTGACCAAAGCTGATGGTTAGACAATGTAGGATTTAGCTGGGATTACCAACTAAATATTTTAGAAGTTTTGGAGAGGGTTGCTTAGTGACTGTGAGTTTCACTTGAAAATTCTACTGATCTTATGGATAGTTTGGCATGGAGCCATCCCTACCCTACCCCCACCCTGTACACCTACACATACATACTCATTTCTAAATGAACATCATCTTTTCTTTTGAAAGGTTGTTCAAAGATTTCAAAGCTGAGTACTCAAGGCTCAGCCAGATTTCCCAGCCACCTAGCACTGAGAGTTTCAGTCACATGTACCGAAAGAGGAATGCCTTTAGTTTCTCTGTGTTCCCATTGCAGCCAGGGAGAGGAACCCAGGGGAAGTCACTGCAGCAGCATTTCAGAACTGTCTGCTAAGTTTTACTTTTATCCTAGTGGTGGGTAGTCTTGGGTTTTTCTGCTGAACACATCTGCCCTGAATTTGCATGTGTAATGAAATGTTTTTGTTAAATTGTATTTCATTTTTTATTTTGGAATTTTCTGTTGTGGTCAGGATACACACTTTTCTAATAGGAACTCCCTTATGAACAAAAACAAGGATAACCCATAGTGGGCGGTTGTTAAGGAAAAGAGCGGCAGATTATAAACACCACTGTATATGTAATTTCAGCAATTTCCAGTTGTTGGGAGGAAAAGGATGATTATCATTAAAACAAAATCCTCACTGAGGTGTAGATAATAACAGATCTTCACTGTGCAATCAATAGGTTTTAGATATTTACATTCCATATTTTATATTACATATAGGATATTTTATATATCCCAGAAGGATCCTTTTTGTTTCTTCCTAATTCCATACCTCCACCATCTACCCCCATTAAATCAAGAAGCAGGAACTCTGAATTCTCAGTCACCACAGTTTGTTTTAGTTCTTGGGTTTCATATAATTGAATTATACAGTGTGTAGTCTTTTGTGGTTAGCTTTTGTTTCCACCCGTTCGTTGCTTTCTCTGTGAGAGTCAAGGTAATGTTGCCTACAGCAGACACCATCATTTGTTGTTTCATAGTGCTCCACGTTATGATTATTCTGCAATTTATCAATGCTAATATATGCTGGACACTGGATTTTTGTAGTGTTTAGCTATTTTCATTACAACTGTTTTCATCTTCTTATATGTTGGGTGGAGTCCAAAAAAAGAAAGAACCTTGGCTCCTATATAAGATGGCTAGCATTTGGGCTGCACGATCAGCTTTTGATAGTCTTGGAATGTTCAGTGCTAGCTAGGGATGTTATTTGGAGCCTTTCTTATGTTCCTAGGGGAGACTTTTAGGTCCTTAGTGTTTTGTAGCAAAGTCTTGCAATCCTCCGTACTAACTGGTCTTTTTGGGAAATGGTTCTAGGCATTAGTAAAATCTGAATATTTGGCCAATACATCACCAAGTTACTGTACAATTGGAGCTATCAACCATGAACTGCATAATCTCTCTCTCTCAGCAAACTGTAGATCTTGATACATGCAGCTTCAGTTGTCATGAGACAGAAATGCAATAGACATGATAGGACACAACCAAGCTCTAAAAACACAAGTAAGTTACACACACACACACAAAACAAACAAACAAACAAACAAACAAACAAACCAAAACAAAACCCAGCTCTATACAGCATCTATGCAGTCCATGCTGCCTTTTCTTTCCCAGCTTGAAACTCTTGAGAGTTCTTTAGAATTAGTTGTCATAGAAAGAGAAGATTAAGTCTTACATATAGTTCTCTATGATAAGCTGATGCCACTTGTAAGAGGTTAGATGCAGGTGCCACCCTCTAGGACATTCCTGAAAAATATGATGACAGTAAATTGTTCTAGTGGTAAAAATTTCAAGGAACTACACTTGGTAGTTTACCTTGGTTAAAAGGATATCTGGCCAGACATATAGTTATTTATTGAGCCAATGGTATAGCTGGATGGTCATGAAGTTAGAAAGTAGCATTATTGGCAGATGATGATAAGGTATTCTCAGGAAGAGGCATGAACTTCCACTTCCCAAGGATGACCTTGTTATGGCCATTGCTGAATGCCTTTTCTCTTTGCATCAGAGACTGTTTACTCCCTGAAAAGGCACCATTCCCTACGTTGATGAACTAATTGGCTGATGACAGGTTGATCACTTTGGACTGCTTTAATTATGGAAAGAGAAGTATTTTATTCTTACTGAGATAGATGTGTATTATGGATATAGAATTGCTTTATTTATGCATAGTGCCGTTATCCAAATTTCTTTTCGTGGAATTGTGGAATGTCTTATCTGTCTTCAATGGAATTTCACACAGCATTGATTCTGATCAAGAAACTCACTTCACAGTTAGAGAACTGTGGCAAAAGGCTCTTATTGATAATATCTGTCCACCTTACTGAGTTCCATCACATCCTGAAGCAGCTAGTGCATGGGAATCATTTTAGGAAGACTCAGTATGGCACCAGTTAAGAAGTGATATTTTGTAGGTCTAAGGCAAGATTTTTCCTGAACGTTGCAAATTCTCAGGTCAATGTATTACATGATTTTTTTTCTTTGCTGCTGTAAAATGCGTAACAAAGACCAACTTAAGGGAAATAGAATATATTCGGGTTCGTAGTTTGGGATGATGTAATCCACCACGACAGGGAAAATAAGACAATGGCAACTGAATCTCACAGTGGGGACTCTTCGCATCTCAGAAGACCAGAAATCATGTATCAGCACATGCTGGCATTCCTGTTACTCGTTCATTTAGTTTAGACTCAAGACCATGAACCAACCTAGTTTTCTCTCTGTATAAGACCAACAACAACTTATAACCACCTCCTGATGAAAATAAGCTTCTGTAGACCCAGACAACAATCAGAAACCTACCCAACCACCCTTAGAGGAAATTGGATACTGTTCTCTTATAGTTTCTTCAGGCTGATTTGGGCCTGGGGTTGAAGACCATAGTTTAGTCTTACAATCAAGTTTAATTGGTTAGGGGATAAGATCCTTTTGGATCAAGATAGATAATTTAAGTTAATAGAGACATGATAGATATTGACTTTCATTCACAAATTTAGACCCAACAAGGTAGGAAAGGTGTTTACTTCAAGCTTGACAAATACAAACAGCCAGATCACTATGAATGTAACATTCTTATAACTCATGATTGTGTGATGGTTCTTCCTGCTGTATGTAGTTTATCTTATTCATGTGTAATAATATAAATGTATATGTTAAAAAATAAACATAATAAAATAACTTTTAAAAGAAAAAAATCATAGGGTATCAAGTTTCTTCTTGGTAGCCAGCTATCCTTCCTCTGAGTGCCACCAGGTCTCCCCTTCCAGGGGATATGGTCAAATATGAGGCACCAGAGTACGTGTGAAAGTCATACCCCACTCTCCACTCAACTGTGGAGAATGTCCTGTCCATTGGCTAGATCTGGGTAGGGGTTTGAAGTTTATGGCCTGTATTGTCCTTGGCTGGTGCCATAGTTTGAGTGGGACCCCTGGGCCCAGATCTGCCTATCGTAATGTTCTTCTAGTAGGTTTCTAGGACCCTCTGGATCCTTGTACTTTGCTATTCTCCTGTGCTTCTCTCATCTAGAGTCCCAATAGGATGTCCTCCCCTCTGTCCCAGTTTCCTGGTTAGTGAACATATACATGGGGAGGAAGTCCCCCTCAGGCACAGTCATAGGGGAGGGAGGGAAGAATGGGAGGTTACAAGGGATGAGATAACCATTGAGATGTAACAAGAATAAATGAATGATAAAACAATTTAAAAAAAACCCAAAACTACATATTTCTAATATACAGTTGTACAGAGTAAATATTCAATTCCAAAAGAGAAGAAAGGAACATAGTCAGAGTGAGGAACAAGAAAGAGGGCCAAAGTGAGACTGCAACCAAGCAGTGCAAACATCAAATTTGCAGGTCCATGTCCAGCACACGGGACTTGAAATGACATAGGATAGGCTTTACTGGTTTAGATAATATCCCCAGTCTTGGTTTTTCTGATTTTGGAACATGTAGTCTTTCTCTTAGATTGGCTTTGCTCAAAGGATTTCTTACAGTCTTGGTATTGTATTGCAGGAACCCAGAGGTCTTCATTGAAATGTAGACTTCAATATAATGCCCTCTAAGAGACCCCTTTCACGGAATCTGATGCTGCCACATATTGTGTGGCCTCAGCTTCTTTAGGAAACTTTGAAACATTGGCGCAAACTGTGACTTCTTTATGCCTCGAAACAATCATATGTGAATGTTATTGTTGTCAGCTCAAGACTCAGTCTGGTTGCCTTCTACCATAGCTCTGGGAGCTTTTGATACCTTATTGGTGAAACCCATGAAAATATTTCCTTAGGCACTCTAAAAATTATTATTTCTTTTATCTTTTTGAAATTAGATTATAATTAGAACATCTCTCCAGTCCATTTCCTCCCTACAAACCCTTCCATAGATCTCTTCTTGCTGTCTTTTAAATTAATGATCTCTTTAAAAAATTAAATCATTATCACATATCTATACCTATCTATATATACATCTACCTATCAATTTATCTCTTTAGAATATCTATTATCTATCTATCTATCTATCTATCTATCTATCTTCCTAAATACATGAATAAAACTTTATTACTTTGTAGATTGTCACAAGTGTGTGTGTGTGTGTGTGTGTGTATGTGTGTGTGTGTGTGTGTGTGTGTGTGTGTGTGTGTGTGTTTTCAACACTGACCATTTTTTACTGGATAACCAGCTTTTATGTTCTGCCCTGAGGAAGACAATTGTTCCAGATTTCAGCCTTTCTAGCTTGCCTGTAATTCTTTGTGTAATGTTGAGGCCTTACTTCCTGTCTCCCCCATCTACAATAGCATGTCTATTGTTGTCCCTGTTCAGCTAAAGTTTAGTCAGCTCTGTTGGTGAGACTTTCTGTGTTTAGCTTGCGATATTAATAGGAGTCACAATCTCACAGCAAACTCCCTGATCTTCTGCCTCTTGCAATCACTCTGCCCTCTATTCCATAATGTTTCCTAAATCTTAGGTCCAGAGATTGTTTTGTAGATGTTTCTCTTGGTAGCTCTTTTTGAGCAGGGTACCACTTCAGGGGTGTTCCCAGTTCAGACTTATTCCTTACAATACATTTTCATTGTTTGCAACTGAAGCCTTTGCTTGGTGAGGTTTTGTCCTCAGGCACAGTTCCTATTGTTGTAGTGCAAAGTGCGAGTTTTTTCCTTTATTGGATTCTCATTCTAAGTCTCAGTAGAAGCAGTGAGCAATAACCATGCTACAGGCTAAGCACTGTGTAGTCTTGAAAATCCCTGTGCCAATGATGTGATCCAACACTTTTAAACTCAACGTTTCAGCACTCAGGCATAACATAACATGAGTGTCCTATAACTGGAATCCTGATAAGAGTATTTCCAGGGGAAACCTTATGAATGAGGGTTAGACTATTTTAATTTTTCTCAGCATTCTGATGTCCCCAATTTTCACAGAATGACCAATTAAACTTTGCTTTGAGCACTCAAGGGCTGCTATATTCTACAGGTACAAACTATTCCAAATTCTCTCCATAAACCAGCTCCAAAAGCCCAATAAGCACATGGCCAGGTAGTCAATGGTCCCACTTCTCAATACTGAGTTTCTGTACTGGTTACTTCTCTCACTGATGTGACAGAATGACTGATAGGAAAAAAAAATGAAGAGAACAGGAATTTATTTTAGGTCACAGTTTAAGAGGGGGGAGGTCCATTTCAAAAGAGACAAGTCAAAAGGCATAGCAGAGGCATGACAAAAGGCATGACAGAGGCATGACAGAGTTCATGGCCGCTGGACATTGACACATCTGGAAAGACCAGGAAGAAGTTATCAGGGCACACTAGTAGCACTTTGCTACGAATTGTTCACTACAGGATCCCAGCCTACAGGATGGTTCCATCTTCCCTTCTCAGTTAAAGCTCTCCAGAACCACCTGTACTAACACACTGTTAGAATGTACCTAAGTGAGTCCACATCAGCCAAGATGAAGAGGAACCACTACAATAAGCGTCTAGCAGAGGTCCAGGTCAGAATGGTTCAAAAACCAAGAACAAACACAGAGAATGGGGTTGACATTGCTTCCCTTGGAGACCCAATAAGAAAAGACTTTGCTTTGTGATCCTGTGCCCTCATACTTGCTGACATTGGAGAAGATACTGTGGGCTATTTTATCGTGCCTTTTTTTTAATCAGCAAAGAGAGAAGTTGCTCTAATTACTGATGTGAGTACCCTAATTAAAAATGTGGGGCAGGATTGTCAATTCTCCACAGAAGTGAGTACAGAAGATCACTGGGGTTATATCTTCCTACGACCATATCATGTCCTTCAGGGCCATGGAACACCATAAAATTTCACCCATGGCCAAGACTATCTTTGAACTCAGGCTTGAATTAGTCTACCAGATCAAAGACAGTGGCCAAATGAGTGCTCCTTCAATGGAGGAGGCGAGGTGAGAAGAGAGAGAGAAGGAAGAAAGAGAGAGAAAAAAGAGGACAATGGATGGAGGAGAGAGAGAAAAAGAGAAAGAGGGAGAGATGGAGTTGGGGAGAGAAAGAGAGGACCATATGTGTTTATAACACATAAGTCTACAGTAGTCTTTCAGGCTTACTTTTGTGAGGATAAAGTGAGTCAGGCTTTGTTCTTAGATAAAAAAAATACTTGGAGGAGAACACTGAGTTCCCCCTTCTCTTTGCTCCTTTTCCTTGTTTATTGCCTTCAGACAAAGATACAAACAGCCTACAAATATGAAGATAGAGTGAAGATGCCAAGTGAAATGGTGGAGGTTACCTATAAATAGCCTGATATCTCAATTATCAATCCAGCCTTAGAAAAAGCTAGGGTTACTTTTCCTCCGACATGCTGCAGGAAAGTAACAAAGTGGTAATGTGGATTAGTGAATAAAGTATATTGTTCAATCTAAAGGTTATTTTTTCTAAATGGTTAGAATGCATCATATTAAATATGGTATCCAGTTAGACTGTTTACCCTTTAAGGGTAAAATTATATTGATTCTGGTTCCAAAACTGTATCACAAGTGCTAACAGGAATCTGAGCACAGTTGGGGCAGGAGGATTGCTGTGAATTTGAGGTCAAGCTGACTTTCAAATAAAGAAGTAGATTAAGTAACAAGCAAGTACTTAGAAGTTACTGTCATGAATTTGTGACTATCTTGTTAAGGGAAAACCTATGTCAGTTAACCTTTCAGTAGGAACCGGGTTCTCTATTACTGTGGCAGTACAAATCATTATCTCATTAATTATTCACATATGCTATTATGCAAAGCTTGATGTGTCTGTATCGTGAATATGTGCACGAGGCAGTCCCTCCTAACTATTCCAAATATCTGGTAGGATCAGCACTATGAGATGCTGTCAGTTGAAAGCTTTAGGAAGTATCTCACTATTATATGGGGCTTTGGGGTATATTTTCATTATTTGGTTCTGTGCCTGGGTTAAGTGGGGATTTGGCAACTACCTGCTTTCAGATCAATGCAAGCATGGAAGACAGATAATTCAGGTCCCTACAGGAAAAGCTACAGAAAACATTTTGTAATGTGAGCTCAGGCGTGGCCTTCCTTCTCTTTGGCTGTCTGCCTTGTCATCTGGCAGAGATGGAGATGAGAGGAGATAGTCTCTAAAGTCAGCTGCCAGCTCTAATGTTTGACATGTTTATCATTTTCATCTGTTAGTATGACGGTTTCACAAGAGGATACCGAGGACCTGGTTGATCAATGTGTATAAAAGGCAGGTAACAGTTTAGTGGAAGAAGATACGAAGTGACCACTGTTGGCTTGACACCTATTTTAAGAAATCAGTGAAAAATGGTCAGATAAAGTCAGTACTACATGTGTGGATGTGTAGATAAAGGAAACACTTCCGATGAAACAGACACATTTCTTTGAAAAGCCAGTGTTCCAGCAGAGTGAACTGCTTAAACCGACGGAACATATTGTAATTAAGTGCCAGTCCTGCTACTTTTTCTAGCATCTCTGATGCTGTTGATCTTAATAACAAGCAGAGTCACTTGCACGGGGATGGACATGAAGCCATTCATGGGAGCATATGTGACCTACCAGTGGCTATGTCACTGAGGAAAGGACTCCTTTTGTTTCAGCCCTCCTCTGCTTTTAGGCTCCCCTGCAATGCATAGGATTCTCTGAGCCCACACCACTCGTTTCAGGCTGTGCTTAGGATTTTAATTGAGGTCCTTATGCTTGCACAGAAACCACAATTAAGCGTGGAGCCGTGTCCCCAGCCTACCTGTGGAGCCGTGTCCCCAGCCTACCTCTCACCATTTTTCAAAGAACTTCATAGTCTTTTCCAAACAGAATGTTTGGAGAACATCTGCTGATTATTCTCTGCTTTGCCACCCAAGTGTTTATGCAAAGGTCACGGCAATAAGAAAGTCAATTTAATGTGCATAATTCATGATTCAAATGTGGCCAGCAAGGGTTTCCATGTCACCTGTGAGTTAGGGCTCATGACTGAAGTCCAATTCCTTGTCTATGCAGATGTTTGCCCATAAAATTCAGGCAGTGTGAGTCAGGAATGTGTCCAGAGTTTGGCAGATCTGAGTACTAAGTAGATATTTTTTGAGAATATGTTTTTACTTGCAACAGAATTACATCACTTTCCCCCTCCCTTTCATGCACCCCTACTTAAAAATTGATAGGTTTTTCCCTTTGATTATTATTTACATACACATGTGTGTTTGCACATAAATATGTGTGTGTGTGTGTGTGTGTGTGTGTGTGTGTGTGTGTGTGTGTGAATTTACCTGCTGAGTCTGTTTTTACTGGTGTATATACAGTTTTAGGGTGACCCTTTTCTACTGGATGGCCAATAAGGGAACTCATCCCTAGCACAGGCTGATTCTCCTTCTTTTGGTATCATTTGTTGGTCCCTGTTATTAAAGATACCTCAGGCATAGGACCCAGGATTTGAGTGGTTAGAGCTGGATCTGACTTGAAAAGCCCTTTTCCTGAGGTCTAGCTTTCACGATTCTAGAAAATAGTATGTAAACTGCCAAGAGGGTAAAGCAATTAACATAGGCTGCAATGCCTATGAATAACTATTCTTACCAGCATGGCAAGCTATAGTTAATGACACAGTAAGAGGCACTCACATGTTGGTGGCAACCAACAGGTATCTAATGGACTTAAGGGTACTCAACAGGAGGTAAATTATACCCAGTACTGGAAACCTAGCCAGCTTTCTGGGACTAGTGAGGTCATGGGCCTTAGATAAGCATCTACTCCTGACACTTACTTACTGCATAAATCTTAACCCTTACACTCACAAGTAAGTGTAGCTGCAAGCTCTCATGAAAGAAGGCTCTCTTTATTGCAAATGGAGGCCAGGACAGAAGACATACCTGGACACAATGTGGAGATCAAAGAATCACGGGGAGCTGAACCCCAACAGACATGTCTACATCACGTATCCAGCATCTATGGCTCACAAAACATAGAAAAAAAAAGGAGACAGAAATTTCTAAGTGCAGCAATATGAGGAAATCTGCTATGAAACATTCTATTCTATAAATAGCTGCATAAACAGCCTGGGCAAGGAAAAACATCAATGGGATGTGTTAACATTGAAGGTGGAATTTTTTGGTGGGAGCCCACCTCAGTAGATACTTTACTAATGCAAAAAAAATCTTTTCTAAGAATCATAGTATGCTATAGAATCTAGTACATTTTCAAAAACTTATGGTGAATAGATACTGAGTGTTTCTTATTCAGTGAATTAATTGATCAAATTCACTAGCTTGTGGCAGTGACTATTATAGGTAACAATTATGAATACATATATGGACTTATATATGGCCAATTGACAACTTGTAGCAAATTCCAAAATATCCTTTAAAAATATTTGTTTAGTAGACTGGCTAAAACTTGTTACAAATAAGTTATCTTATGTTTGAAATAAGCAATTCATTACGTGTTATAGATTGAAAATGTTTGCACTTACTTAAAACTGTGGAAATACAGTTTTCTAAGCTAATTAATCATTATGGCCATATTGAAGAATGGTTAAAAAAGTTAGATATCCTGATAAAGATGCAAATCTTTGACAATAGATATGTATAATGAGCTATATGGTTTCAAAACTGTAGCTGATTTGCCTAACAGTAAATAAGCACTCAGCTGGTTGGCCTCTTATCGGTGGTGAACTCAGAGCTTCATTCTGTGGTTTTTACCTTCATCCAGTTAGAATGTCAAGGAGTGAAGAAAGGCAGGTTGTGGGCAGGGTTAGGGAGAGAGAGATGGAGAAGGAAGGAGAAAGGTGGAGGAGGGGAAGAAAGAGGAAAGAGGAAGAGGAAGAAGGGGAGAGAAAAAAAGGGGAGACAGAGAGGGAGAGACAGACAGAGAGACAGAGACCGACACACACACAGAGACAGAGACAGGGAAAGACAGAATGAGACAGAGACAGGGAGAGACTCTTTTTCCCTTAAGGTTCCATTTTGCTTCCTTTGTGAGAACTGGAAAGAATAAAGTGTCACAGTTCCAGTTCGGTCCAGTTTTATTTTTATGTCTTGGTATTTGAGTGTTTTACTTGTTGTTACTTTCATGCATACATGTGTGTTTGTGTGTGTGTGTGTGTGTGTGTGTGTGTGTGTGTGTGTGTGTGTGTGCATGCATGCGAAGTGTGTAGTTGCACAGGTATGTGTTCATAAGTGTGTGCATGTGCGTGGTGGCCAGAGGTCAACCTTGTGTATTATTGTTCCTCAGGACGTGTTCACTTTGATTTTAAGACAAGGCCTTCCAGTGGCCTGGGGCTTGTAGTTTTGACTTGCCCAAGGATCTATCTAACGTTGCATTTCTAGTGCCTGAATCAGAAGTGCACCTCACCATGTCCAGCCTGCTTGGTCAAACTCTGGTTCTCGTAGCAGCTGAGACACTTGTCCCTCTCTATTTAAATTTCTCGTTCTTTTAGTTTACTGATTCCACGAGGCTTTTTGATTTGTTCACACCCACCTTTGCTTCTTGTTTTAAAGTGATCTTGTGATTCACCAAAAAGGACACAAAAACAAATAATTACAAGTTATCATGATAAATGTGGTGAAAATTTCTATATGGATTATAGATCAGATGAGGCCAAGGGCATGTCTAGAAGTCACCAGGAATTTATAGGCCTGATCTTGGTTTAAAAGAACATTTAACAATAAACAACCAATGTTTCAAGCTCCTCAAACAGGCTGTTGGTCTAGACTGATGCTGTGTTTTTCTCAACACTCTCATCTGTTGCTGTGATTCTGTAAAATGTGTTGTGTAGAATCAAAGCCAGTCATGGAATTCTACAGGGAAGTCATTTTCTGCTGTTCTCTAGACAATCTATTGATTTCTATTAAATGGGAGCCATGTTCTACCACTAGAGATGTAACAGCTCTTTTCTCTGCTGTGTTGTTAAAGCTCTGGATAGGATTGACTTGGAATCCTTTGTCTTATAATATCTGTAATCAGGCTACCTGAGGAATTCCTTGAAGCTGATATCCAGGAACCACTCCTCAATTCTCCCTTACTCTCTTCTGTGGTTTGGTAAGTAGTGTTCCTCAGCTAGATCTGATGTTCATCTACTTAATCAACTCCAAACTACCCTTGAAGAGATACCTCCATGCATAACATGTATTACTGAAATAGTATCCTTCTCATTATAGAAATTTTAAATGTTTAGAAACATTTCTATATAGTGTAATATATATATAGTGTAATATAATAATCATTTTGGTAACCTTGCATCATTATAAAAAATACTAACAATTTTACAGCAGCTTCTGAGTTAAAAAAATATAAAAAGACATTGAAATTCTATTTAGAATCAATCATCCTTCTATTTCCCCTTTTCTATTTCATCCTTCATCAAGGACAAGATGCCATGCATATGTTGTACAGTCTCCTAATGTATGCCTTAAAATATTTATTAGACATGTATTTACAAATAACATTGGTATCCTGAATATTAAGAAATAGAAATATGCCATACTGGATATAATATTTTATAATTATAGTTTTATCTTTTTATGAAATAGTTCTTCACCATGCATCACGATGGCTGATTCTCATCTTCCTTTGCTTTTATGAATCCTTCTAGTCCAATAAAAACAGACTCCTCCCTCTGAGATCAGTTTACTTAATGGCTCATTTCAGCATATATAGCTAGTAACAGTGATTTGACAGCCCATATCCTTCTAAGAAACAACTTTGCCAAGTCCAGCATGAGAGTGATATGTTAGCCATTTGTTTACAATTAATTTTACAAGTTTGTCTATACGATTTGAGTATATCTAACAAACTAAGAATATTTGTAGTATCTACATTCAGTCGAGTCTGTACCAAACATAAATCAGCATTAAGTTTTACATATGTAGATGCTCACTCTACTATAAAGTTCTATAAGTGTCTATGAATTTTCACAAATACATAGAGTTTATGTATCTAGTACTATGATTGCCAATGGAGCAGAGATACATTTCTATAAATGTTCCTTGTGTTTTACCTACTCAGCATGTCTCTGGCAACAACTGTCCTTTTGGTTGGTTGTTTACAGTTTGCTTTCCTGTAAATGTCATATCACTAAATAATATAGAATACAGTCCTTTAAGATTTCAACACTTGGTAATTTATATTAGAGTGGATAAATATTTTTATAGTTAAATAATTTTTTTTCCTTTCACATCTTTCTGTTTCTGCTTCTTCCTGTCCACCATAGCCTTACTGGTGATTTTTCATAGTATTAGAGCTTTAATATTTAACTATGTGCTCGATTTTTTTTCCCCATGGCCGTTAAATTTGTGTTTTTGATCTGGGACGTGGGAGGTTAGAGTCTAGATGATGATCTGACAATGAGACCAAGTCTGACATCTTGGATTTGGGACATGTGTCCCGGAATGATGTATATGCAGGATGTATGAATTTTTGCTTCCTCCATGCAAAATTAGATAATGTTAGTTCTTTGTAGAGCATGCCCAGGAAGGCAAATCACATAATAATCAGGACAATCGGAGTGAGAATATTAAAATCAGAATCACTTAATGAGAGAAGAGGGTCCTTTCAACTCTTCCCTGACTCCATCCTCTCACCAGTGCATAGACTGCCATCACATGGTCCACAAAATGAGTGGTCAGACTTTCATATTGATGTTTGCTAGATGAATGTCTCAACCATTTACCTGGGCTTTCTTTTTGTAGGATGACTTAGTCAGAACCATAATCTGAAGGTGTGCTCTCTACTACACAGGGATCGAGCCAACGTCTCCCCCGGAACTTCACACTTCCTCAGAATCAAGGGGGTCTTAACCTCAGTGTCAATTTACATATCAATTCTTCACCTTGTTTGAAGATTAAACTCACTGTACTAGGAGGCAAAGATTCTTTTGTTTTATTCCTGAGGGAAAAGAGCTAATGTATTTGATTTTTTTTCTGATGTCATGACCATAAGATTAATGCTGATGTAATCCAATGTGTTATCTGTCTGCTGTGTCTCCTTGTGTCTCTAAGAAGTCAATAGAGCCACACTTCGCTAATTGAAATCCGTGTGCTGATGGAGTCTTTCTGTGGAAATGAAAGGTGGCTGCCAAAATCTGTTGGGAGTTAAATTAATTTTCCAGGAGTGAGCTTGTCCCAATTACTCTCCTCAGCAACACTGGGCTTGCTTTTGCTGACATTGGGCTCACAAGTAGAGATCAACATGCCATTTGCCTAATATTTTTGTGAATTACCTTAAACTCACCATATCATTATGAGATTTTCTTTTCATGTGAAGCAGTTATATCTTACATTTAACTCTTATTTGAAAGTGTTCTTAAATTAGATTAAAAAGAAAATTGCCAGTCACATATTAAACTATTTCTGCCCAATATTGTCACCCTCAAATATTAAACATAGTTCCAGCCCTGATACTCAAAAGCGGTTATGTACAGAGATTACTGAGAGCAACAAAGTGTAAACCTTTTCAATAACCACTCTGTGTTATCCAATTATTGTATCAGCAGCAACTAGACAGATAATTTACTGCACATATCTGGCTCAAACATTGTCCTAGCCACAAAATAAATGTTTTCACGTTCTATACAAGATATTTGGCGTATGAGTTGCCAATATTTTCTCTCTATATATATTTTAAAAAACAAAAATATGGCAAGTTAAAAAAAATCTGAGCAGTGAATTTCAAAATGATAAGGTAGTCCAATTCCAGAACCAGGCTGCCACACAAAATAAAGGCTGCCTATATAAGATAAAAACTTTAGATTAAAAAATAAAAATATAATTTTAGTATACAAAGGTTCCAAATATTGTAGGGGAAATAAAAAGTAATAACAAAATGTTGATTAGCTTTCATCAGAACAGGACAGCTTCAAAGAAAGCTTCCAATGGCAATTGGTCCAGCATTTCAGACTGTCTCACACAGAATTCCTATTAAGCCTGGACTTTCTTATCATTTAGAAACTGGACCACAACGGCTATTCCTGGCTTGTTCAACCATTTCACCCAATTATATTTGGGCCCCTACAAAGGTATTATTTGCCTCAAATCAACCAGTAGAAACCTTAAGAAAATGATGCAACATTTCCCCTAAGAGGGGTTGGGTATTTTTTTTTTTTGTTTTTGTTTTTGTTTTGTTTTCTCTCTTGGGTTACAGATTCTTATTTTCATCAGTAGTTTGTTATAAGTTATTATTCAGTCTTATTCAGAGAGAAAACAAGGTTGGACTCAGAGATGTCTCTTTTTTCCATTATCTTCTTTTCATAGGTGTGGAGATAGGGGTTGAAAAGAAAAAAGGGGAGATGGAGAAATATATAAGGATAACAGAACAAAAAGTCAATTATTGAATCTATTCCTCAACTCAAGGCCTTTATTGTTACTCACAAATAAGATTATTTTTTTAACTCATTGGTATAGAATTTTGTATATTGATGCAAATTAAGTTTAATTTTGATATGTTATTATAGAATTCAAATTTAAGAGTGTTCTTCACACACATGATACATATTTCAAATTTAATATGAGGTATTGTACCCATACAACTCAATGATAATACAAGGTTAACTTCCAGTACCTTGTAAGTGCTATTGCAGGATGTTTAGAACAATTAAGTAAAACAAGCTAATTATTAGTTGATCAAATCATCTCAATTACTAGTCTATTTTTATCATAAGAATATATATCCAAGGTTTAACAGAAAGATATGATTCTATAGATACGTAAAGTAAAATAGTTAGATAAGGTCTCCAAAAGCCTGAGACCTAGAGAATATAGTATTTGAATTTTTTTTTGTCACTGATATTTTTTATTTTTATTTTCTTTTTTCTCTTTTTTTCTCCTTTATTAATTTATTCTTGTTACATCTCAATGGTTATCCCATCCCTTGTATCCTCCCATTCTTCCCTCCCTCCCATTTTCCCCTTATTCCCCTCCCCTATGACTGTTCCTGTATATGTTCATAGGGTATCAAGTCTCTTCTTGGTAACCTGCTGTCCTTCCTCTGAGTGCCACCAGGTCTCCCCATCCAGGGGACATGGTCAAAGGTGAGGCACCAGAGTATGTGAGAAAGTAATATCCCACTCTCCACTCTACTGTGGAGAGTGTTCTGTCCATTGTCTAGATCTGGGTAGGGGTTTAAGGTTTACTGCCTGTATTGTCCTTGGCTGGTGCCTTAGTTTGAGCGGGACCCCTGGGCCCAAATCTGCCTATCATAATGTTCTACTTGTAGGCTTCTCAACAGAGGAATATCAAATGGCTGAGAAACACTTAAAGAAATGCTCAACCTCCTTAATCATCAGGGAAATGCAAATCAAAACAACTCTGAGATTCCATCTTACACCCAACTGAATGGCTAAGATAAAAAATTCAAGTGACACCACATGCTGGCGAGGATGTGGGGAGAGAGGAACACTCCTTCATTGCTGGTAGGAATGCAAACTAGTACAACCACTTTGGAAATCTATCTGGTGCTATCTCAGAAAAATGGGAATAGGGCTTCCTCAAGACCCAGCTATTCCACTCCTTGGAATATACCCAGAAGATGCTCCAGCACAGAACAAGAACATTTGCTCAACCATGTTCATAGCAGCCTTATTCATAATAGCCAGAACATGGAAACAGCCTAAGTGTCCCTCAATAGAAGAATGGATAAAGAAACTGTGGTACATATGCACTATGGAATACTATTCAGCTATTAAAAACAAGGAATTCCTGAAATTTGTGGATAAATGGATTGAGCTAGAAATGATCATAATGAGTGAGTTAACCCAGAAGCAGAAAGACTCAAATGGTATATACTCACTTATATCTGCATACTAGCCCAAGGGGCATGTCCCACGAAAGCCTTCACTTACCAGGAAACTGAGACAGAGGGGAGGACATTCTATTGGGACTCTAGATGAGAGAATCATGGGAGAATGGCAAAGTAGAAGGATCCAGAGGGCCCTAGTATTTAAATTTTTTAAAATTATTATTTTAAACATTCTTTGACAAAAATGCAGGTTAACCCACAGGCAACACCTGACCTACATCAAAGAAGATGATGAGCATCAAAGAATCTCCTTATGGAGATGGCTTCAATTGTGACAAACCAGCCACTGGGCAAAATGTCCTTGTTCTGGCCACTGGCAGAATTCTGCCTAAAGAAGAGCAAACTTGGATGCAGGCAGAGTCGATGGCCAAACTCTGCCAAGACAGGGTAAGCAAATTCTCAATAGGTCCTGCCTCACAGAATGTCTGTCAGATACATTGGACCAGAAGGCTGAGGATGATGCTCCAATGTTATAGTTTTGGATGACTCTTCAGGTAGCAATCTGTCTCTGTCATTTTCTCACTTTGTAAGCTGCTGATCTGTCTTTCCTGTATACTCAGGTAATTAATTTATTCCTTCTCAAGTCTCTGATGTGATTGAAGACCAGATAGTTTAGTTTTACAATGAAGCTTAGTTGTTTAAGGGTTAAGATATTTTTAGGTCTAGGTTTTAAGTTAATAATGATGAGATACGATAAATATTGACTTACATTCAGAATTTTAGCCTCACCAAAATAGGAAAGATGTTTTCTTCAAGACTGCCAAATACAAATATCCAAAACGCTACGAATATAACATTTATATAATCCCTGGCTGTTTTGTGGTTCTTCTTGTTTTACGTAGTTTATCATATTTATGTGTAATAACATAAATGTATATGTAAAAATAAGAAATATAGCAAGAAATAAAAAATAATGTTGATTAGCTGAAATCCAACTTACCTGGGTGTTTTGTGCATGCTATTATGTTGTTTCTAGTTGTAGTATGCTAATAGCCTTTCTAAAACCTGTTTTTTTTTTCCGTTTAGATCTCTATGTAGGTTTTGATGATACTTACGTACTCAGGATACCACCATCACTACCATGATCAAGACACTAAGCATGCAAGCCTATCTCTTAAGCAGCATTTAGGTTAGGACCCTGGATCCCCAGAGGACAAGCACAATTTAGAATAATGAATAGTACTGACGAGTGGCAGAGTCAGTCTTTTCATTCTATCCTTAGACAAAGTTAATTATCTGGTTAATTCAAATTCCAGATTAGGAGCCTTCATAGGAAGTGCCTTTAAATTATCAAAATGAAATCATGCAAGGGCCTTACAGTGTTTTCCCAGGAAAAATTTGCTTATCCTTATTAAATATCCATAGTTTGTATTGGGATGCATTTCGAACACAGCAAGCATATCCTTCAGGAGGATCGTCTTTTATTCAACACCCATACACACCCACATACACCTCTCCCACACCCAAACTCCCACACACCCAAACACTTATCCACACACACTCCCCCAACATTGATAATTTGTATAGACACTTTGAAGTTATGGTCTAGAATTGGCTTAAATATGTCACTAAAAGGTTGTCTGCCTGGCCACCTAGTAGATATGGTTATGTCATTAAGATATCTGCCCACAGAAGGGATTAATATAGTCCTGCATGACCACAGTTACCTTCCATGGGAATAGCTTATCTTTAAAGGGGTATTTAGTCTTGGTCCTCTGAGCATTTCTTATTTCCTCTCTCACCACATTCTTTCTTTCTGCCTGTTTCTACCATGTTGCCACCTTCCATGTTCTGATGTACCCAGGGCCCTTTACCAGCACCCAGTAGATACTGGGGACATTCTATTGACTCTCCAAGACTTATTTCTTTTAAATGCACCAATGGAACATCAATATTGGTTCAACAATAGAAACCTGATTAATATAGAGTTGTTGTAAAAAACTGTTAAAGTAGTCTTAAGTACCAAGGAAGTCACAGCTAGCATGGAATGGTGCTTAGTAAAGATGTTGGTTCTGCATTTGAATTTTTTCTTCATCGTTGTCTTGTAGAGATTAAGATATAAACTAGGCTATTAGGATTTTTGACTCTTTAAGGAAGGCCTTTTTTTTAACATCTTAATTATATTTTCTATAAAGTATGAATTAATGAAATGGACGGTTCCTTTCCTGATGCTTTCTTTTTTTCCTTGATCTTCCATAGTTCTGAAGACACTGACTGAAGTGATTCATTACTACTCTTATGATGACTATTGTGATATCATTCTGGAAGCCATCTTTATTTTATTGATGTTGCCAAATAAATGTATTAATTGTATTCTCATCTTACATTGGCTGTGTATAGCAAAGGGTAGGGACCTTTTTTTCTTTAGGAAAGTAGAAATTGTATCTAATAATTATGTCATTATTCTGTGGTATTCAGTACAGAATTGAACAAAAGAGGGAACCTAATGGCTTTCATCAAAGTAGAAAGTTTAAGGTGGAGGAACTGACATGTTCTCTTGGAAACCAGGTAATATTGATTTACCCATGTGGTATTGCAATATTTTTGTCAGTGAAATCATGATGTAAAAAAAGACAAGCAATCCTTAGCAAGTAAAAAAAGCTAGGGAAACAGACCCTTCATTGAAGTTCCTAGAAAATATGCAGTCCTACAGATAATCGGTTTTAAATTTATGACCTCCAGAACTGTATAAGAAGAGAGCTGTATGCTAAGACACAAAGCTTATGCTTATTTGTTACAGAAAACACCAGAAGCTGATATACCATCCAATGGGATAATATTAAATGATGCTATATAGAATTTTCCCATTTCTCAAGGAAGACCCAGAAGTTCCTTCTCTATTCTCTGTAACACAAAGCTTTTCATAGCTCTACTGGGGTCAGTACTGTGCACAATAAATACTATCTTTGGCTCTCTAGCCCTTTTTTTGTTACCTGATAAATAAGCATAAATCAGCATTTTCTCTGACTGGCTTTTCTGAAAGCTTGGGGGATGGTTAAGGGTCTAAGAATGATAGAGTCATTCTTCAGTTGAGGGAAATCTAGGTTGTTTCCAGAGTCTGGCTATTATGAATAAAGCTGCTTTGAACATCCTTGAACAAGTGCCCTTGTTGTATGGTGGGACATCTTTCTGGTATATGCCCAGGAGTGGTATGGTTGGGTCTTGAGGTAGCACCATTCCCAATTTTCAGAGAAAGCACCAGATTGATATCCAAAGTGGTTGTACAAGTTTTCACTCAGAGGTCTAAGGGAGGGGAATAGGGCAGACAAGGGAATGGGAAACAACAAACGAGAAGGATAACAGTTGGGATATATCCTAATAAATTATAATAAAGAATACTGATATAGTCATACATAAACTACGGTGCCAATAACATCTTTGAGAAAAACAGGCCTGAGTTCCTGATTGGCCATGTGACATTTTAAAAGTGTCCAGATTCTTCTCAGTCTTGGTTTCTGTATCACACTATATCAATTACTGCCCATGGTAGTGGTGAAAATTAAGAACATATGGAAATACCTTTATCTTCCTCAGGAAACCAGAATAGAAACATGATGGAGTCTTGGTGCATTTGAAATTAGGTGATATTACTCATTATTGTATATGCTGATTGTCACAGTAGTGATTGATTCGGTGACAATCACTTAGGGTGTACTTAATGAAGTAGAATGTATGTCAGAGAGTACGTCACAGCCACACTGCTCTGGAGACACACATTGAGTGGCTGGGTATGACTTTACTTTTTCTTCATTTTGGTTTTGTTGAGTGCTGGAGTTACAGTTTAGTGTCTGAATATAAGTAACCTTCATAAATGGCTTCGCATAGACTATATATGAAGTACAGTAGGTTCCCACCTAAGGGGTCAGCTCTGAAAAGCCAATGACACTGTTGTAACATCACCCATCTGGCACTCATATTTCTGCAGTGCCAGTAGGTCAAACGCATGTCACACTGATAGCTCTGGGCTCTCTGTGCTGCCTTCCCTAATATCAGATGTTATGCTGAGTCTCTTGTCTCTGAAAACGAGGGCTGTGTCTCAGTGCTAATGCTGAAACATGGGGAGAAAACAAAAACAGAAGAGGAAGATCTATATTAGAAAGAGGAGACACAGCAAAGGGAAGAAAGAGACAAATGCTAGGATTTTTATCAGTGAAGCTGTGTATGCTGGTTTTCTGGACTCTTCCTAGTGTGGACAGCTTTTCCTTCTGCTCTCCTGCTATACCACCACTGTTGCCTGCCAAAGTAACTCCTGCTCATCCTTCAGTGATCAGCCTTCCCCAGTCACAAACATTGGGGTGAGGAGTCTATATAGGCTACTCTTCTACTGCTGTGATAAAACATCATGACCAAGGCAAGACATTGAATAAAGGGTTTATTTGGCTTACAGTTCCAGAGGACTAGAGTCATTTATGATAAGAGTGAAGGCACCAGCTGGCAGGTGCTAAGAGCAGATGTTGATGACAGCATCAAGGAGGAAGCAGGGAAGTTACGTGGGGATTGGCATGAGGCTTTGAAATCTCAAAGCCAGCCCCCAGGGACATACCTTTTCTAACACTGCTGTACTTCGGAAACCTCCCGAACAACATCACCAAATGCCCAAGGTTATGGAGAGCATCTCACTCAAACCATCACAGAGTCTCTCCAATGTCATCTGCATTCTCTGCTCCTGGGCTTAAAATAGTTTGTAGATATGCCTGTCCTTTTCAAAGGATTGCAAGCAGCCTAGAGAAACTTCCAAGACAATTTCCAAAGAGAACATTTCATGTCTCATTTTTTACTACTAATAATACATAAAAAATTCACTTTCTTAGTTTTACTGCCAACAATCATTATTGTTGGCCTTTTGATAGCAGTCTTTCAGGCAGATATGCAAAAACATTTTGTTGCGGGTGTTGCCAGGAGTTAACCTGTCTTTATTGCCAATAAATCTTTAAAATAGTAAAAACATCTTTAAATGCCATATTTGGTAGGTCTCTGAGGTTTTTGAAAACCTCATCTAACTATTTTACCTGATTTATCTATAGAATCCTATTTATCTGTTAAACCTAGGATGTATATATTTGTGATAAAAATAGACTAGTAATTGACATGTCCATGATTTGATTAACTAACAATTAACTTGTGTAATATATTTATCCTAAACAGACGGCAATAACACTTTCAAAGTTTTGGAGGTAAACCTTGTATTCCATTTGAGTTATATGGATATAAAACCTCATATTAGAGTATAATATATAAATATATAATATATATTATATAAATATATATTTATAATATAATTATATAAATATGTATAAATATAAACATACATAATATATGTTAAGAATACTCTTAAATTTGAAATCTATACCAATGTATCAAAATTATCCTTATTTTGCATCAATATTCAAAATTCTGTACCAATGAATTAAAAATAACTTTGTGAGTACCAAGTAAGGCCTTAAGTTAAGGAGTAGATTCAGTAATCTACTTTTTGTCTTATCATTCCCATATGTTTTTATATTCCCCCTTCTTTTCTTTTCAACCCTTGTGTACAAACCTAAGAAAGAAAGATAAAGAAAAAGAGACAAATCCCTCAGTCCAACCTTGTTTTCTCTCTAAATGGATAAAGAAACTGTTAGTTACATAATGGAATACTATTTAGCTATTAAACCCAAGGAAATCTTGAATTTTGAAGGCAAATGGATGGAACTGGATATGATCATCCTAAGTGAGGTAACCCAGACCCAGAAAGACACGCATGATATATACTCATTTACAAGTGAATATTAGTCCTACATAGATGTCCTCAGAGAGATCCCATCTAGTGGGGGAATCAGGGCAGATACTGGCACTCAATGCTGGACTCTGGACAGAACACTGAGAGTTGTAGGGAAAAGTAGGGGCATGGAAGGTCTGTAAGGGAGCAGGAGCCCTTCAGGGAGACCATCAAGGCTTTCAGATCTGGGCACACAGGGATGAACTAAGAGATGTACCCATCAAGGACAATGCATGCAGAGAACCCAAAACACCTGTTAAGATGTAGTCGATGGACTGCCGATTCTACAGGTGGGGGAGAGGGTGCTACTGAACCTCTCACATGTACTCGGGTGCCCATGATCTGATCACTGCCCCTTGGCAAGATAGCCTAATGGGCACACAGAGGAAGGGGATGCAGACTATCCTGATGAAATCTCATAGGCTGTTACCAGAGGTCTAGATGTGGGGAATAGGCAGAAGAGGGAGGGCCGGAAGAAATGGGATTGTAAACGGGAGAGGATAACAATCAGGATATAATATGAATATGTTATAATAAATAAACTATACATTTAAAAATTCTGGGTGGAGGAGGGGATGCTACATAGGGTGATGAACCAGCTAAATACCATGCATGGTGAGGACCTAGACACCCTCCTCAGATGTAGTAGACAGGCAGCACAGAAGAAGTGGATACAGGTTGTACAGATGAGACTTTATAGTTTGAGGTCAGATATTAGGGACAGAAGTCTCCTCTTTCTGAGGACTAGGGGAGGGACAGGGGATGAAGGAGGAAGGGTAGAATAGGGAGGTAATGAGAGTGGGGGCTACAATTAGGATGTAAAGAATTCAAACTACGAAACAAGCAGATAACTTATATTGCTTGGGAGTAGCTCTGAGACTGGCTGAGACATGAGTGTCTGTGCATAGACAATGCTTTTTGTTGGTTACAGAATCCCTGAGAGTTATTATTAGATGCCATTCTTCATATGGCCTAAATGAAGATTTACAGATGTCTTTCTTCTGCTCATACAAAGAGCAGAGAACTAGCCTTAATTGTTCTGTGCATCCCACACGCCTCATACATTTATAATTTTAGGAATGTATAATCCTTGTGAGAAATTACATATTTTCAGAACAACAACAACAAAAAAAACCAGACACTGATGCTGGATCAGACCTTACAGGATTCATTCCTCTCAGCATGCTGGACACTGACATCCTGCTTCCTTCATGTTCCAGCACCAAGTGCTTCAGCTGCTGTTCCTCATCAGGACAGGGCAGCTTTGAAAAAAGCTTCCAATCCCCATTGGTCCAGGGTTTCAGACTGTCTCACATAGGACTTCTATTAAGCCTTGAATTTCTCAACATTCAGAAACTGGGCCACAAATGCTATTCCTGGCTTATTTCACCATTTTCCCCCAATTTTATTTGAGCCCCTACAAAGGTATTATCCATCTCAAATCAGCTAGAAGAAACCTTAAGAGAATGATGCCCCATTTTCTTACAGGATTGGGTAGGTTTTTGGTAGATTTCTTGTGCTATAGATGTTTATTTTCATGAAAAATTTAAAAATACACTTTAAAAGGTTAAAACTTGGAGAAAAAAAGAGAACTATGGGTTTCACTGCTATTTCCTGAGTGTATATCCTGGCTCTGTTGCTTCTTAGAAACTTGACAATGACTATTTTGATAGCCAGTTCATTTTAATGATAGCTCCTATTTCCTAAGTTACTGCAAATTTTTTATTGCTCCAAGAAGCATTAAGAGGAACGTGTATATATACACATACATACATACATACATACATACATACACACGTATACATATATGCTCAAGAAATATTGGCTAGTATAATACAAGGAAGATAAGAAAGTTTACTTTGCTTTGGTAGAGCACATAAATGTTGCCATGCCTGAAAAGAACTGAGTTGTGGCCTAGAACAAGTTAGGCACTTAATCAATACTTACTTTGATCAATTTTGCTTTTGTGCTATTGATTCATTTAGCTGGAGTCTTATAAAGTAAATAATATTTAGGTTTTAAAATATATCCTCTTTCTTTATTTTTCTACCAATAGAACATTCTCATCCTCACATTTGGTTGAGCTATAACACTACAAATGTCTACTTACTTATCAGAACAAACACTCAATTTTATCATATGTTATCTCACATTGATGCATCTAGAACATATCTTGCCCTGTTCCAGCTTTGGAGCATTTGATGCCTCTTCCTTTTCTCATGGATCAAGTCCAAGCATCTGAAAGTGAAGTGGCATTTCATTGAATATGATTAAATCATCTGCCCTGAAGAGGAGGTACCATATTTCCTTGATGCAGGGGTTTGGACCACATAACTTCATTAGTTGTCTTTTATACTTGGGAGTCTTACCATAGAGGAGCCTTTTCTTCCTCTGCATGGGAGGTCAGGGAAAGGGCAACACAGCATTTTCCGTTAATGAAATAACAGTGGGAGAGCTAGTCTATCCAGGAGCTCAACTCTTATTTTTAGCTCAGCTCAAAAGGCTTAGCTTATTTTAGCTAGCCTTGGGACTTCCCACAGCAGTCGGAGAGATGGATGTCTTAGTTGCAAATATGCTCCTGTTTGCCAAGTAAATTCAGTCATGAGTTTTGGAGCAATGACACTTATCACCAATGAGTGAGACCAGCAGTGGTATATATGATTAAACACAATTTATCTTAACTTTATGCTTTGGCCACAACAAATTGTATATTACTTAATAAAGATGGTAAGAAAGAATGGTCTTAAATTTAGCCCCCAAACCAATAAGCTATTTAACATTGGATAGAACAATTACTCTGCCTGACCAGCAGTTTTATTACCTGTGAAATAAGAATAATAGTCATATCATAATATAACATATTCCTATCACAAAACAGGTACCCCAAACATATGAGATATTCTTTCCCATGGCTAGTAGCTTCTGAAATGACTTCATAGATGTGGGTGTATTGTTGCAACATTACCTTGAGCTCACCGTTTAACAAGAGAAATATGAAATCAAAGTTCTTCTGTTCTCTACACAACAGAAATTATAAATGCCTTGGGCTAGCAGCTTGATCCATGGGGTTTTTTTTTCTTCTGGATTTTATTTATGCTCCCATTAAGCTTTTACAACTTGTTCTAGTCCTTGTGTAAGGAGGTTGCTCCACATCTGGTTCTATTGTTCATTTGAAAAGCCAGGGGCAATGTATTAGAAAGAGCAGAATTTAAATGGCTTCAGATACAGAATTTTGATGACTTAGATTTCTGCTCATCATTAAACCCAAATGAACACTTTGAGGCAAGTCATTTGCTTCTGGTCTTCATTTGGGGGTGAATGTTGCTTATTGATTCAAATTTGTTTACTTTTTCCTTTTCAATAAGTTCATCTGTCCATGCCTATCAAAATTTGCAGTATTTCACACATACTTACTACTTGAAAATTATAACATATCATCTTGTGTTTGGTCTCATAAGACAGGAATATAAATAGGTCATAATAAGATTCAATCCTTCATCCTCTTTGATGCTAGCTGGTACATGGTAGATGTCTGCATTACAAAACCAATTAGTAAAATTATGTCTATCTCACATTGTTGCTACATTAAGTCACTTCATGGAATAAACCAGAGTAGAGTCTTTTTCAGAAAGATAAATGATGGGAGAAAAAAAAAGAGAACAGATATTTTTGATTCCATCACAGAGACTGCAAGAGCCATATACACCCCCCCTAAAGGTTCATGTAATTACCATTGCTTAATGATGACAGTGAAGTCCAGGGAGATTAAAGAACTTGCTAGAACTCTCAGAGTGAGTAATAAAAGAAGCTATGGTAACTGATAGCTCAATGTAAAGTCTATCATACTGTCACTAAAGAAACCAATGGTTTATGTCCAAAATTGGATTATTCATCAAGTCTTGCATTTTCAAGGGTTGTAGTCCTAATAATGTCTTAAGAGTTTGTGCAGGACCCCCTGGGTCCAGATCTGCCAGCATTGATGGCCTTTTTGTAGGGATCCTGAGCCCTCTCCGTCCTTCTATCTCCCCATTCTTCCATACCCTCTCTCACCTGGAGTCCATTAGAGAGTCCCAGCATCTATCCTGATCCCCTACTGAATGGAGACTCCCTGGACCTTGGGGGATGCTGCACAAACTGTTGTACCAATTAAGGACAATGAATGCAGTAAACCTAAGTGCCCTGTTCAGATACAGGCAATTGATAGCTCATTCTCTACAGTTGTGGAGAGAGCAGGGACTGCCTCTAACATGAACTCTGGTGCCCCCTATTTGATCACTTCCCAGTGGTGGGGAGGCAGAAGGAGAAGCAGGCTATCCAGATGAGACCTGATAGTCTATGGTCACATGGTGGGGAAGGTCCCCTTCTGTCAGCAGTCTAGGGAGGAGAATAGGGTAAAAGAAGGAGGGAGGGATTGGGAAGATACAAGTGAGGGGATAACAGTTGGGATGTAATCTGAATAAATTATAATTTTAAAATTTAGTACAAAAAAAGAAAAATTGTATTTAAATCTGTACTTTTCACATGCATCTTTTACTTTAAAATTTTATGTGCAGAAGAATCTTGAGCTTTGAGCAGCAGAATCAATCATCTACCATGCTCAGCAATATTTCTGTAAGCAGAGGAAGTTTGCTGAGCAAAATGTGTTCTGACCTAAAGCCATCATCTTTAGAGTAATTTTCTTTCTAAAAGCGACAAAGATTCCACATGATAAGTGAATGTACATTTGAAAACCTATTAAAATTTAAAATGGAGAGCATTTTAAACGGTTTCATCTTGGCATCACAGTAACAGGTCTCTCAGTTCTGTGAAGTTTACATTCTCCATCTGCACAATGTACACTGGGTTACCCTGCCCTTATTGAGCTGTGTTCATGCTGTGCTGTACTTGGACAGGCATTTTTATGCTGCAGAAGATTCTTTATTACTGAGATAAAAAGCTATTTGTAAGAATTCCATGGGACAGCCTAGACTTTACAAACTTAGAGTCAAGAAGAAGGAAGGCACTGAAAGATCGCAGTCATGAATGTTAGATTTGGTCAGGTTGATCATTACATGTGGAACTGTTTCCCAGGGTCTAAGTCACATGCCATTTTGTGGTCATTGCAACCTTTCTACAGGTGTTGGTAGAGGCTGTTATAATTTACTATGTGGTTCCATTTCCCCAGTGCTGCCTCCCAATGTAGTTTCTGGAACCTGAAGTCTTATGCATGATCCTCTAATGTGTCAGCCATACTCAGAGTACAGAATTGAGATCCAAAGATAGTATGAATCTATTGGTTACAGGTGCTTGACGTTTTTTAAAATTTAAATATTTATTTATTTATTTAATCACTCTACAGCCTGATCCCAGCCCCCTCCCTCCTCTTCTCCCAGTCCTACCCTCTCCCCCATTCCCACTTCTGCTTCTCACAGAAGGGGAGGACCCCAGGGTTACCACCTCATCTTCACACCTCAAGTTGCAGTAGAGCTCAGTGCATCCTCTCCCACTGAGGCCTGATGGGCAGTCCAGCTGGGGGAAAGAAATCCAGAGGCAGGCATCAGAGTCAGACATAGCCCCTACTCCTAGGGAAGCCATATGTTGACCAAGTTGCACATCTGTTTGGCAACTTCCTATTTACTGGATAGATACAAGAAAAGGAGAACAAATTAGTTTGTACCTTAAAAAAGGGGGGAGGGTAAGCAGGCTCTTAAACAAGCCCACACACAGGACACAACCTGATGAAACAGACTGAAAAAAAATGGAACTCAAAGGATTTTTGTTTTATTATTTACTCTTTTTGTTGGCATGTTTGAACATTGTCTACCTATATTTCTTTTGTATGCCAGGGAATTTCATTGTACTCTTTTAATGAATCTCCCCTTTCCTTTTTCACCTAAGAAATTATTTACAGTTTATTTTCCTCGCAGCCAGAGGAACCTTGATTAAAAGCCCAGGTTGTCATTCTGGCAGAGGCTATTGGTTCTGGGATGTCCCTGAATTACGCAGTTCCAGAGAGTGAATCAGCCAGAAAGTTTAGTCTGCAGCTTCAAGGCAGAAACTTTAAATTCTGTGAGCAAAAGAAGTGGTTGAGGCCAGGGCTCCAGGAAAGCCAAACAGAATGGAGTCCAAAGAGAGACTGGCATAGCACTGTTGGAGTGGTGTGTGTGTGTGTGTGTGTGTGTGTGTGTGTGTGTGTGTGTGTGTGTGTCTCGCACGCGTGTTGCTATGACAACCAAGAAGACAATACACCTAAGTGCTCTTTTCAATGTATGGGGTTACACAATTCAGTGATTTAGGGAACATAACCCTTAAATCAGTTTCCTTACCTCCCTGGTTTCAGAGTTGCATCTGCTCATTCTGACTTGGTAATCTTAGGTAAGTTAAACTTTGACCCAGGTACTTTAAAAAAGATCTGTTTTCTTTATATCCAGATTGCAGCCCCCTCCCTCATAGTCACCTCCTGGTCCTTCCCTCCCTCAGTCATTGCCCCCTGTTTCCTCCCCTAGTCCTCAGAAAGGGGAACCCTCCTCCCCTATCATCTAACCTCAGTGCAAATTTGGTAAATGGGACTGAAATCATCTTGGTAGTGAAGCATTAGAGCCCCTGGCCTAAGGAAATCTCAGGAAATGGTGAATCTCTTCTCAGACCCCCTCCACCCAGCCCGTGCCAGTCCATAGAAAGCCTAGGTGCCACATGGGGGTACAGAAGGCTGTGGTCACTGTATCCAGACTCATAGCATGGTCTGAGACCCAAGACACTACTGGGAGCCACAGACCAGGGGAGCTGGGAACACTGTTTGAGCAAAACCCTCACTGGAATGTCTGACCTTGTGCCATGTGTCAGAGGCACATGGAAGAAGGCAGTCCAGTCCCCAGAGCCTGATCCGGAGCCTGCCTGTGAGCAGGGAGCTGTGGCCTTGCTCAGCAGCATGAACTTAGTTAACGGGACTGAAATCATTCTAGCAGTGAAGCATCAGAATGCCTGGCCCAGGGAAATCTTGCAGAAATGAGCAGATCTATCCTCAGGCTCCCTCCAGCTGACCCCAGAAGCTACCTCCCAACATCAGAGACAGCAAAATGACTAAAGGCCAGTGTAAAAAACATAAACAACAAAACCAAAACAATATGGCATCTCCAGATCCTAGCTATCCCAAAGAAGGCAACCCGGAGAGCTAAAAAACAATTGAAATATAAGAAAATAACCTCAAATCCTTAGTAATGAAGATGATAATGGAGGAAAAGAATAAAATCTGTAATCAAATGCAGGAAGATGCAGCCAAACAGGTGGAAGACATAAAAGAGCCCTGTAAAGAGGCACTGGAAAAAATTCAGGATAATACAAACTACCAGATGAAGAAATTCAATAAAACAATCCAATATCTAAAGACCTATATAGAGGCAATGGAAGAACCTCAGGAATTCACAAACAATCAGATGAAAGAAATCAATAAAACAGTTCAAGATCTGAAGATGAGAAGGGATACAATGATAAAGACACAGACAGAAGAAAAACAGGAACAAGAAAGCCTAGAGAGGAAGGCAAGCTTTTCTAACAGAATCCAAGAGATGGAAGAGTGAGCCTAGGGCTAGAAGGCACAGTTTTAAATCTAGAAGCAACCATTAAAGAAAATGCTAAATATGAAAAATTCCTGACACAAAGCGTCCAAGATATCAAGGACACCATGAAAATAAGAAACCTGAGGATATTAGGCTTTGAAGAAAGAGAAGATGCCAGACTGCAAGGCCCAGAAAATATCTTTAACAAAGTCATAGAAGAAAATTTCCCCAATTTTAAGAAGGAGATGCTTATAAACAAACAGGAGACCTACAGAACACCAAATATAATAGACCAGAAAAGAAAAACTTTCCACCACATAATATTCAAAACACAAATATATACAGAACAAAGAAAAATATTAAATGTGGCAAGGGAAAAGGGCCAAGTAACATATAATGGCAAACCTATCAGGATTACACCTGACTTCTCAGCAGAGACCATAAAAGCCAGAAGGGCCTGGACAGAGGTCCTGCAAACCCTAAGAGACCACAGATGCCAGGCCAGACTACTATACCCAGTGAAACTATCAATAACCATTGACAGAGAAAACAAAATATTCCATGACAAAAACAAATTCAAACAGTACTTATCCACAAATCCAGCTTTATAGAAGGTACTAGAAGCAAAACCCCACCCCAAAGGGACAAGCTACAACCAAAACTACACAGGAAATATGTAAGCACACCATTGTAAAAACACAACGATAAAAACTCTGCACTGTAATCAACATCAAAATTAACAGTCACTGGTCATTAATATCTCTCAACATCAATGGTCTCAATTCTCCAATAAAAAGACAAATACTCACTAAACAGATGCATAAACCAGATCCAACATTCTTCTGCATTCAGGAAACACATCTCAGACACAAGGAAAGACATTACCTCAGGGTAAAAGGCTGGAAAAATATTTCAAGCATATGGTCACAAGAAGAAGCTGCTGTAGCCATTTTAATATCTAACAAAATAGGCTTCCAACCAAAATTAATCAAAAGGGATGAGGAAGGACACTTCATACTCATCAAAGGTAAAGTCAATCAAGATGACATCACAATTCTGAACATCTATGCTCCCAATAGAAGGGCATTTTAATTTGTAAAAGAACTATTAACAAAACTTAAACCACACGTTGATCCCAACACATTAGTAGTGGGAGACTTTAACACCCCACTTTCACCCATTCGTGTTTAAAGTCTTGGAGATGTCAGGGATACAAAGAACATACCTCAATATAATAAAGGCTATATATATACATGAATATCCAAAATCAAATTAAATGGAGAGATACTCAAAGGAACTCCTTTAAAATAGGGAAGCAAGCAAGGCTGCCCACTCTCTCTATATCTCTTCAATATAGTACTTGAAGTTCTAGTCAGAGCAATAAGACAACAAAAGGAGATCAAGGGAATCCAAATGGGAAAGGAGGAAGTCAAATTATCCCTATTTGCAAATTATATGATAGTGTACATAACTGACCCTAAAAATTCCACCAGAGAATTCCTGCAGCTGATAAGCATCTTCAGCAGAATGGCTGGATACAAAATTAACTAAAAAATCTCAGTAGCCTTCCTATGTACAAGGGATAATCATGCAGAGGAAGAAATTAGGAAAACCACACCCTTCATGATAGCCACAAACAATATAAATTATCTAGGAGTAACTCTAACCAAGCAAGTAAAGGACTTGTTCAAAAAAATTTCAAATCTGTGAAATAAGAGATTGAAGATGACATCAGAAAATGGAGAGATCTCTCTTGTTCATGGATCAGGAGAATTAGCATAGTAAAAATGGCCATGTTACCAAAAGCAATTTACAGATTCAATGCAATCCCTATTAAAATACCTACACAATGTTTTAAAGACATTGAAAGATCAATTCTCAACTTCATATGAAAAAACAAAAAGCCCAGAATAGCTAAATGAATCCTATACAATAAGAGATCCTCTGGAGGAATCTCCATCCTTGATCTCAAGCTGTACTATAGAGCAACAGTAATTAAAATAGCATGGTACGGGCACAGAAACAGGCTGGTTGATCAATGGAATAGAATTGAAGACCCAGAAATGAATCCACACACATATGGTCATTTTGTTATGTCAAAGAAGCCAAATCTATTCAATGGAAAAAGGATAGCATCTTCAACAAATGGTGCTGGTCTAACCAGATGTCTACATGTAGAAAAATACAATTAGACCTGTATTTATCACCATGCACAAAACTCAAGTCCAGATGGATTAAAGACCTCAACACAAAACCAGAGACACTAAACCAGTTAGAAGAAAAAGTGGGAAGATCCTGGAACACATTGGCACAGGAGACAACTTCCTGAATAGAACACCAACAGCCCAGGCCTTAACATCAAGGATCAATAAATGAGACCTAATGAGGCTGAGAAGCTTCTGTAAGGCAGAAGACACTGTCAACAGAACAAAGTGACAGCCTACAGACTGGGAAACAATATTAACCAACCCTTCATCCGACAAAGGTCTAATATCCAAAATATATAAAGAACTTAAGAAATTAACCACCATCAAACCCAACAACCCAATTAAAAAATGGGGCTCAGAACTAAACAGAGAATTCTCAACAGAGGTATATTGAATGAGTGAGAAACACTTAAAGAAATGTTCAACGTCTTTGGTCATCAGAGAAATGCAAATAAAAACGACCCTGAGCTTCCATCTTACTCCCTTCCGAATTGCTAAGATCAAAAAGTCAAGTGACAGCACATGCTGGTGAGGATGTGGAGAAAGAGGAACACTTCTTCATTGTTGGTGAGAATGTAAACTTGTATAACCACTTTGGAAATCTATCTGGTGTTTCCTCAGAAAACTGGGAGATAGGGCTACCACAAGACCCAGATAGTCCACTTCTTGGAATATATCCAGAAGATGCTCCATCACACAACAAGGACATATGCTCAACCATGTTCAAAACGGTCTTATTCATAATAGCCAAAACTGGGAAACAAACTAAATGTCCCTCAGTTGAAGAATGGATAAAGAAACTGTAGTATATGTACACTATAGAATACTACTTAGCTATTAAATCAAGGAAATCCCAAGATCTGTGGATAAATGGATGGAACTAGAAATGATTATATTGAGTGAGTTAACACAGAAGCAGAAAGGGTCACATGGTATATATGCACTTATAATTAGACACTAGGCCAAGAGGCATGTCACATGATAGTCTTCACTTACCAGGAGATTGGAATAGTTGTAAAGACATCCTATTGGGACTCTAGGTGAGAGAATTATGGAAGAATGGGGAAACAGAAGAATCCAGAGGGTCCTAGAATCCTAAAAGAAGAACATTATGATGGGCAGATTTGGGCCCATGGGTTCTGCTCAAACTACTGCACCAAGGAAGGACAATACTTGCAGTAAACATTGAACCCCTTCTCAGTTCTAGCCAGTGGACAAGACATTCTCCACAGTTGAGTGGAGAGCGGGGACTGACTCAGACATGAACTCTGGTGCTCCATATTTGACAACTTCCCCATGGTGAAGAGGCATGGTAGTATTCAGAGAAAGAATAAGCAGGCTACCAAGATGAGACTTGATAGCCTATGACCATATAGTCGGGGAGGAGGTCCCCCTTGGGCAAAGACATAGGGCAGGGGAATAGGGTGAAAGCAGGAGGAAGGGAGGAATGGGAGGATACAAGGTATTAGATAACAATGGAAATGTAATGTGAATAAATTAATTAAATAAAAATATTATATGATTTGACCCCTTCTTCTATTTTTCCTATTCCTCCCATATGTCTACTTCTACTCTCTCCCAAGTTCATGGTCACCTCTTAACTATTGTTTTTAAACATACAAATTCACACACACACACACACACACACACACACACACACACACACACACGAATAAACATATAAGTACAACTCTCTGAAGCTTGGAGTTGCCTTTTGAATATGTTTCTAGAGATGACCATTTGGTATTAGATAAGCAATCTGCAACTCATCAGCGGGAAAACTAATTCGCCGTGTCTCAGAACTTGTTAATTTTTTATAGCTCTGCATCAAGGGGTGGGACCCAATAAGAGGGGTTTTTTTTTTTATCAAAATTTAGACTTTATGCAGGTCGCTACTACACTGCTGTGTTCATGATTACAATAACCGTGCAAGGGCCTATAATAAAGCTAGCATTCTATAGCATTGTTAGCCATCATCTCTGGCTTATACATTTTTTAAAAGAAAATCATTTGTTTTTATTTTACATGTACTGATGTTTTGCCTGCATATATGTCTCTTGAGACTGGTATCTCCTGAAGCTGGTGTTGCAGGGAGTTGTGAGTTGTTATGTGGGTGCTGGGAATTGAACCCTGGTCCTCTCGAAGAGCAGCTATTTCTTTTCACCACTGAGCCATTTCTCCAGCCCTAGGTTATACATTCTTTCCTGAAACAGTATAGATATAGATATAGATGTAGATGTAGAGGCAGAGGCAGAGGCAGAGGCAGATGCAGATGCAGATGTAGATATAGATATAGACCATAATGTTGCTATTTCACAGGACAGTCTGTTCACCGAATGTGTTAGTATAGGGCAGACTTCATAACCGCTCCAAGGGCTTAGCAGGCACTATTAACATATGGAAAATTTATTTGCATTAGTGTTTATATACAGGTCTTGTTGACCTTCATTGTCATATGGACAATGACCGCTGCTTTACCAATGATTATTATAGGGGTAGGGAGATGGCTCAGTCAGTGAAGAATTTACCTTGCAAGTGCGAAAACATGCGTGTGAGCCCAGTACCCACATTTAAAAAGCCAGATATGGTCTCATTAACTAGGAATTCAAATTTTGGGATGGATAGAAGAGATAGGTGGATCCTTGGGGCTCACTGGACAGCTAGCCTACTTGGTAAGTTCCAGGTTAGAGAGAGACCATGTCTTAAAAATAAAAAAAGTGGCCATCATCCAAGGAATAACGTCCAAGGCAGTCCTCTGGTCTCCACACAAACAGGCACACACACACACACACACACACACACACACACACACACACACACACACACATACACACAAATAAATGACTATGATATTATATTCTATAATTACCAAGTATACCATATATTACATATATTTGTCCAAAGCTAGTTTGATGGCATGGATACAGCAAAATATATTAAAAAGCATTATTTATACTCCTCTCTTATGCCACACACTGGCATATACCATTTTCTTTAGGAAGTAATAGCAAACCTAAATTGATGTTCATGACTCCATTTTCTAGAAAAAAAAACACTGAGAATGAGAAAATTTGAAAGTCTTAATCAAGGTCCGAGAGGTTGGATGTGGTAGACTCTACTTATGTACAAGTCTAATATTGATGGGCTTCATATTGGAAAGTCTGTCATTTTAACCTCATTGCATAGTCACATATAAGGGCAGAAGAAAATTTTGTATATTGCTTGTTTTTTCCTCCAAAGAAAGCCAAACTTTTCCTTTTCTCTCTTTATCTAGAAATGAGCTCAAGGTTGCAGGGCTTGGTAGCTGTGGCAGTTCAAGAAGTGTGGATGTAATGAGCAAGGCATAGAGGTGTGAGATTGAGAAGGATTAGTTGTTGCTCAAGATAGAAGGCAGACACAGGAGCACTGATGGTCTTCAGAGATTCCTGTTCCAAGGGAGCAGCTTCATACAAATTGCTAGAAGGCCTCACCTTATACAGATAGGATTTCTGAGTACCAGAAGATGTGCAGCAGTGGCTTCAGGGGTCTCCAGAACTGAACACTGTGCAGGGTTACAATGTGTTGTGAAAAAGAGACTTGATACCCTATGAGCATATACAGGGGGAGGTAATCCCCCTCAGGAACAGTCATAGGGGAGGGGAATAAGGGGAAAATGGGAGGGGGGAAGAATGGGAGGATACAAGCTATGGGATAACCATTGAGATGTAAAAAGAATAAATTAATAATAAAAAAAGAATATGGAATCTTGAAGGAAAAAAAAGAAAAATGTTGACTGTTCAAAAAAGAAAACAATTCATGGTATGGTGGATGCAGGAATATTTCTGTAAGTTTTATAGGCATAGATCAATTGACTCTACAAAATGTTTTTCTCAGGAATATAACTGCCCCTGTGTTAAAATGTAATCACACAAACTTCAAGAATGTTCCACAATCCCTGGAGCTTGAAGAAGAGCCCCATTTACTCTCTCTCTCTCTCTCTCTCTCTCTCTCTCTCTCTCTCTCTCTCTCTCTCTCTGTACATATATGTGTGTGTGTGTGTGTGTGTGTGTGTGTGTGTGTACACACACACTTTCAGTTCTTTGCACAGAGTCCAAAGGATACTTAATGGAAAACAATGTATATCTTGAGCAATGCAACTGCCAGTCAGTTTGCATTCACTGGTATAATATAAACTTCCAAGAAAGCAGAATATAAAGAAAAGCAATCCTGCTTTTAGATTTATTTGTGACATGCTGGCCTTGAGCTCTCAATCCTTCTGCTGTGTCCTCCTGAGTGTTGGGATTGCAGGTGAGCACTATTATACTTGGTAAAAATTGTCTTATATGGTTTATATAGAGTGCTGATGATTAAGTGCAGGCTCTTGGGAGTGCTAGGCAAGTACTCTACCACTGTACCACATTCCCAGCACAACCTTGCTTTGTAGCCTCTACTGTACTTTATTGTGTGTATCCTCTCAAATGGTTGATTTCAAGGATGGATAAATTTAATAACTTGTTAGCAGAGTTTCTGGCTAACAGACCCACTAGTCATTCTAGTGTTTAGATAAGTATTCTGTAGCTACTGTTGCCAAGGCTACATACATACATTCTCTCTTCTCCAATACAGAGTTTTCTTTTTACTACCTTTGTCCTTCACCCCAGACTAAATTGAGCTGAAATGCCTATCATACTTGGGGAGGAAAACTTCTGTTTTTACATCATCAAATTATTACTGCTTTTAACACATATAATGCATTGGGTTAGGCACTAGATTTGAAGATGTGTGCAAGGAGCTTGGGAAAAGAATGTATTCCCAACTTCCTGAACCCTATTGTCAAGATCCTGATGACCCCCTAGACACCACTCATGCTTGTAAACCTCGCCACTTTGATAGGCAAGTCCAGTGATTCATTGTCATTGTGTGATTGTTTCTTGTCAATATCTCTTGCACTCATTTAACACATATTTATTGAACACCTACTTTAGGTCAAATATTTTTAAATGTATAAGCAGAAAAAAATATTCGTATATTCGACCAGCACATTTTATAATCATTGAGTACTTTGTGCCCTTAGAATACCATATTTTCAGTGGAATACTATTCAGCTATTAAAGGCAAGGAAACATTGAAATTTTCAGGCAAATGGATGGAAATAGAAAAGATCATCCTGAGTGAGGTAACCCAGACCCAGAAAGACATGCATGGTATATACTCACTCATAAGCAGATACTAGTCACATAATACAGGATAACTACACTACAACACAGAGACTGAAACATCAAACAAGGACCGTGTGTGATGTGTCCTGGACCTTCTGCTCAGATGTAGTAACACAGTTTCCTTGTGGATCCCATGTGTGGAGAGCAGGGACAACTTCAGACATGCACTCTGGCCACCAAACATAGGATCACTTCCCCTGGCAGATTGGCCTTGTCAGGCTACAGAGGAAAAGGTTACAGGTAGTAAAGATGAGACTTGATAGGCTAAGATCAGATGTTAGGGGAGGAGGGCTCCCCTCCCTGAGGACTAAGGGAGGGAGAGGGGATGAGGGAGGGAGGGGGATTGGGAGGGAATGAGGGATGGGTATACAATCAGGAAGTAAAGAATTTATACTGCAGAACAAGCAGATAACTTATGGAGCTATATGGGAGTAGCTCTGAGACTTGCTGAGATATTAAAGTCTAAGCATATACAATACTTATTGTTGGTTACAAAACACCTATGAATTACTATTAGATGCAATTCTTCATATTGCATGAATGAAGATTTACAGATGTCTTTTCTTTTGCTCATACAAAGAGCAGATAGCCAGCCTTAGTTATTCTGTCCTTCACACACCTTATACACTTATAATTTTAGGACTGTATAATGCTTGTGAGATGTCTTCAGAACAAAAGAACCAGATGCTGATATTGAATCAGACCTGACAGGATGCATTCCTCTCAGCATGCTGGACACTGACATCCTGTATCCTTCATATTCTAGAACCAAGTGCTACAATTGTTGTTCCTCATCATAACAAGAAAGCTCCCAAGACACTCTCAAAGAAAAATTCCAGTCCCATCTGGTCCAGCACTTCAGACTGTCCTACACAGGACTCTAGTTAATCTTGTTATTTCTCAATATTTAGAAAGTGGACCGCAAATGCTATTCCTAGCTTGTTTAACCATTTCCCCAATTTTATTTGGGCACCTACAAAAGTATTATTTGTCCCAAATTAGCAAGAAGAAACCTCAAGAGAAGAATGCCCCATTTCCTTTAAGGGGAGTCAGGTAGGTGTTTGGTTGCTTTCTTAGGCTATAGAGGGATATTATCTTTTTAAAAAATATATATTTATTTTATTTTATTTTTTATTAATTTATTCATATTACATCTCAGTTGTTAGCCCATCCCTTGTATCCTCCCATTCCTCCCTTCCTCCCACTTCCCCCTATATTCCCCTCCTCTATGTCTGTGACTGAGGGGGACCTCCTCCCCCTGTATATGTTCATAGGGTATTAAGTCTCTCCTTGGTGACCTATTATCCTTCCTCTGAGTGCCACCAGGCGTCTCCATCCAAGTGACCTGGTCAAATATGGGGCACCAGAGTTTGTGTGAAAGTCAGATCTCCCTCTCCACTTAACGGTGGAGAATGTCCGGTCCATCGGCTAGTCTGGGTAGGGGTTCAAAGTTTACTGCCTATATTTTCCTTGGCTGTTGCCATAGTTTGCGGAGGATCCCAGGGCCCAGACTCGCCTGTAGTTTTCCAGGACGCACTGGATCCTTCTATTTCCTCATTCTCCCAGGCTTCTCACACCTAAAGTCTCAATAGGGTGTCCTCCCCTCTGACCCACTTTCCTGGTAGGTATAGTTTTTCATGGGGACGTACACCTTGGACTAGTGTCTCAATATAAGTGAGTATATACCATTTAGCTCTTTTTGCTTCTGTGTGAACTCACTCATTATGATAATTTCTAGTTCAATCCATTTGTCCACAAATTTCGGAAATTCCTTGTTTTTAATAGCTGAGTAGTATTCCATAGTGTAGATGTACCACACTTTCTTTATCCATTCTTCTACTGAGGGACACATAGGTTGTTTCCATGTTCTGGCTATTATGAATAAGGCTGCTATGAACATGGTTGAGCATATGTCCCTGTTGTGTGGTAGTGCATCTTCTGGGTATATTCCAAGGAGTGGAATAGCTGGGTCTTGAGGAAGCCCTGTTCCCGTTTTTCTGAGAAAGCACCAGACAGATTTCCAAAGTGGTTGTACTAGTTTGCATTCCCACCAGCAATGCAGGAGTGTTCCTCTTTCTCCACATCCTCACCAGCATGTGGTGTCAGTTGAGTTATTGATCTTAGCCATTCTGATGGGTGTAAGATGGAATCTCAGTGTTGTTTTAATTTGCATTTCTCTGATGACTAAGGAGGTCAAGCATTTCTTTAAGTGTTTCTCAGCCATTTGATATTCCTTTGTTGAGAATTCTCTGTTTAGTTCTGTGCCCCATTTCTCTATTGGGTTATTTGGTTTGGTGGTGTTTAATTTCTTGAGTTCTTTATATATTTTGGATATTAGACCTTTGTCAGATGAAGAGTTGGTGAAGATCTTTCCCCAGTCTGTAGGCTGTCGCTTTGTTCTCTTGACAGTGTCACCTGCCTTACAGAAGCTTCTCAGCCTCATGAGGTCCCATTTATTAATTGTTGACATTAAGGCCTGGGCTGTTGGTGTTCTGTTCAGGAAGTTGTCTCCTGTACCTATGTGTTCCAGACTCTTCCCCACTTTTTCCTCTAACTGGGTTAATGTGTCTGGTTTTAGGTTGAGGTCTTTAATCCACTTGGACTTGAGTTTTGTGCATGGTGACAAATAGGGGTCTAATTGCATTTTTCTACTCGTAGACATCCAGTTAGACCAGCACCATTTGTTGAAGATGCTGTTGTTTTTCCATTGAATGGATTTGGCTTCTTTGTCAAAAATCAAGTGACCAAATGTTTGTGGATTCATCTCTGGATCTTCAGTTCAATTCCATTGACCCACTAGCCTATTGTTGTGCCAGTACCATGCTGTTTTAATTACTGTTGCTCTATAGTACAACTTGAGATCAGGTATGGAGATTCCTCCAGAGGATCTTTTATTGTATAGGGTTGTTTTTGCAATTCTGGGCTTTTTGTTTCTCCATATGAAGTTGAGAATTGTTCTTTCAATATCTTCAAAATATTTTGTAGGTATTCTGATAGGGATTGCATTGAATTTGTAAATTGCTTTTGGTAAGATGGCCATTTTTACTATGTTGATTCTCCCAATCCACGAACAAGGTAGATCCCGCCATCTATAGAGGGATATTTTCAATGGGAGCTGGTTACAAGTTATTATTGGTCTTTTTTCTTAAAGATTTATTTATTATTATGTATACATTCTAGATGGTTGTGAACTACCATGTGGTTTCTGGGAATTGAACTCAGGACCTCTGGAAGTGCAGTCAGTACTCTTAACCACTGAGCCATCTCTCCAGCCCTATTATTGGTCTTATTTAGGAAGAAAAACAAGGTTAGATTCAGCATTGTCTTGCCCCTCTTTTCCTTTATCTTATATTCTTAGGTTTGGAGATAGGGATAGAAAAGAATAGAGAAGATAGAACAAAAGGTAGTTTAGTGAATCTATTCCTCAACTTAATGCTTCAATTGTCACTCATAGTTTTTAATTCACTGGTATGGGAGAATGGGGAAACAGAAGGACCCAGAGGGTCCTAGAAACCTACAAGTAGATCATTATGACGGGCAGATTTGTGCCCAGGGGTCCTGCTCAAACTATGGCACCAGCCAAGGATAATGCAAGCAGTAAACTTTGAACCCCTACCCAGATCTACCCAATGGACAGGACATTCTTCACAGTTGAGTTCAGAGTGGGGTCTGACTTTCACATATACTCTGGTGCCCCATATTTGACCATGTCCCCTGGATGGGGAGGCCTGGTGGCACTCAGAGGAAGGATAGCAGGCTACCAAGAAGAGACTTGATACCCTATAAGCATATACAGGGGGAAGAGGTCCCCCTCAGTCACAGTCATAGGAGAAGGAAGTAAGGGGAAAATGGGAGGGAGGGAGGAATGGGAGGATACGAGGGATGGGATAACAATTGAGATGTAATATGAATAAATTAATAAACTATATTTTAAAAAACAAAAAACAATTTTGTATATAGATGCAAAATAAGTTTAATTCTAGATATAGTGGTATAGAATTCAAATGTAAGGTTATTCTTCACTATATATATGTATATATATGTATATATATATATATGAAGTATCTAATATGAAGTACTGTACCCATATAATTTAATTGTAATATAAGGATTACTTCCAATTCTTTGAAAGTGTTATTGCAGGATGTTTAGGATAAATAAGTTATACAAGTTAATTGTTAGTTGATCAATTCATGGTCATGTCAATTACTAGTATATTTTTCCACAAAAATATACATCTTATATATGGCCAATATATATGATTCTATAGAAAGATAAGGTAGGATAGTTAGATAAGGTCTTCAAAAACCTCAGAGGCATGCAGAATATGGCATTTCAAATGTTTTTATTATTTTAAAAATTCACTGATGATGAGATAGGTTAACCCCTGGCAATACCCAGCCTACCTCAAAGAGGATTATGAGCATCAAATAACCACCTTAATAAGACGGTTTCAAGTATGGCAAACAAGCCACTGGGAAAAATGTCCTTGGTTGTAACACAGACAGAATTCTGTCTAAAAAAAGGGCAAACTTGGATTCAGGCAGAGTTGACGGCCAAACTCTGCCAAGACAGGGTTAGCAAGTCCTCAATAGTTTCTGCCTCACAAATATGTCTGTCAGATATATTGGGCCAGAAGGCTGAAGAAGATGCTCCAACATTATAGAGAAATTTGGGTGACTACTCAGGTAGCAAACTGTCTCTGTCATCTCATTTGGAAAGGTACTAACTTGTACTCCTAGCATACTTAGGTAATCAAGTTTATTCCTTCTCAAGTCTCTGATGGAGTTGAGCCCAGGTATCTTAGTTTTATAATGAAGCTTAGTTGTTTAGGGATTAAGAAGTTTTTAGATCTAGATAGATGTTTTAAGTTGATAATGACAAGATTTGATGGAAATTGATTTACACACCAAGATAAGAAAGATATTTTCTTCGAGGCTGTCAAATACAAATAGCCAAAACACTAATAATGTAACAATTATATAATTCCTGATTGTGTCATGGTTCTTCTTGTTATGGGTAGTTTATTGTATATATGTGTAATAATATAAAAGTATATGTAAAAATAAAAATGTTCAATTAAAAAAAACAAAAGAAAAATAAAAAAAGATAATCTCAAAACACAGAAATTTAAAACAGTAAAAAAGGGAATACCATATTATTTTAACTTTGCCCCGTAAAATCTTTTATTTCCTATGTCTCGTAAATACTTTATACCCTCCAAGACCCCTTTAAGTGTATTTTTTGCCTCTTAAGAAAGCATCCCTTCCTCCTTCCTCCAAATGAACTGAACGGTCTCTCTCTCTCTCTCTCTGTGTGTGTGTGTGTGTGTGTGTGTGTGTGTGTGTGTGTATGCGTGCACGTGTGTTCCCCCGTCACATCCTTGATGTTTTCCACTTTAGAGTATGAAGTCCCCATGGAACAAGATTGTAATTTTACTGTGTGGGTCTGATGTGATGGTTATGCACATCATCTACACTTACTTAGATGTAATATAAAAGGCAGGGAAAACATGTAATAATCTGGGTTTCTAGTTAAGGCACGTGTAATATAAAAGATTGAAAAGCTTTAAAGCATCGTTGTGCCACCATCATTTTAGGGCTGCTTCAGAAGAGTGCTTCTCACTTTGGACTCAGATAGCATCTGAAAATTGTGCATATTTTGGCAAAATTCTCCAACTTTCATTATAACTCTGCATGGAGTCCTTGGAGATTTGCATTTGTTGACTTTGAGAATAAAGAATAAGCATCCAGTGATACAGAGGTAAGAGGAAATCTTCAAATTTGTATGAGATGCAGTCTTTAGCAATCATTTATCCCTTTCAGTTCTGGGCTGGATTCCACAGTGTCCTGTTCTTTCTTTTTAATTTATTTTTCTTTTAATTAATTATTCACTTTACATTCCTGTCATAGCTCCCTCCCTCCTCTCTTCCCAGTCTCACCCTCCCTGCCTGTTTCCATTACCCCCCTTCCCTATTCCTTAGAGATGGTGAGCCGCACCCCCTGCATGTCAAGTTGCATCACGACTGAGCACATCCTCTTCCCCTGTGGCCTGGAGAGGTAACCCTGCCAGGGGAGAGTGCTTGAAAAGCAGGCAACAGAGTCCATGTCAGAGATATCCCTCATTCCCATTACTGTGGGACCCATATGAGAACTGAGTGCCCGTCAGTTACATCTGTGTAGGGGCCTAGGTCCAGTCCACGTATGGTCCTTGGTTGGAGCTTCAGTCTCTGTAGGTCCCCCTGGGCCCTGGTTAGCTGGCTCTGTTGGTCTTCTTGGGGGGGAGATTTCTTGTCCACTGTGAGTCTTTCAATCCTTTCCCCCAATGATTTCACAAGACTCTCTGTGTTCCACCCAATATTTGATTGTGGGTCTTTGCATCTGTTTCCATCAGCTGCCGGGTGGAGCCACTCAGAGGACAGCTATGCTAAGCTCCCTTCTGCAGTCATAGCAGAGGATCACTAATATTGTCAAGGCTTGGCTGACTCCCTTGGGATGGGTCTCAGGTTGGGTCAGGCATTGATTGGACATTCCCTCAATCTCTGCTCTATCTTTATTCCTGCACACTTGGGTCAAAGTTTTTGTGAGTAAGTTGGTGTTCCCTTCTTTCCATTAGGAGTTCTGTATCATTAGAGGGTGGACTCTTCAGTCCCCATGACTGTTCTTACTAGAATGCACAGGACAGTGTGTGATTCATCTCTGCAATCCCAGCACCTACTGTGTTGTGGTTACTTTATAATGAATAAGTGGAACATTGTTTAATAAATACTTATTAAAATAACCAGCTCATAAGTAGGATGTCTGAATTACCGCAATGCTTTACTATCTATGCACCACCAAAGGCATTAAACGGCTACTTCAAACTGTAATCAATTGTTTAAGCAAATTTCAGATGCCAAAGAAAATGGGCTTCTTGGGAGAAAATATGCTTACTTATGAAATATGAAATGAAAAGGTTGTATTTAAAAAAGACTCTGAGTTGAAGAGACATAGTTTTCTTGGACTAAGTACTTTACTATAAAAACAAAAAAGTTTATTGTCCAATCAAATTCTTTTTTTAAATAGCTTGGTTTGGTGTCAGATGGAAATTCTACCCTACAAAATGCAGTTTTCACTAAATCAGTGTGTGCTAGAAAGTTTACTGAGTCTCTGTGAATTAGTGGGTTTGGGCCAGGGATCAGACACTTGCTGCACAGGCATGAAGATCTAAGTTCATAGCAGCAAAGACATAAAAAAAAGCTGAGCTTAACCACATATACCTGGAGCCCCACTGCTGTGTGTGGCAGAGGCTGGAGAGATTCTGAAGCTTTCTGGACACCAGACTACCTCAGGTTCAGTAAGAGACTCCATTTCTTTGGAAACAAGTCGAAAGTGATAGGACACCTAGCATCCTCTTTTGGTCATCATGTGCACCTGTATATGTAGCCATATCCCCAGATACAAAACACACACACACACACACACACACACACACACACACACACACATACACACACACACACACACACACACACACACACACACACACACAATGAAGCAGTCTCTTTTCTCCAAGAAGAATAATGCAGATGCACCAACAACTGGCAAAGAATTAAGAGAGCCAGGGAAGTGTTGGCAGGAAGAAGTCTTATTAAAATACAAGTAAGTTTCTCCTTGTCCTTTAGGCTTTGCATATCCCCAGTTGTTTATCTTATGATAGATATTGGGACAAGTTTCATTTTCAGAATGTAGGTAATGCCTGGAATATGGTAGGTACCTGATAAGAAGGTATTGACTTAGTAACTAAACGAATAAGTGAATGCAAAGAGAAAGGAGAGCACTACATCTTTTTTCCCAGAGCTGCGGGTATAGTTCAGCAGGAGAGAGTTTGCTGAGCATGGGCGAGCTCCAGGTTCAACATGTAGTATTGAAAGTTCTCTGCTCCTGTCTTATTGACAGTCAGGATTTGCAAGGAAATACACGATTAAGAAACAATGTGGAATGAATTATTTCTGTCTGAATGGAAAGTTTAGGAAGACTTGGGTTTTAGCCTGAAATTCATTTTTAACGTATTGACTTTTCCAAGAAAGGTGGCCATTTCACGCAGAATAAATATGGATCTAAATGGGAGAGAAAAGATGATAAAATATGGAATTCCCTGAGTTTGGCTGGGTAACAGTTGGGAAAAAAATATGAGAGAGGGTGGAGCTGCTGAAAAGAGCCAGGAAGAAACCAGGTGTGAAAGACATGTCAGTCCCATGCGCATACATTCATTTAAAGATGCCTGTGGATGAAATAGTTACTCAAAAAATGTCTGAATGCTTATTATAAAATTAAACATACTTACAGCATGACCTATACCCTAGTCTTTGCTGAGAAACAAAGCCACTTGTGTTCCCACCAAACTCTACATGTGAATGTTTATAACAGCTGCGTTCTCAATCTAACCAGGCCATTATATGTAACCAAATAGCCTTCCAGAGAGGAACAGATAAAAGTGGCATATCTATAGACTGGAAAACTCTGCAAAAAAAAAAAAAAAAAAAAAAAAAAAAGATTAATGGAGTAAATAGAAAGAGTGAGCGAGTTTCACAGCAGAGTGAAAAAAAAAACTCAGCTTCTGAAAGTTACTCATTGGATGGGTATGTTATTCTAAGGGGGAAAAAAACTTTAGTTACAGAAAACATAATAGCAGGTTGCTAGGGATTAGGAGTGGGGAAAAGATGGCTTCTAAAGGCATAGCTAAAGGAGTTTCTGAAGTGAGGAGACACTTTGTTGTATTGATTGTGGTGCTGATTCTATGAATCTATACAATATTTTCCACTGCATAAAACTGTATTTTCACAGAAGTTAATTTTTACACTGTGACACATTGAAAGCTAAAATTAAAATGTGATTGTAAATGAGATGTGGATTGCTAATGGGGCTCTTCTTAAACCTTTATATTATACAACATCACTTTTATTTCTTTAACACACAGGATCATGAGCATTAATTCTGCTAGGAGCAAACTTCTTGTTGCCAGATAACATGTTCTGCCTCTCTCTCACAGCTTTTCATTAAGTCATTCATATTTTCTCTCTAAAATGATACGTGTTGTGCTATGTACTTTTAATTGACGCACAGTGTATTTAAGCTACATCACTGAAAAGCTTAATGTGTTCTTTTTTGGTAGAAAATGTTAGATTTGGGATTTACCATATTATATGCTTAAGTTGGATGAACATCTGCAGGGAAATAGCTTGGGGATGCGGTTGAAACTTTCCACCAATGTGCCTGTTGCAGTTGGCTGGACTATGAACACCTTTGCAATTGCTTAACTGTGCAGCCTCCTGTGAACCCTGGGCTTCAAGTCCAGGAGTTACGCTTGCTGTTAAGCCTTAGCTTAACTCTGTCTACTTTGTGCAGTTCTTAATTTTGAAAATGCCTGGAAACAGAGAAAAGGAGACGTAGCTGAACTCGTATAGGAGGAGAAACCAAATACCAATGGGCCCTGTTCTATTAATATGTGCAGACCACCATGAAACCCAACTACCAGGACGCCTGGCTCTGTTATCTGCTTTGTATTCTGTGGGCTGATATCTTTGTTTGTTCGTTTGTTATCCAAAGATAAGTGGGTTTGTTCCCCCTTGGGGGGACAATGTCCTAAATGTCCTAAAAATTTATAAGAAGTAAACCATTCATTAACCTCATTGTTTCACAGAAATATAATAACTCAATATGGTTTCTGGTCTTACTTGTTGGCATTCATATGCCACTGCTTCTTCGTGTAAAAAAAATCTGTGCATAAAGGAGAAAAGTAACCATCAAAAGGGGTTTGAATGGCATTTGATAATCATCGTTTGGGGAACACGGACAGAGCCAGTTTTCTCTTTTTGAAGTGGGTCTGTACATTCAGTTTCACTCCACTCTGGGTAGAGATGGGCTCACTCACATTTTGTTGCTAGTAATTTGTCATTTTACTATGTATTTTCCAGATTTCTTTTTTTTTTTTTCGCTCTTAACAGTGGAGATAGAGACCAGCTTTGAATTTTGGAGGAGCACCTGCCTTAACTGCCAACACCTCTGTCTTAGGGTAGTTTATCATAGTAGCCCAGGAGCCCACAGCTTGACTTGAGTACACAGTTACCCTAGGCTACCATAAGATTGCAAGTCAATCTTCCTTTTCAGACTTTTTTTTTCCTGGAAAAGGAAGGCTTTCTAGATGCCTGACACATGGGCTTCTGTTTCCCAACCTTGAGCCTTTGAAGGCGACATATTCTCTGCATTTTAGAGTCCTCTCCTTTTTTTTTTTTTTTTAGAGCTAGATAAGGGTTTTTCTTACATTTTATTAATTTATTCAGATTACAACTCAATTGTTATCCTGTCACTTGTATCCTCCTGTTCCTCCCTCCCTCCTGCTTTCATTCCCATTCCCCTCCCCTAGGTCTATGGCGAGGGGCACCTCCTCCTCCTCTATATGGTCACTTCTATACCAACAATAATTTCCCAGCACTGAAACTGAGTGATCTAGTTACTAATACACAGCTCTTTACACATAGTTGATGTCAAAACATTCTTTGTTAAATGAGAGGTGAACAACCTGAATCGGTATCTGTGCTGGAACTAACATCTTCTCTCTCATCTCTCTGGATGTTTGCATCTTGAGCTTTTCCAGATTCCCCCTCTTATACCATCTAGGAACCATGACCTCATCTCCATGCCTGCTCTCATTTAGAAGCATTCCCTATCAAAACCCATACACAGAGTTTCATCCCTTTGAATATGGATGTGAATAAAGCAGGGTCTGATCAACTAGCATTTAAATGTGTGTGTGTATATGTGTGTGTGTGTGTGTGTGTGTGTGTGTGTGTAAGAGAGAGAGAGAGAGAGAGAGAGAGAGAGAGAGAGAGAGAGAGAGAGAGAGAGAGAGAGAGAGAGAGAGAGACACGCATAATTTGGACATGGAAATGCTCAGGATTATGTATATAGATCAGAGGTTCAGAGGACAACCTGTGGTGGTTTTCTCCTTCCACTATGGACTCTAGGTATAAAACGCAGATGGCCAAGCTGTGAAGGGGAGAAGATTTTCACCTCTGAGTCATCTCACTGGTCTTAATTCCTCTTTTGCAATCTGTGTTCGTTCAATCATTTCTGTTCCTCTAGAGAGCCCCCACAAACACACGAACTATATTAAACATGTATTGCTCTTCTTCTCTCTCTTCTTGCCAACATCTGAATCCCCATAGCTCCCAGAGTGAGCATTCATTTTCTACCTTAACAATATCAGAGCCAAGTCCAATTTTACTGTGATTGTTATTTTATTATTTCTAGACTTTGTCATTGGGAATTAGTATCTGAGCCCCTGTCATCTAGGATTCCTTTTGAATAAAAAGTTTCTCTTAATTAAAGAGTCAAGGAGAGGAAAGGGGGGAAGAAGGAGAGGGTAAGTGAGGGAGAGAGGAAGTAAGAGAGAAAGAATTAATGCTTGTTTCTTTAAATTAATTCTTTGTTCCTGAGGGAAAAAAAAGTCATTTCCTAAGCCCCCACTCCATTCTCACCTAGGCTTTCCTCATATCTTTTCAGAAATTTGTTTCTGTCATGGTTATGATACCTTGTCCCATCTTCTCTGCTTTCAATACGGAGGGATTACTTAATAAAGATTTGCTACAGCAATCATTCGTAAGATGACGTGAGAGAAAGGACTGAGTGTTAGAAGCCCATTTTCATGTGCCCCAACTCAAAAATTCTTTTGGTTTCACCCCAACAAGAAGATGTGTAGGCTTACTGAAAGTATTGTCCTTGATTGGTACAGCAGTTTGTGCATGTGCCCCTGGGTCCAGATACACCTGCCTTGATAGTCTCCGTATGGGGCTCCTGAGCCCTCTGGGTCCTTTCATGCCTGCAACATTCTTTATACCAGTCTCAGTACTCTGCTCAGAGTCCTGCAGGTGGTCCTAGCATCTGTTCTGGTCCCCTGCTGGGTGGAGTCTCTCAGAGGACACCTATTTTGTGCTGATATCCACTTATAAGTGAGCATATACCATGCACATCTTTCTGGGTCTGGGTTATCTCTCTCAGGAAGATCCTTTCTAGTTCTATCCATTTGTCTACAAATTTCAAGATTTCCTTGTTTTTAATAGCTGAGTAGTATTCCATGGTATAAATGTACCACAATTTTTTTTATCCATTCTTCAGTTGATGGACATCTAGATGGTTTTCAGATTCTGACTATTACTAATAAGGCTGCTATAAACATAGTTGAGCAAATGTCCTTGTTGTATGGTGGAACATCTTTAGGGTATTTTATGCCCAGAAGTGCTATAGCTGGGCCTTGAGGTAGCACTATTTTCTGAGAAAGCTCCAGATTGCTTTCTAAAGTGGTTGTATAAGTTTGCACTCCCATCAGCAATGGCGGAGTGTTCCCCTTTCTCCACATCCTCATCAGCATGTGCTGTCACTTGACTTTTTGATCTTAACCTTCTGGTAGGTGTAAGATGGAATCTCTGAGTCATTTTGATTTTCATTTCGCTGATGACTAAGGATGTTGAGCATTTCTTTAGGTGTTTGTTGGCCATGTGATGTTCCTCTCTTAAGAATTATCTGTTTAGCTCTGTACCCCATTTTCCTAGACCCCCTGTTCAGATATAGGCAAAGGACAGCTCATTCTCCATTGTTGTGGGGAGAATGGGGGCTGTCTCTGACATGAACTCTGGTGCCCCTGATTTGTTCACTTCCCCTTGGTGGGGAGGCCTGGTGAGAAAGGGGAAGCAGGCTATTTGGATGAGGCGTGATAGGCGGTGGTCATATGGTGGGGGAGGAAGTCTCCTCTGTCAGAGGTCTAGGCAAAAGGAATAGGGTGGAAGAGGGAGGGAGGGTGGGAATGGGAAGATACAAATGAGGGGATAACAATCAGGATGTAATTTGAATAAATTATAATAAATAAAAATCAAAATTTCATTCAAAGATGAATAAAATTTGAAATGCTTCAGCCATAAAAAAAGATGTGTTGGTAGGTATTAGCACCATCTTTTAAATTATTTTCTTTATAGATATAGTATCCTTTTTTTCTGGGAATAATATCAAGTAGAAAAACATTTTAAAGGTGAATGATGCTAAGCAGTTGTATCCATATCTGTCTCCACATACACTAATAGCAGACTTCACATTTCCAACCATCAATTTTGGACTCTCTATCCATGCTTGCTTATGTGAATATCTCTTAAGTATCATCTATCTATCTATCTATCTATCTATCTATCTATCTATCTATGTATCTATCTATCATCTATCTAATCATCCATCATCTATCTGTCTGTCTCTTCATCCTGCCTTGTTTTTTTAAGGACTGGTATCAAAATAATGGGAAGGTTTATTCTATACAATGTCATCATGTGTTTACATTCACCACAATCTGCTGCTGTACCCATGTATCCCTCGTACCTCTCATTAACTTCAAGTAATAGGTACACTCCAATTATGCACAGAAGCAAGCTGAGAATTAGTTACAGTGGAAAAATGCTGTAGGTTTTAGGCTTGTGTCAAGGATGGTTCCAGGATTCTCTCCAAAGTGCTCTGTTTATGAAACATCTCAATTACTCTTATAAATGTTTCTGCCTACTAAATATTAATAATTTTATAGGTAAGAGGAGGATAGGATATTTATTTCCTTTCTTAAATTAACGTGTCTTCACGATTCAAATTTTGAAGTGTTAATAGTTTCCATGTTCAAAGATCAAAGAGGTAAAGTGGGTCAGGAATGGAGGAGGACATTATTTGGGGGGAACTTGGATATGTAAGTGTGAACAGCACAACAGGGATGGCAAACTAATAGCTATTCTTACTATACTCCTTTACATGGAAACAAAGGGGCAAAGTCGGATTCTTCCCAACAACATACAGCTTTTCTTTCAACCTTCAGCTGTGTAATTGATGATAGAAATAATTATCAAAGGATTTGGAAGCAGCCAACATTCATAGAAATATCTTTACTAAAAGGAATTCCACTGTAATCCATTTTATACCCAACCCTGAGTGGTTGTGATGCCAATTACTGCCACCTGCCCTGTCTTGTCTCCGTTACAGCACCCCAGAGAGTATTACACTTAAGGCTCTGTCAAAAATGTCAGCTCTACTTCTGAGGAAAGATGCAATAACTTCACTTGAAGACTGCTGGGGCAGAATCCCACGTGAAACACAACATTAAATCTTCCTGTGGGCTGAGCAAGGCCTGCCACTTTAGCACTCTGTTTGTAGCTTACCCAGGGAGGGTGAGTGGTCCCCTTGACAAGGAATGTGCCAGATGCTGTACCAGATGTTGGAGATAGGTTATTTCATTTAATCCTCTACACCTGAAAGCTTATTTATCACAATTCCCAATTTACACATGGGAATATCGAGGCTCCAGGTCACTTTATGTGTGCAAGCAGGAATTTTGCCACAGTTATTATGATCAAAACCTTAACACTTCATTTTTCTCACTATAAATAGTAAAAATTTGATTATTTAGTTTGAATTTTTTTATTGGAATCAATATATTTCTATGTGTAATCTTGGACATGGTTGTTTCCACTCTCGTGTCCTCTCAGGAGAACTTGCTGGGAACATGTGCCACCATGTTTTTTTTTACAGTGCAACCAATAGAAATGACATTGACATAAAGAACATTCCTCATTCAAGAAGGACTCAAAAAGCAGCTCTAAAATAAAAAAATGGTATTGGCCATATCTGTAAATTTTAATAAAAAGAAGAGTTGAAAAGCACAAGTGAGGGCTGCCACTGATGAATAAATAATGACATTCTTCTCTCAAACATATGGGGGCATAGCTTCAAATTACTTTTTCAGACACGTGTTGGCAAACGCAATAGGTTAGGAAACATACACATCAATTTGTAAACAAAAAGCTACAGTTCATCTTTCTGAGTATCTTCTTCACATTTACATTGGCCTTTAACTTCTCAATGATTTTCAAAATATTTTGATTAACAGATAAATGTCTTATTGAACTAAATTATGAGGCACAATGTATTATTTGATATATAAAAAGCAAGTCATAATCAAATCATGGCATATAATGTTTAAACATCTTGACTTGTCATGGTTAATGTTAAATGCCAATTTGGCATGATCACCTGAGAGATGGGCTTCTGGACATGCCTGTGGGGGATTATCTTTATTACATTAACTGAGGTGGCATGGACTATGGGCAGCACCATTCTCTGTCTGGGTTCATGGGTTGTCTAAATGGAAAAACCAAAACATGCGTTTATCTCTCCTTGCTTCTTGATTATAGAAGTGATGTGACCACATGCTTCAAACCCTTGCTAGTTTGACTTTTCTTCTATAGCGGCTTCTGTGCTATTTTAGAATCTTTTTTCATATACATATGTGTGTGTGTGTATGTGTGTGTGTGTGTGTGTGTGTGTGTGTGTGTGTGTGTGCGTGTATTCATTGGGAATGGTATGTGTGAGGGGCTAAGAAGTAGTAAGGGCAAAATGAGTATGATCAAATAATATACAGATATACAAAATTTGTGGAGGATAAATTATTATATTTTAAAAATAATCCATCAAATTGTCATTGGAATTTTGGTGGCATTTGCATTTAAATTTGTAGATGGCTTTGGGTTGTTTGGATGATTTTAAAATCATCTTACAATTCATGAAAATAGGAGGTATCTGCATTATTTTGTGCCCTCTTTAATTTCTTTCATCTGCATTTTATAATTTTTACTGTAGGTTTCTTCCTCTTACTTGCTCAAATTTATTCTTAGCTATTTAATTTTTCAAGTAATTTCAAGTCAGATTTCTCATTTCAGCAATTTCATTATTGGTATATAAAATGGTAGTCATTTTTTATGTATTATGTATCCTATAGTCTGGTTGTCTTTTAATAAAATTTTAAGGGTTTCCTATATATAAAATCATATTATCAGAAAATAGATAATTTGACTTTCTCTCTTCTTATTTGTATGATTATTTTTCCCCAGTGTCCTAATTATGCTAGCTAATATTTCATGTATTGTGTTGAATAAAAGTGATGAGAAAGCTATCTTTATCTTGTTCCAGATTTCAGAGAAAACACTTTTTTTTGCATTCAGTAAGCATTGCCTGTGGATTTGTTATATAGTAGACTTTAGTTTGTTGAAATATATTCCCTTCTAGAGCTTATTTGCTCATTTTTTTCATCATGAAAGGACACTGAATTATTTAAGTGTATTTTCCTTCATCTGTTGAATTATGATTTCTGCCTTTCATTTTATCAGTGATGTATTTTGTTTTTGATTGTCATAAGTTGGATTATACTCATTTATACTTACAGGATAAATCCCATTTGACTATGAGGCACTGCCTATTAACTATGCCATTGTATATAATTTGCTATTATCTTGTTCCTGAATTTGTAACTCTTCTCATTAGACAAATTGGCCTATGCTCTTTTAATTATATCACTATCTGCTTGCAGTGTTGTGCCATTATCTGGTTTTAGACCACACAGAATGAATTTGAAAGACTTTCTTCCCCTTTAATTTTTTGTATCTAGATTAAGAAACAATGGTATTATATTATCCTAACTTTGTCTCAAGATGGCATGGTGAAAAATTTAAGGGAGCAAAGGTAGGATAGTCCATAGCTAAACTGAAGTATAAGGTGGAAAAGTTTTTTTAATTCCATTTACTTTCATCTTCAATTACAGAATGTGATTTTCCAGACACACATTGAACAGACTCATATCCAAAGCACTGAAGACTCTATTCCTTGACCTCAGAGACCCATCGTTATATCTTCCTTCTTACCATATTTTACCCAATTTATTATTGTAATTAAATTTTCATTCTTTTATTTCTTTTTCCTTCCCCTTCCCTCTCTTCCTCTCCCCTCCCCTCCCCCCTTCCTTCCCCCACTCTCCCCTCCCCTCCCCCCTTCCTTCCCCTACCCTCCCCTCCCCTCCCCCCTTCCTTCCCCCACCCTCCCCTCCCCCCTTCCTTCCCCCACTCTCCCCTCCCCTCCCCCTTCCTTCCCCCACTCTCCCCTCCCCTCCCCTCCTCGCTTCTCCTCTCCACCCCTCCTTACTTTTGTGCTGGGAATCAGGCCAGGAATTTTGTGTGCCAAAAAAACCAGCATGCTATATCACTGATCTATACCTACAATACAGTTTTGATACATGATAAAAATTTTCAAGGAAATTTGTGAAGTCCAGGAAGAGAATTCCTATTAAAATAACTTCGCCAAACCTTCCCTCTGTGTCAATTAAGCTTTTTTCTCCCAAGCCTATGCCAGTGTCTACCCATAAAGAGAGCCAAATTGCCACAAAATAAAAACGATAGATAATTTCTGAAGATGATGTGCTGCTTAGTATTTAGTGTCCCTCTCTTACAACTGAAGATGTTCTCCAGTTCCTAGAGTGTGTAACTTATTTACTAGACCATGTCTGGGGTCTGATTTTTAAGTGTAGCTGAGTATTGTAAAGTGTTGTAGGAAATGGATGTTCTTTGAAACAAGCATTGTACCAGACTCGAAAGCACGAGTTTATTTATATATGGACACTAATCTCAGTATGCTTTGCATTGATAATTAAAAAATAATTGGGTATAATCCAGCCATGATGTTATTCTGATTTACTGTCTTATTGGTGTATTTATGTGATTTATATGGTTCAGTAAGGAAGAAATAAATATCCAGGCATTTATTCATTTCATCTAGACTTTCCAATTTTTTCTATAGGTATAATTGTTTATAACAGTCTTTAATGATGCATTGGGGTTTTGTAGCACTGGTTGTGATGTGTGGTTCTTTTTAAAAATTTAATCACTTTACAGCCTGATTCCAGCCCCCTCTCCCCACTGCTCCCATTACTACCCTCATGCCCCTCTTTCTCGCCCACTCCTCTTTCTCCTTGTCAGAGAAGGAGAGGACCCTAAAGGATACCAACCCACTCTGGTACCTCAGTAGGACTAAGAGCAGTAAGGCCAGACGAGGCAGTCCAGCTAGGGGAAAGGGATCCAAAAACAGGCAACAGAGTCAGAGATATCCCCTATTCCTGTTGTTAGGGAACCCACATAATGACCATGCTGCACATGTGTTACATGTATGTAGGATGTTAGGCCCAGGCCATGCAAGCTCTTCTGTTGGTGTTCAGTCTCCATGAGGATCCATGGGCCCAGGTTAGTTTATTGTGTAGGTCTTCTAGTGCTGTCCTTGACCCATCCATCTCCCTCGGTCCTTCCTCCCACTTTCTACAAAACTCTCCGAGATGGGCCTATTCTTCGTCTGTGGGTCTCTGCATCTGTCTCCATCGGATGCTGGATAAAGCCCCTCAGAAGGCAGTTGTGCTAGGATTCTGCCTGCCAGCAGAACAGGGTCTCATTAATAGTGCCAGAGGCTTTCTTTACTTTCTTGGGGAATTCTTTCTTTTTTCTAACTAAAAGCTTGTCTGTATATCATTTATTAAAACCTCTTAATTACATTGACATTGTGTGTTGATTTTTAGCCTTTATTCCTTTTTTTCCTGCTATGATCTTAATCACTTACAACTTTCTACTGTTTTTAGTTTGATATGCTCTTCCCTAGTTTCTTGAGATCCATCTTTAAAAAAAAATTAAGCACTATTGCCTGAAGATTTTCTATATTTTTGATGTAGTTATTTATGGTTTCTTCTTAATAAACACCCTTTTTTGTAAACATTGTTTTTATTTACTCAGATGAAGGGATGAGAGTTGTTCCTAAGCCTTTCCAGCTCTTTCTGAACTCTTGCTGACCGGTTCACCTCAGATGTTTCTCACCCAAATTCTCCTCCAAGCTGACTGGTTCCAACTCACTTCTCTTGGCTTCTCACTGAAATTGCACTGCCTGGATTCAAACTTGTAGCCGTGTGTTTTAATCTTCTGGTTCATTCTTATTCTCTGGCTTATTCTTTCTTTGCTTGTGTCTAGCTTGTTCTCTCTGCCACCTGGCTTTGTAAAACTTTCCCTGTAAAAAACACTCAGGAGGAAACTCTTCTCTTTCCCAGCCAGCTCCTAAGTAGCCTCTCCTTCCTTTCCTGTTCTCATAATAGATGGACATATCCAATCTCTGACTCATTCTGTCAAATCTTTCCCTTATTTGCCACTTTGTCTGCCCCTCAATTAGATGTGCCTTTCAAACATGGCTGCTTCCTTCTATAAACTAACCTTATCTTCATTGTTTGGGATTAAAGGTTTGTACTAAGGGCATGTCTGCATTCCAGCCAGATCACATAGACCTAAAAGGACTTTCATTATGATCCCTTGCCAGAGCAGCCATGCCCCTAGATTAAAATTCCTCTACATCCTTTTTACTATTACTGCCTTTGTTATAGCTCATAAGCTTTGACTTAATGGTTTTGAATTTTAAAACACTTCTTTTTTCAAACCTCTGAAAGTTCTGTGCTTTGTTTTATAATATTGTTTTATTCACCTTCTTCTCTGAGGTCTCACGTTCCCGTTTTTCTTCTGTCTGTGTGTTTATCATTGAATCCATTGTTTTATTAATTGAATTTGTTCATTGGCAACTTCATAATTCATATAGTATCCTGATTATCATAATTTCTCTGACCTCTTTCCCACATTTGTTAATTATTCTTCCTCCTTGTAAGGGTCTTTCTCACATACATGTATTTTTTTGTTTGTTTGTTTTGTTTTGTTTTGAGATCCACTGATTTGTAATGGGGATTTTTGCGTGAACTTGAGTATGGACTATCCAGTAAAGTCTGTTGGACTCACTAGTGGGTCTGTCAGTAGGCAATGCTTCAGCAGAGAGAGAGAGGTAACACATGAGCCCATGCCCCATCTACGATTGGCTTTTGACACAGGTCCAGTGCAGGCCCCATGAAGGTAAACACTCCCCACTGGAAATTCATGATTGCAATGGTTATAACATACCCAGAAGACAGAGCTTCACAGCAATTCTCCCTGTTTTCTATGTCTGAGATTTTATCTAAGCCTAGAGAGGTTATATAAATATCTTGTTTAAGGCTAAGCAGTCAACAATTCCTTGCTCCTATCACCTTGAGCAGCCAATGACCTGTATATTCACTACCATTTGTTGCAAACGGAAACTTCATTGATTAATGCTAAGAATAGCATTTGTCTATGGGTATAAACATTGATTTTTTTAAAAAAGCACTCTGATCTCATTGATAGTTCAGGTAAAGAATAGATAAAAAAAATTCCCCAGTAGGGTCCAAAGCCACCACCTCAGCCACGATTATTTATTTATTTATTTATTTATTTATTTATTTATTTCTAGTTTTAATTATTGTATCCAGAAAAGATACATGATATGAATTTGATTGTTTTGAACCTAGTTAAATATGATTTGTGCCCCAATATATGATCTACTTTGGGCAGTGTTTTATGAGTTAATGATGTGAACCTGCAGTCTTAGGCTGTTTGGTAAGATAGTCCGTCATTAGATTAATTTGATTCATAATATAATGATCTGTTTCTTTCTTTATGCTATTTTGCTTGAGTAATTTCTCCACTGAAGAAACTGAAGTATTGAAGTGAAGCCACCTAATCATTATTCCGGTTATCATCATCCTCATCATGTTTGGATCCTTCCCAATATTGGAGTTGTCTCCAGCTATCACCTCAATAGTAATTTTCTTTGCCTCTCATATATAACTCCACTCCATGTGCCCCCTCCATTTGTTTCGAGTTCTTTGGGGGCTGTCATCATTCATTCATTCTTTCTTCATTTTTCTTCTTTCAAAAAGATCCTCTACAAGTTGTGGTATGCTTCCTTCTGTTTGTTTTAGTCCGTTGCTGGGACTTTCCACTGCGTTTTATATTTGACTTATTGTGTTTCTAATCTTTGCCGTGTTTCTCATTCACGGCAGTTATTGCTTTGCCAGGTTCCTTGCACTATCTTGGATCTAATTGTGCTTCCTTATAATCATTCTTTTACATTCTTTAAAGTATTTTTTCTTTATTCTCCTCTCATATAATACTTCCTGACCACAGCCTCCCCTCTTCCTATTACTCTCGTTTCCTCCCATCTTCCCTCTCCTCCAGATCTACTGCTTCTCTGCTTCCCTTAAGAAAATCACAGGCCTCTCAATGATATCAACCAAACACAGTCTAACAAGATACAATAAGACTAGGCACAAGCCCTCTTATCAAGGCTAGACAAGGCAACCCATTAAGTAGAAAAGGGTCCCATGAGCAAGCAACAGAGTCCTCATTCCTACTGTTCATGCAATACCGTGGTATCATTTTCTCTGGGATACTGACAATCAGTCATTGTGTCCTTGGGGAGTACTGTGCACCCTTGTGTTTTCTTTCTCATTTCTTTTGACCGTACTTTGAGATTTATACATCTGATGAAGTGTTTTTGCTATCACTTTTGTAAGGCAGTTTTTGTGGTAAGCTTTCTTATAAAAAAGCTGTTTTAGGGTGTGGGTTTAGTATATTGTGTTTGCACTGATTCTTGCTGAGCAAGTGTGGTTTCTCTGACTTTATTAAATGGTTTTAGGCAAATTGTCTCCAGAGCCCCAGAGGCATGGCAATACTCCAGCAGCCCATACTGAAGTGGTGCAAACATCAGTGGAGATGGAGGTTCTTCTCTATGGTCACCCTAACTGCTAGAGAAGTAGCACCAGGAGCATCAGAGTTAGCTCTTTAGCCAATTCTGGATTAATTCTGCTATTTACAAGGGCCTTTAACATTGGGAGTTCCATAAACAGTGAGAGGACATACAGTATGGACCTTTAGTCCTATTGGGATACTGGCTCACAAATGGTTAGGCACAGGGAATGTAGATGTGGAAACCAAATAAGTTGCTCTCATTTTTATTAATAAGTCAGGCCTGTGGGTGACTACAGAGGAAAGGAATATGAGAAGGGTACAATTCCGGTTCTTACCACAGTCCAGTGGTAGTATATGGTTTAAACTAGATTCCCAAGAAGAAGACAGGGGCAGGGCCTTTACACTTTTCCTACCTGGTATCTCAGGCTTCCTAGGTCTCAGGTTCCACTGCATAAGCCCTTTTATTTTTCACTTCTTCAGAGTAGTATGTTTTTTTATCTTTTAGGCTAAAGCATTCATTTCCTTTAATGCAGGGCACTGCATAAACTTAAGTACATGGCTCATAAATTGTACTCCCAGATCATCTTGCTTTTATGAGAGGGATCCAGTCTCTTTTCATGGTGGAATCCTAAAGATTGTGATAATGCTGAGGTGACTGACACTGAGAACGGTGTGAGGTCAGAAATAACTCTCTTCTCCTTATAACATTGGTTATAGCATCCTAGGGTCTGCATAGCTTACAGCATCCTAAGGGCTGCGAGTTTGCAGACTTCCTAAATGATATGAGTACCTCCTCTAAAACCAAGCTAAATAGAAACTCCTGGTTGCTCTTCAAACTGGGTGGAAAAATCTACAACAACTGTTCATTTTTCCAGTAGCTAAGATTACGGTAGCATTTTCTGAGACTTGCCTGTTCACAGTTTCTTTTACAAAGGTGGCGTCTCCTCCTCAGGCTGGAGAGCTGGGTAGCAGTTGCCCCAGAAAGTTAGTCTTCTTCGTATTCTACTTTCCCAGTCATCTGAGGCAGTCTCTTTCTTGCTATGTTCTAGCATTTGTCCACAGCCACTCTTCTGAAAATTCATTTATCTACATTTTTTTTTAAACCTCCCTCTGGAAGAGAAAACATGCACTGAACCTCTATTCAGTCATCTTAGAATCTCTTCCAACGATGTTTTAGAGCTGTAGTGTTGCTCTCAAAGACTGTTTGATATGTAATTATTTATTAGTCACCCACTTCTTTATTCATTTATCTATTCCTTGAGTGTGGCCTTGAAACTTCTTGACCCCATAGAGCAGACGTTCCGCAGAGTGTGCGAAGCTACCCTCACACCTGAGAGGGATTGTTATCACACAGTTTATGATCTTAATGCAAAGGCTGGCAGAACTTTGTAATCAAATTTAGTGAAATGAAAACAATACCCAAATACTGGGGCCCGTTACAGGGAACTACAAAGGAGAGTGGGAGCTCTGTTGAAAGGCTTCATGGAAACTACTTGATGTGGATTTTGACAGATGAAGATAAGCATTTGGCAGGTGGCTAAACATGTGAAACACTTGTCATGCTAATTTTGCCTGGGAAATGCATTGTATTTAACAAAAGACACTGGCTTAATATGTAATGACACCCGTAAAAACTTAATTTAACCAGCTAGGCTTTTCAGTTTTTGTATCTCAGGATAATATTTAATTACAATGGTCCTTCCCTGAATCTGCATCTTACAGTAACAGAACGCAGTTTTACTCATTTGCACATATACAAAGCATTTTGTTTAAAGAGATCCTCTTGTTGTTATTAATCTAGCTAATGGCTTATTCTTTGAACATGAATAATGAAAAACGTAAACATTCTTCGTACATTACAGGAGTACTCAGATCCCACTCCAGGGAACCAGGTAGTTCTCATGCAGTTCTTTGCATTAATCATATTGATGACACAGAAACTTTACTAGAGGCATTTTTTTATATTAGGTATTACTAAAAGACTAAAAAGAATCATGAATAGAAAACAAACGCAAACACTAGTTGCTTGACATTTGCTACATGAATTATACATAGTTTAATCATTAGTTTTGACCTACTGATAATTTGGTATATATCCATTAAAAAGGCTGTGGCAGAGTACGTGAAGATCAGGTGTTATTCTTCCTAATGCTCTAAATAATTGTTCAAAAATAAATCCCAACTAGCGAGGCAAATAACTTGAGAAAAATAGATTATGTTCATGCTAATTGAATATGTCTCATCTAAATTTTGTACCTTTGAGTCACCTACAGTGAATTGTTGCTATAGGGGATTATGAGATGTTATTGCCAGGTGATGAATTTCTCTTGGAGGGTAAGATGCAGAGATTTTGATTCTGAGGGTCATGTGAATTTATAGATAAGTCCATACTCAACCTATAGAAACCTGGGATTTGGTAGAATGTTTATATAATGTAGGAAGCACAACTTTGCCTAAGTAATAATTGTGTCGATAAAAGAAAAATTGTCATAACGATGCCTGGCACATACTGAATGTCTAGCGAATGTCTCCTGTTGTCACTGTTTCTTACTACACATGCATGTAAGCTATGTGCGGCAGATGATTTTCTCATATCTGACTAGGAGCACCAGTCATATGCTGGTTAAAGAGGGATCGAGGTGGGCATAATGCCTACGGAGAGGAAATCCAACTCAGAGGGAACCCAGCTTAGAAACAGCGGCTTCCCTCATGATCAACACAAAACATGCAAATCACTGTGATGGCTTCAATCCTGCAAGGACATCCTATCTCTGGCATTCCACACCTAGATCACTCATGTTCTCAAATGGGCAACTTATTTTTCCTGCTTCAGATCTCAGGTTAATGCCCGTTCCACTGACTATTCATGCAGCTTGTGTGGGGAACTCCAAGCAGCGTGGACCCCTGAGGTTTCATCACTATCCTGTTTTCCGTTGGACGCTGAGTCTCCAGGACAGGGATCGGGCTTTTTCATCTTTCCAAAGCTTTGCAAAGTGCTGGGAACATGGGAGAGGCTAAGAATAGAGTTGATGGGAAAAAAAAAAAAGAACAATGTTTATTGACTGAAACACTGAAGGGATTCCTGAATATATGTGCAATGAAAGAAAGTGTGGCTTTTATAGGTTGTCACACCAAGTTCAAACTTTATTCTTCATTTCCCCTAGTTTATAACAGTGTAGATCAATTTAGATTCAAACCTTATCACAACTTGCGTAAGAATACGTATATTGACTCTTCACCTTCAGGATAATGTAACCTATAATTCAGTTTGTTTTCCACACTTGGGAAAAAAAATTCACAGTTTGCTTCCTGTGCAGCTACTGCTGAGTCCTGCCCTTGACCCTGTAATTCTGTCTAAAGTCATCTGTCTGCTTGTCTCCATCTTACCTGGGTCTTCTCACTCTCTGAAAATGACTTCTTCTCCCCAAAAGAGCAGCTGCGCTCACTTGGTCTTTGTTCACATTTCAGTTGCCATCATTACCATAAAATACTCGTTTACATTTTAGTATTTTTCTGAAAATTTATCTTTCCCAAAATGTCTCGTATATTTTATTGACTGAGAAAAGAAACTCCTAAAACAGCAACCAAGGCAAATTTTGCTGGAGTTTTTCTTTTATTTATAGAAGAAACCGTAACAAGTATAAATATTAAATATTATTTATTTATGCCCCTGATCTTACAAAATATCAGAAACAAAAATGTTTCTTAATGCTTCAAGGTATAAAATATTTAAGCCAAAATAATGAAGACAGTAAAAGTAACAAATTCCAAAGGTAAGCATTCTTCAAACCCTGATAGGGCTTTGAGTACAGTTTATTTATAGAATGCTTGCTTCGAATGCACAAAGCTCAGGACTTGAGCCTCAGTACTATAAAGCAAACACATAATAACAAACAAAACAACCTGTCTGGTACTCAATAGTGAATATAAAGGAAAAGAATCATAGTGTGGTGAAAACAGTACTTCTGCATTTTATCTACGTTGTGAAAGATGGTAAATAGCAATGAATACATTATACATATAAGACCTTGCAAATGCGAAAAATGCATGCAGGCCGATGGGGGGAAAACACATACTAGAGGGGAAATGTATACATATTGAATAATGAGAGATAGTTATTGAAAATCAGATCCAATAGTAACTTTCGTCAGTGGTCAAAATGCCTAGATAAGGAATAAATGAGGGTTATATGGTAGGAATGTTTACAGGACACGCTTTGGTGAGATGCGTTAAGAGGATCCACAGTGTCGCTTAATACCGTTTCCTCCATGGGCTCCACTTACAGAAAGAAGTCAAGTCAACATAGTAGGCAAAGAAAGATGTGCTTAGTAACATGGTGATAGCTGTTTCTTTGTTTCTTTTCTTTTCTTTTTTCTTTTTTTTAAAGCAGTGGTTGCTCCTTATTCGTTCTTTAGGGTAGCTGTTCTCAATCTGTGGGTTGCTACTAATTTGGGGGTCGGCAGCCCTTTTATGGGGGTCGCCTAAGACCATCTGTGTGTCTTATATTTACATTATGATTCATAACAGTAGCAAAATTAGAAAGAATTTTATGATTAGGAATCACCACAACATGCGGCTTTACAGAATGTATTATACATGTATGATATAAAAGATCTTAAACTGTAAAAATTTCATCTACCTATCTGTCTGTCTATCTATCTATCTATCCATCTATCATCTGCCTACATCTATCTATCATCTGTCATCTTTTTATCTGTCATTTATCTATCATCTATCATTCATTTGTGACATATATAGCTAGCACTGTTAAAGACATGCTCCTTTATGTTGCAGGCTGAACAGAGAAGCTGTTTTCATCTAATATTATGTGGAATTATGAAACTTGTTTTAGTACCCAGTGACATCAAGAATAGAATTCTAAAGAAAGTCCAAGGTTTTGAATTATAGAAAGGAGTTGACTGCTGGCTGTTCTCACGTTGACCACCTTGATACAGTTTGTGAAGTCTTTCAGAACCTCAATTTCCTCATTATCTACAAAGCTTTCTACACCTTTTAGTTGGGAGGGTTAAGTCAAATAAGCTGTGTAGAGAAAATGGCAAAATTCCTGGTCCTCAATAAATGCTTGTAATTCCATAAAATTAAGCCATTAGAGACAGCAGTCATTTTGCTTTAACTTGGGCGTTTGCTTGGTGGATACAGAGCTGGCTTTGTGAGCTAATGTAGCCTTTAAAGAGGTGTGTTTGTGCGTTGTGAATCGATGTCTTTTGCTGGGTGCTTGAAGTTAATCTCTGGTTGCAGAAGGTGGCCACCATTTCCAAAGGCTCTTCTGCTCTTACATAGTCTCTAGACCTTGCGTCCACTGTATGAGAATCTTCGACTGACTTTACACAGAGGGAGTTCTAGCACGGGGCTGGTGGTGAAACTGCAAGACTAATGACAAGTCTTGGTTTTGTACTAATAGCACTGCTGACAGCCAGCAGAGGAAAGAAACTAGCTCTTGGGAAAAGAAACGAACACCTGCCTGCCTGTTAAATACATCCTTATATGAGTTGTCAAGAAAGAAACACTCTCTGAAGCCATGCTTAATATTTTTCTCTCTTTTGAAATTGGATCTGACCGTTATTCTCTTTCATGAACTGTCTTCAAACACTCATAGCCTCTCTGGTTGTTGATACCTTCAGCATAGATTCCCTAATCCTTTTCTTTATCTGTCTGGGTTTTTCTTAACTCTGCACTAGGCTGAAAGATTTGCCAACAGCTCAGCCAAAGATTATTCTGGGCTCCACAAAGGCACAATATAGACACACACACACACACACACACACACACACACAAACACACACACACAAACACACACACACAAACACACACACAAACACACACACAAACACACACACACACAAACACACACACAAACACACACACACAAACACACACACACACAAACACACACACACAAACACACACACAAACACACACACACAAACACACACACACACAAACACACACACATACACACACACAAACACACAAACACACACAGAAACACACACACACAAACACACACAAACACACACACACACACACGAACATGCATATATACAGTTCTTATAGTACACATACACATGAACATGTATGTACATGTGGATGCACACTCAAACACACAAACACACACACACAACTTCTCAGGAAAGGTAACATTATTAACTTGGAATTTTCAGAAATTATAAATTATTTGTAAGTTGATTATGTAGTTTTGAATTAATGACGTCATAATCAGAGCCCAAGTTTCAGTTTCCTGACCCCGAACATTCCTTCAAGCATTCCACAATATATTCTGGGAAATTTGCTTCAGAGTTTGTGAAAAGTCCTTACTCTCGCACATAATCACACTGAAAATACCAACTGTTATTACCGAACCTTTCATGCACGTTATCAATTAGCCTGATGGGAACAATGATGAGGACTATACCCAATGAGTTATTTTTATGATGACTTTATTGGCATATTAATATAGGTATAAATTTACTAGCTATTCATATTTGCATTTAAAATATTATATGCATATGTACTTAAGTCAGCACTTTTTGGTGTATTTAAGAATAGTAAAACTATTCATTCCATCCAACCATATCTTTATTACATTTTCATCATCTTCGAAGAAGCGTCATACTGTCCTCTACCCTGTCTGCCGCTCGTCTCCCTCCATCTGAACTTGCCTCCTTGTTGCATGTCTTATAGACAAGATCATGCAAACTGTGGTCTTTTAACTATGTGTTTTACGCAGAAGAGTAATTTTAATTTGTGTAAAAATCGGTGTATATCAATCTCCTTTTGCTTTTTGAAGTTAAGTAATATTTTGTCATATGTATATATGTGCTACCGTTTGTCTCTGGGTTCACCTGTTGGTCATTTGGTGGTTTCTGCATTTGGCCATTGTGAAAAATGCTGCTATGAGTATTTGTGTAAAACCTTTGAGTGGAAATATGCTTTCAATTTTGAATACGAGCCTAGAAGTGGAATTTCTGGGTCACATGATAAGTCTATGTTTTACATTTTGGGGACTAGCCAATCCACATACCATGGAAACAGCACCATTTCACACATTGTGCCAGCATCCTCTGAAGGTTTCAATTCCTCAGTAGCCTTGTCAACACTTGTTATTGTCTATTTGTATAAGAATTATAGCCATCCCAGTGGGTGTGAAGTACTAGTTAACTGTAGACTTGACACTTTCCTAATGAACATTATTGTTAACCACATTTTTTTTTATTTATTTGGAAAAAAAGTCTAATTTTTCCTTGGCCGTTTTTAAAGCTCTCATGGGAGAAAATCCAAATTTATACAAGTATAAATTTATCCTAAATATAGCAGTTCCTCATAAATTTTTGGATAGGTGTTGCCCTTATCAAGGGGGCAGTTTTGCAAGTATGTTCTCTCGTTTTGTGGGCTGTCTTTACATTTTTTTTATCATAGAAAACACAGTTTTTCATATATCATTCTGACCACAGCTTTCCCTCCCAAACTTCCTCCCCTATCTTCTCTACCTACCTATCCATGTAAATATATATCTTCTCCCTCTTTCTCTCTCTCTCTCTCTTCAGAAAACAAGCAGGTAAATGGCAAATCCGAATAAAAACAAAACAAATAACAAAAAAGAAAAACATCACACACACATACTGCTTGCTACTTTGGGTACAAAAGCTGACTTCATCAAAATTTTTGGTTGTTCTTGCTTTTGACTTCATGTGTAAGAAAGTAGTTCTTAAGCCAGGTGCAGGAAGATATTTCCATGTTGGCTAATATAAGAATATTAATAGTTCAGCTATTAAGATTCAGATAGATTATTGTTTTAGGTGGATGTAGGTTTGTAGTGTAAAGTAGAGATTCTGTCTTACTCATCTGAATGCTGATACATACCTGTTCCAGCACAATTTGTTGAAAAAAAAAAACCTTATCAGTTATTCTTAAAGTCATTTTATAAATGCTACTTAGCAATATCCAAGTGTGTCACTTGTTTCATTTATTTATTTATTGCTTGTGTAAATCTGTCTTTTCTTCTGTCCTGTGAGAGTTAGGAACTTTTCGGTTTCTTTTACCACTGAGACCTAGCGGAGGAGATTGGGGCCTGGAATGAGATGCTTGCTGTGGTCTTTGACCACTGGAGGAAGGATTCAGCAGATGCATGATGCCTTGATAAGGAAGGGTTGAACTTAGGTTTCCCCAGCCCTTCACGTCTCTGCATGGCCATCGTAATTGGTCAAAGGCAGCTGGTAACTCAGTGGCAAGAGAGCTCAAGCACACAGTCTGTATAAAGATAAGCTTGGCACTTGGCAAGACACAGAAAGCTGGAAACTAGAGGTGAAGGGCTAACAGAATTACTTAGGGCTACTGGGCTTAAGGTACCCCAACAGGGCCACAATGTACTCAATCTCTTCCCTCTTACTTAAGCAAAAAAGCCCCATGGCTTCAGTTACACCAGAAGGAAAAACTATGTCTGCAAATTCCTAGTCCAAGAAATTGCGAATAATTTGGAGGCAGCCAAAGGCATGAGTCAGCGCGTTTTTCTTCTCTTTATCCCTAGTGCCGACTGTCTCCAACAAGGCCCTGTTCCAGCTGTGGGGTGCCCCGCCCAAGGGCCTCATGGAGGCTGTGGGTGGCAGTTTCTCCAATGCTGGTGGCAGGCTGAGCTCCTGCCAAGGCCGAATGAAGCCACTTCAAAGGACACCACCAGCACCACCACTGATAAATGGATTCAGGGGCTTGGCTCAGCCTAGACTAGCGCTAAGGTCTGCTCCACAGGCTCCGTCTGGAGAGCACACTCTTCTTCTGTGTAGGTTTGGATGACTGGGAGCTCTTACCCAGGCAGCTATTTGTTAAGGGCAAACTCATCACTCATAATTAGAAATGTTAGAGAGAAGAACTAGCGAGTCAACTCAGGCAGTACACTGTTCACCTTGCCAGTAGGTGGACCTGAGTTGGATCTCTAGAATTCATGTGGAGTGTGTGCTTAGTCCCAGGGCTGGGAGAGGTGGAGATGCGATGACCCCTTGGCCAGGCCTGCCAGTTACCTAACCTAATAGGTGAGTTCTAGACCAGCGAGAGATTCTGTGTGGAAAAAAAAACCATGATAAACAATGCCTGAGAAAGCACATCCTAGGTTTTGGATGATCCTTTGGCTGTCTCCACCACTCTCTGAACCTGCCTCTGCCTCTGTCTGTCTGTCTGTCTGTCTGTCTGTCTCTGTCTGTTCTACACCTTCTCCTCCCCCCTCTCTCTTACACACACACACACACACACACACACACACACACACACACACACACACACAAATAAAATGGACAAAAAGAGAAATGCTAGGAAAATATGAGGTGTTTAGGTATAAAGAATATAAAAAGGGGTTTCTTCATGGTCTGCTCCTGGGGTCACTCCAGAGCCTACTGAGAAAATAGAGTCAGAACACTTTTCAGGTCACTCTTGGAGCAAAAGATAGTAATTTTTGAATGTGTTAAGAATAGACTGATTCAAACTAAATATATATTTTCTTCTGCAGTCTATCTTCTATCACTTAACAAAATGAATACAGACATACATGCATACATATTATATATATGTATTGGGTTGTTAGTTTTAGTAATGTGGTGAGGGGGCAGCAGAATGGGGCTTTCCAGTCCAGACTGTGGTGTCCATTGAATCTGTTTGGACCTTTTCTCCTCTTTGGGCTTCAGATTCAATATTTGTAATGAGAGCTGAGTGAGTGTAAATAGTCACTGTAATGCAGTGTAGAAAGAACGTTAGAGCACAGTGGTCTGGATGAGCAATGCCCTGACTCTAAGAGGAAACACACTGGGAGCATTGAGATCTACCATCAGCCACAACTTCCTTTTGTAGTCTCCTAAGTTGTGGACTCAGTTCACATTCCATCTCCTTTATGTCTAGGTCTTAGTAAGATGTCCCAAAAATAGCTATGCTTTGGCATTGAATATCCTCACCCACAAAAAGAAAATAAGAACACTTCATACATTTTCTGTGAGGATAAGAAATATCAGAAGAAAAGTGCTTTGCATGTTGTGAATATTCCAGAAATGCGAGCTCTCCCAATCTTCATATTCACAATTGGTCGCTCGTCATATTTTCCTAATGATACCCAAAGTCTATACTTTCCTGGGAGAAGAGTTATGGCCAGTTTCTGGTAATGCTGATTAGCTGGCACCCCCTCTAATTGTGGGTCAACATCAACTGTGCCTGACAAGCGCATTATGGAGACCTGTTCATCTTTTCAACAGGGTCTGAGTAATGGGGCAGCCATAATTTGGGTCTTTTACTTCTTGTTGGTTACAGAATTCCTGTTACTTATTTTTAGATGCCATTCTTTCCATGGTATGAATGAAGATGTAAAGATGTCTTTCTTCTGCTCATACAAAGAGCAGAGAACCAGCCATAACTGTTCTGTGCATCCTGCACACCTCACATTTTTATAATGTTAAGATTGTATAATGCTCATGAGACATTATGTTTTCATAATACAAGAACTGGACACTGACACTGGAGCTGCCCTGACAAGATCCACTCCTCTCAATATGCTTGACGCTGACATCTTGCATCCTTCATGTTCTAGCCCCAAGTACTTCAGCTGCTGTTCCTCATCAGAACAGGACAGCTCCCCGGACACTTTGAAGAAAGCTTCTGATCCCAGTTCCAGTATTTCAGACTGTCCCACACAGGACTCTAATTAAGCCTGGAATTTCTCAACATTTAGAAACTGGACCACAAACACTATTGCTAGATTGCTTAATCATTTCACCAATTGTATTTGTTCCCCTACAAAGGTATTATTCATCCCAAATCGGTCAGAAGAAGCCTTAAAAAGAGAATGATGTGCCATTTCCTTAAGGGGATTGGGTGGGATTTTTGGTTGTTTTCTTGGGATATGGATGATTATTTTCATTGGGGGTTTCTAATAAGTTATTATTGATCTTATTCAGAGAGAAAACAAGGTTGGACTTGGGGACATCTCTCTTTTCCTTTATCTTTTTTTCTTAAATATAGAGATAGGAGTCAAAAAGAAAGAAGGGGGGAAATAATAGAAATTTATAGGGATGACAGGACAAAAAGTAGATTATTGAATCTACTCCTCAACTTAAGGCCTTAACTATTACTCACAAACAAGGTTGTTTTTAATTCATTGGTATAGAATTTTGTACATTGATGCAAAATAAGTTCAATTTTGATACATTGGTATAGAATTCAAATTCAGGATTATTCTTCACACATATTAAATATGTTGCTACTCTACTAGAAGGCTATGTACCTATCCAACTCAATTATAATACAAGGTTTACTTCCATTACTTTGAAGGTGTTACTGCAAGTTATTTAGGATAATTAAGTAATACAAGTTAATTTTTAGTTGATCAACTCATGCCCATGTCAATTAGTAGTCTATTTTCAACCCAAGATTATATACCTAGGTTTAACAGACAGATAGTATTCTATAGATAAATAAGGTAAAATAGATAAGGTCTTCAAAAACCTCAAAGACCTACAGAATATGACATTTAAGGATGTTTTTGAGATTTTAATGATCCTTTGACAATAAGACAGATTAACTCCTGGCAACACCCAGTCTTCCTATGAGATGATGAGCACAAAAGAACCTCCTTATGGAGGTGGCTTCAAATGAGGCAAACAAGCCAGTGGGCAAAATGCCCTACTTTCTGCTACAGACAGAGTTCTGCCTAAAAGAAGGCAATCTTGGTCTCAGACAGAGTCAATGGCCAAATTCTGCCAAGACAGAATAAGTAAGTCCTCAATAGTAGGCAGTGTACTCTCTCTGTCATTTTCTCATTTTGGAAGCTGCTTGTACATCTTATTTACTCAGATAATTGATTTTATTCCTTCTCAAGTCACTGATGTGGTTGAAGACTGGATAGTTTAGCTTTACAGTTGAGCTTTGTTGTTTAGGGGTTAAGTTGTTTTTATGTCTAGATAGAAGTTTTTAGGTTGATAGAGATGAGATATTATAGACATTGGTTTACATTCAGAGTTGTAGACTCACCAAGATAGGAAAGATGTTTCCTCCAAGGTTGACAAATACAAATAGGCAAAACACTATGAATGTAACATTTATATAATTCCTACTTCTTTTTTCATCCTTCTTGCTATATATAGTTTATTGTATATGTCTAATAATATAAAGGTATATGTAAAATTAAAAAAATTAAATTAAAATTTAAAAAATGATTAGAAAAAGTCCCATTAAAAAATGTAAAATAATTTCTAGTGAGAAGTGAGAAAGGAAACCATGAAGGGAGGAAAGGAAAGTGATATATGGCTTTTTAGCAACTTTTTGATAAAATTTATTTCTCTAAATTGAAAACCAAGAGGCAGCAGCACCAAACAGTGGACAAGAACATCTAACTTTAAGTCCTGCTGGAATTGTGACTTCTCAGTTCAGAACCATGGCTTTAGACATGTTACTTATCCCTTCCTCAGGACTTTCACTTGAAAAATAACGTGACTAATTTCACAAGACATAAAGGATTGCCATGTCAGTTCTTTGTGTCAGTGTCTTCAAAGTGCTTAGAACAGTACTGGAGATATGAAAAACACTACACAGAGTAAATGGCCTCATGTTAAAATTTCTATGTAAAAGCACAGAAGTTTGAAAAGAACCTTTTGATTAGTATTCATGGATGTGGAAGTATTACTTCCCCCCTTTTTGAAATTATAATTTTATTAAGATTACATTCTGATTATCATTCCCTCACTTGTATCTTCTGTTCACCCTCCCTCCCTATTCCCCTATCCTCCTCCCTAGACCTGTGACAGAAGGGGACCTCCTCCCCGACCATATGACCACAGACTATCAGGTCTCATCTGGATAGCCTATTTCCCCTTCTGCCAGGCCTCGCCACCAAGAGGAAGTGATCAAATTGGGGGCATCAGAGTTCATGTCAAAGGTTGTCTCTGCTGTTCCCACAATTTTGGAGAGTGATCTGTCCATTGGCTAGCTCCGAACAGGGGTTCTAGGTTTACTACATGCATTGTCCTTGGTACCTTTCTAAGGTGGGTTGTTTGGAATGAACCCAGATGTTCCTTAAGAGCTCTTTACCTCATAGAAATGTTCATAGCTTTGTCTTTATGCTCTTGAATTCTACAAGGCTGTATTCTCCATAACCTTGGTAATTGTATGTTTTTATAATATGGACTAGAAATTATGACTTAAGTTTATTTCTGTGCCATGTGAAAAAGAGGTCTCAAGGTAAATGTCTCAGGATGAGAGAGTAGTTTTCCTCCGAGTAAAATCCCAGACTCCTCAAACTTTCTTTCCAGCCACTGTGTATTCCCACGTGGCTTCTGGGACTCCGCCATCACATTTCGGGTATAAGCCAGAACAAATATTTAAAAGAAAAATGGAAGAAAAAAAGCATATTTTAATTTATTCTTAAGGGTCTTCAACAGACATTGTATTAAACAAGCTGCTTCCTATCTGCCATAATTTAATCTCAGCACCTCATTTCCCTGCTAGAGAGGTATGAAGTAGCCTTTTTGCTCATGCCCAGAACTCATAGATTCATAAAGAAGCTCAGATTCACATTCAGACTGAGCTATACCTTGTACTCTTTTTTTTTTTTTTTTTTTGGCTTGTAGAATAATAATTTTAAATGTATGTTTTATTCTTAAATTAAAATATAATTACAACATTCCTCTCTTCTTTCCTCCCTTACAACATTTTCTGTATACCTCACCCCCTTGATCTCTTTTAAATTCATGACCTCCTTTTCTTTAATTATTATTATTATTATATATGTATAGATGAATAAATATATAAATACATAAATATAGCCTGCTAAGTCTTCTTAGTTTGGCTCTTATGTATATGATTTCAGGGCTGAAATAAAAGATAATGTGATTCATTATGACTTTTCGGGATATCTTAGTTTTGTTTTTCTCTCCTTTTCTCTCCTTTTATATAAATCCCTTTCTCCCATCCGTTTAAGAAGGATACACTTTCCCTATTTTTCTCTTCATTTTTCTTGTATCCTGCTATTTTTTTCCCTAGTGTTCCCTCATTAGTCACATTATAATCCTATCTGAGCATGTATAGTTAGGAACCACAGATGAGAGAGAACACATACCATCTGTCTCTCTGAGTCTGGGTTATCTCACTTAATGTATTTTCTAGTTTCATCCATTTTCCTGGAAAGTTGATAATTTCCTTTTTTTTAAACAGGTGAGTAGAATTTCATCGTATATCCATATCTCTATCCACATCTCTATCTCTTTATTTCTATCTCCATCTCTATCTATTGCCTTTTCATTATTCCTTTGTCAGTTTTAGAACATTTGGGCTATCCCCATTTTCTAGTTATTGTAAATACAGCTGCAATGAACACACCTAAGCAAGTATGTGTGGAGTACGATGTTGCTTTCTCTAGGCAAATGCCAAGGGGTGGGTGAGGTGGCATGTTGTAGCTAGTTTCTGCGCCAATGGAGGACTTTTCAGAAAGTCATTTCTTTTGCCTACATCTTATAAAGTACTGTTTATATATTCTTCTAAAATTTTCAGTGTTTGAGGCTTCATATTGAGGTCTGATGTAATTGGGGTTAGTTTATAACTGATTGATAGGTATCTGATTAATTTAATTCTCATTCATGCACACATGCAGTTTTCCCAACACCATTGGTTGAAGAACCTGCCTTCTCTTCGGTGTACGTTTTTGGCATCTTTGTCAAATATCCCATGGCTGTGGTTATATGTACTCATGTTTTGGATTTTTCTATCTTGTAAAACTAGCAAGATGTTGGCACAAAAACAGAATGCTAGTATTTCTATATACCAGCAGTCATGGTGAACATTACCCAGTGGTAAAAATGGATAAAAAGAGACAAGTGACCGTAAGACACTATCCCAAATAAGATTTCTCCCTATGAACCTTCTCCCCATCTGTCCGTCTGTCTCTTCTCCTTCATTCTGTCTTATTGTCTCTGTCTTTCCTTCCTTCCCTCTCTCATGTTCACTCTGCCTCTCTATCTCCATCTCTCCTTCCTTCTGTCTTTCTGTCTCTGTGTCTCTGTATGTCTCTCCCTCCCACCCACCCCCTTCTCTCTCTCTCTCTCACACACACTCATTTATGGATTCTAATGTAATCCTTTACATAAATTCTAGAAACATCATATCCAGCTCTGCCTCTTCCCATATGCTATGAGAGACTAACATGTAGACTAGAAGATCAGAGTTCTGGGGACCAGAAATAAGGCTACAATTGTTCAGTGGCTGCTGGATGTCAGGTATTTCTGTCACAGAACTTTAAAATCATCAAGACAGCCACTGTCATCTATTACTGTCAGCAAGCTATTTCAGGCTTAAGAGATAATAGAAGGCAAAGAGCATAGTTTTATCTAAATAATGATTTACACTTTGTAGATTATGCATTCATTCAAGTTGGGACAGTGAGACAGCAACTGAGTTATGATGCTTCCTCTATGGTCAAATAAATAATCTTTTCATAGGACTTTTTTTTTAATCCAATAGTTTTCTGTCCTCCAGACAGATAAGTCTGCTTCCTTTCCCCTTCAAACCCCAGTCATTTCCAAATTCTGTCTTTTCTCTCAACACTTTGTGGTTCGTCAGTGACATTTTTTGAGCAATAGCACTAAGATATGAATCTAATTCCCAGGTGCACTCCATCCAGCAAAACCACACCAGATAAGACTCATAACTGCACTTGGTTACATAAAGAGGAAAACAAGTGTAATTTAAAATAAAATTTGTATTCTTAGCACCAAATGCCAAGTCTAGCATAAAATGAGTATTGAGTGCTTGAAAAAGCTGGGTTATAGAGTTGAGAGATGACAGTATCTAGGGGAATGCAAAAACTACATATCTGAATGACTGCCATGCAGAATTTAGAGGAGACCTGCTTCCGCAGCTAGATCTGACCATTTATATATGTGTGTGTATTGCATTTTAATGTGAGCCTGTTTTATGTATGCCTAGACATCACAGAAAATGAAGCTGTATAAAATAGAAGTTGAATATTTTCCAATAAAATAAAAGATAGTAGAAAGATGAACTCATGATTCTTTAATTGTTTTACTTTATTTGACCTTCTCTGTGCTTTCTAGTTATGTGTAGCTGGTGTCTCTATGGAGAGACAGTGTAAAAGGCTGTGTTGCTGCCCATCGTTACCAGCCTCCCCTGCAGACAAGACATGCTGGTAGCCTGAAACTTGCCAGGCTGGAGGATTTATAGCATGGAAATCAGCACATGTTATGGATAGCATCTTGGAATATTTTTTTCTTTTATTGCATTAATTTATGAAAGTGTTAAAAATTTATAATGCAGATTAAAGCATGCAGTACTGATAGCCACTAGCTGTGCTTAGCCCCCAGAAAAAGAGTAAATATTCTTCCACTGTATAAAAAGTACTGTCTAACTATGGAGCTCTTCACCTTTGCCCATGCATGAAAGATGGTTTAATACATCTTTGTTGTTTCTCATAAGTCTCTGTCACTACTCTAAAAGCAAATGCTGACTGAAGCTACTGGTGAGGTGTGAGTTGGAAAGCTCACCAGCAATTACTGAGAACATTCAGTGAGGATTAGGTGGCCATGACAGTAAGGTATCTTTTGTTATTTTCTAACTTGTGCTGCATTTTTTTTTCAGTGAAAAAGGTAAAATACATATGTATGTATGAAAGTGAAGGAGAGATATGGAAAAAGGGGAAAGGAGGACCAACAAAATCCAATTATATATGATCCTGTTGTGTTGTCTGATAATTAAAACTGATTACCAATTAACCGAGAAAAAGAAATATAAGTATGTGTGTGAATTCTCCCACACACATGAAAAAAATGCATGTAGAGTTGGTTATTTAACATGTGCCAGTACACCTGCCAGTGGACGTGTTTCCTCACTTGGTTAGGTTGTTGTTTATATTTTATTTTATTTGTTTTACATATACATTTATATTATTACACATATGTAAAATAAACTAAAAACAGCAAGAAGCACAAAAAATCAGGAACTATATTAATGTTCCATTCATAGTGTTTTGACTATTTGTATTTGGTAATATTGTAGAAAACATCTTTCCTATTTTGATCAGTCTAAATTTCTGAATGGAAGTCAATATCTATCATATCTCATCTTTATCAACTTAAAACATCTACCTAGACCTAAAACTTTCTTAACCCCTAAACAACTAAGCTTCATTGTAAAACTAAACTATCTGGTTTTCAATTCCACTAGAGACTTAAGAAGGAATAAAATTAATTACCTGAGTAAACAGGAAGTGTAGGTTAGCAGTGTCACAAATGAGAAAATGACAGAGACAGTTTGCTGTCTGAACAGTCACCCAAAACTATCTATAGTGTTGGGGCATCATCTTCAGCCTTCTTGCTCAGTATATCTGACATACATATTTGTGAGGCAGAAACTATTGAGGACTTGCTTATTCTGTCCTGTTAGAGTTTGGCCGTCGATTCTGCCTGCAACCAGGTTTACCCATTTTTAGGCAGAATTCTGTCAGTAGCCAAAACTAGGACATTTTGCCCAGTGGCTGGTTTGTCATATTTGAAGCCATCTCCATAAGGAAGTTCTTAGATGCTCATTATCTTCTTTGAGGTAGGCTGAATGTTGCCAGGGTATTAATCTGTATTAATGTCAATAACTTTTTTAAATAGTAAAAACATCTTTAAATACCATATTCTGTGCGTCTCTGAGGTTTTTGAAGACCTTATCTATTTTACTTTATCTGTCTATAGAATTTTATCTATCTGTTAAACCTAGGATGTATATTTGTGCTAAAAATAGACTTGTAATTGATATGACCATGATTTGATCAACTAACAATTAGCTTGTATAACTTACTTACCATAAATAGACTGCAATAATATTTTCAAAGTATTGAAGGTAAACCTTGTATTGTAATTGAATTGTATGGGTACAATACCTCATATTAGAGTAGAAATATATATAATGTGTATGAAGAATAATCTTAAATTTGAATTCTATACTAATGTATCAAAATGAAACTTATTTTGCATCAATATACAAATTCTATACCAATGAATTAAAAATAACCTTGTGAGTAACAATTAAAGCCTTAAGTTGAGGAGTAGATTCAATAAACTACTTTTTGTCCTGTCATCCCTATAAATTTCTATATTCTTCCTTTTTTATTTTCAATCTCTATCTCCAAACCTAAGAAAGAAAGATAAAGGAAAAGAGAGACATCCTTCAGTCCCACCTTGTTTTCATTCTGAGTAAGACCAATAGTAACTTATAACCAACTCCCAAAGAAAATATACACCTATAACCCAAGAAAGCAACCAAAAACCTACCCAATCCCACTTAAGAGAAATGGAGTGTTCTTTTCTTAAGGTTTCTTCCACTTGATTTGGGATGAATAATACCTATGTAGGGGCCCAAATAAAATTGGCAAAATGATTGTTAAGGGTCTAGTTAGGACCTATAGATTAGGCCCACATAGCCAAACCATGAAGCCCTTGTCTAATAGCTAGATATGGCTGGAGTTGAAACAGGTTTTCTTGAGGGTAGGACATAAGATGTCTAAGATGAGGTTGATGAAAAGGCCACTTTGTAGGAGAGGGGAGGATACAAATGGTGCTGGCTGTGATTCCTTCTTTGTCAGAAAGTTTCATAATCCTTAAGGAGCAAGATATGTTAGAAGTAGAGAGCATGTATTGATCAGGTATCATCAAGATAGATTCCTGGGATTAATAAGTGCTGAACTTTCCACCATACTAATCTGATTGTTCTTAACCCTTCATACTGTATAACTTCCCAGTGACATGAGACAGAATATCCCCTAGTTTAGGTCTTGGATGTCACCAAAAGGCACATATGCCGAAGCCCTGGTCCATACCTCATCACATTAACTGCAGATAAAAAACATGTTGGAGGTAGAGATTAGTGGAAGTATATAATCTAAGGCGTGGCCTTAGAATAGACTGTCTTTTCAACCACAAAGCTTCTTAGATATCACTTTTCCTATCTTTATCTGAATGAATTTTAGATCACTTAATAAAATTTAATTATTTCCCCCTTTTCAATTCCTCAAATTCTAGATCTTTGTAGAGCATTTAAGAGACCCTCTAATTAAAGTTCCTTAGAACTTTGTATCTCTACTCTGCCTCATCAGTACGGTAAGAGCTGTTTCCTCCCTGGTTTGTCATCATCCTGCAATCACTTACTGAGTTAACTGAGCCTCAAAGAAGCAAAGAGAATTTGAATATGTGTTTGAGAAAGCTAATTTCGATTGAGTTTGAACTTTGCTTTGGAATTGCACTATACAATTGCATGTACGCAATTTGGAATTGCATGGAGCTTTTGTTTCAGTCTTTACTATTTGGTAAGAGGAGCTGAGGCTAAGTGGTCAGAAAAGCAAGCCTAAGACCAATTCTCTTATAGCTGGCAGACCCTCAGAATGAAGCACTTATTACGTGCAACTTGTTCTTCATAAATATCAAGCTACCTCTTCATAAGAAGCTTCCTTCTATTGGAAGAACGAACAACGTCACAGGGATTTTTGGAGTAGACACTCACAGTGACACATATATAGGAAGAAAATATTTTCTTACTGAACAATACAAGTTAACAATAGTTTCCCTTCCATCAGCTCTTCCTAGTTCCCCTGAAGACTTCCCTTCTCTACCAGATCCACTCCCCATCCATTTTCATTTCTGAAAAGAACAGGACACACAACAGCCAAACAGGACAAATCAAGATACACTAGGACAAGGCAAAAGCCCTCATATTGAGGCTGCACAGGGCAACCCAATAGGAGGAAGAGTCTTAAGAGCAGGCAAAAAGTAGAGAAACACCTGCACCCACTCTTAGATGGTTCATGAAAACATCATGCTAACCTCCATAGCATACATGCAGAGGACCTGGTGCAGGCTCTATGGTCACCACTTCAATCTCTGTGAGCCCATGTGAGCCCTGCTTAGTTGATTCTGTCGGCCACGTTCTCTGGCTGTCCTTCATCCCTTCTGACTCCTACAGTCAGTCTTTCATCCCCATAAAAAGAAGATTGTTTTTTTGAGAAAAAAAATATGACTGTTGTTCTGGATTGTCTTGACTAGTCAACTGAATAAATTGTAAATGGGAACCAAATATGGAAAATACGGGCCCATCATTGGCTCAGCTCTTAATTCTGTGTGACTCAGGTAAACTTCATATGTCCAGTGACTGAACACTCATCACTGAATTCTGCCTTCTCCAACCACTGGAATTTGTCCTCTTGGACACGAGGACTCAGTTGCACTTCCTTCTTCTACTGTCCATGCTCTCCGGCCAAAAATCTTATTCTTGGTCTCTGCTTCACCCCTGGGTTTCTCTAGAGAAATTCGATACCATTGTTGCTTCTTAGAACCATAACACTAGCTGCTCTGGTTTGTAAAGTGTCAAGGAGATAATAATGAGAAGGTGATTTTCTTCATTTCTTTTAAATAATCGTCTATAAAGTCTTGTTACTCCCACTGACCATATTGGGGAGAAACATTGCTAACACTCAGAATAATCAGAGCCTCCCATTGGTTCACAGGGACTTGAAGATATTTTATGCATAAAAGCACTCACTGGCATGAGGCATGTCTTTACAATTCTCATAACTTCTTTTTTATATTCTCCTGTGATTTTTTTCTTAGAATAATATTAGCTCTTAATATCACACATAGTGATGTATGTTAGCCAATTATTATTTAAAGTACCCAGAATAGCTACAACTTTAAAAAATGTTGTGTAAGGTAAAAATGGTATTATAAACTGCCAAAAATGACCATAACCAAGTACAATCTCCTCCTCCTCCTTCCCCTCCCCCTATATCTCACTGCTCTCCTCTCACCCATCCAGTGATGGGATGAACATGCTTTCATCTAATTAATCACCTCAAATATAATCATATATTTTATCTAGAATAAATTGTGGACCTCTATAAATCAGTATTTTGTCCGTTCTCTATACTTGTGGCTCCCAGTGATAGGTTTCAGAAGAAATAAGAGAATTAAGAAGCCAACAAGCGTCATTAATAAAGAAAATTGCATCCTTTGATCATGCAGTGATTGTAAATGATGAATACAGCATCATTCTGAGCAATATTCAGAAAGCACACATCTACAGAAATTGATAAATCATGGTGGAATAAAAGTCACATGGGGATAGGGACTTACTGTGTAGCCTTAGTTAGCTTGGAACCTACTGTAGATTAAGTTGGCCTTGAACTTGTGGCAGTTCCTGTGAGTGCTGGGCTTTCACAGCCCAGAAGTAACATTCTTTTCAAAATTAGTTCATTTTTTTTTCTGAGAATTTCACATATGAATACTATATCTATATTATCTGTCCCCTTCATCTCCTACATCAAACTCATCCCCTGCTCCCCTCACATTCTCACATTCATGGCCTTTCTTTTACTTTTAATTATTATTGTCACACACACAGAATTTATAAATATAAACAAGAGTTCATCTTCATTCTGTGTTTAGGGCTGACCTCTTGGGATGGGATAAGGATATGTCCATGGAGAAAATGGATTCTTTCTTTCTCCACAGCCATTAATTACCTGTATCTCTTCCTCTAGGAATCAGCCTTAGGGTATTTCACCATCCACACTCACAAGCCAATTGCGGTTGGCATTTTCACGGATTGCTCGGCAACCTTATTGCTGGGATTTTCTGGGCATCACTTGCCTGCCATATATAGAAGGCATTATCTAACATTAGATGGTCTGGTTCTCCTGCTCTTGAAATCTTTCTGCCACTTCTTCTGAGATGTTTCCTGAGCCTTAGGTATTGGACTTGTATTGTAGATATATCTACTGGGGCTGGGCATTTAATGGTCAGTTTTTCTCTGCGTTTTAAACAGCTGTGGCTTTCTGTAATGGTTTCTGTCTGGATAAAAAAAAAGCTTCTTTGGGGATGGATGAGAACTATACTTATCTTTGAGTATAAGGAGAAGTATTTAGAATTTGGCAACTAAAACCATTTCAAAACATACTTTTGAAAGCCACAAAAGAAAATAGACAAGGAAAGTGGTCGAAGCAGTTACAGCTTATTCATTCATTCTTTGTGCATTTTAAAGACTTAACTCAAAGTTAATACATTTCAACATGTGAACCAGGACTTTGTACAAGCCCAGCTGTAAATTTAAGTTCTCTTTTTGGAGATAGCTTGCATTTTCCCTATAAAGGAAGCTGAACTGAGTGGGAGATTTAACAAAAAGATCTTGCAATAGGTTTCAGGTAGAAATGATGAAAGGATTAACTACAGAGGTGAAGGTGACAAGAGTGAGGAAGAGTCAGGCATGAAAGAGATGTATTCTGGTTGAAATATGGAAGACTGTGATGAGAGGAGAGGGTGCAGATGACCCCAAAGTTTCAAGGTCATAGATTAAAATTGGCTTCTCATTCCAATTATTCTTCTTCATTCATCATTGATAGGAGCTACTTCCAATCATCTATATCACGTTTTATCTTCTTTCCATTGTCACTCCACAACCCAGCAGCCTCTCTGTGTGGAACGACCCTCTGAGTCAGCATACCCAATCCTGGATTCATGTTCTTCTGCAATACAACCTGTCGTAAAAGTCCTGAATACTGACTTTGGGTTTTCCCTCCTCTTTCTCCCTTTCTGCCACTTTCAGGTTTGGAGGAATTCCAATTTTTCTCTGCTCTTTTAGATTCCTCCATAGGACATATACAAAACATAATCTCCTGTGAATTCTCTTGAAATAGAAGTGCAGAAATTCTGGGTTCATATTATGCTGATATAAAAGTGCCATTCACTTGGCAGGTAAAGCCAAAGTGGGCCAGCATTCAGTCATTCCTAACTCTCTCCACGGAGCTAGGCATCATGCCAGGTAGGTGGTGTGTAAGCTAAACACTGCCTCTGGGGATCCAAAGGAGGGAAACGTCCCTGATTCCACAGAATGCACAGTTTGTACTTCAGAGACAGACTAAAGAGCAGGTGTACAAGATAGTGAAATCAGGCTACAGGGGAGTGGAACATAGCAAGAGAATAGTTAGGATTCAGTGTCTAGGAATGAGAGAATCTATGGATCTGCTTTCAGCAGGTCATAAGGCACTGTTCTGAAGAGAGGATACTAAGGCTAGAATGAAAAATGAGATGTCAATTAGATCCAAGGGGAGAGGGAAAGGGAGAAGGACAGGAAGAGAGAGGGGGGAAAGGGGAGGGGGGAGGGAGAGGGAGAGAGAAGGAGAGGGAGAATATGTGTATATGAGAGGTAAGTACGATATTGTACATAAAGTGTAAAGTTAAAAATATTCCTCTAGAAAGCCAGAGATGAAGTTCTGAATTTAATCCTATCTTATAGAAAAGGCACCAATTGGAGTTCTAGAAACATCATGGCAGAGCTGCGAGACACTTTCCACAAAGACAAGTCAGGTTCACTCCTTGTGTGCCATCTAGGCTTTCTCTGCTGCTAGGTAATCCTGCTGTTGTGAGGCTAAGTAGTCACAGATGGCATAGGGGCCAAAGAACAGTATGTTCTGAACTTATCTCACTCACAGCCATCAACTATGGACATGGACTTCTTTGGGCTTTCTTTCACCTGTCACAAAATGTTACTCTTCTTTGGATTTTTTTCCTTTAAGACAGGCAAATGCTTTTTGCTTATTGGGCTTTCCCAAAGCAGCTAGTGACCTGTGCCTGATGTTTAAGGACCTTTTCCTATAGTAGCGTGTGAACTCTTGGGCTGGGATGTTGCTCAGTAGTAAATTATTTATTAATCACAAAGTGCTGGGTTCACTGTGAGTTTTTATGTGAACTGAAAGCACGGGTTCCCAAACTCCCACTCCAATGGTTCATTTTCATGTTCAGATTAAAAAGGGTTTACTTGGTTCTCACATTTCTATCCTCTACAGACAAACTGTATTTAAAAAATAATCTAGGGGATGGAGATGGATCTTCGTGATAGAACAATTGCCTAACATGCACAGGGCCCCACGATTGATCTCTGCATAGAAAAATAAGTAGTCTATACTCTTTTCCCATATCAAATTGTTTCTTCCGAAAATGACTCCAACAACATTTCTATTTCTGGATTCACTTCCTGCCACTCTATCTGAATTAAGTATTGCCATAAACTGGACAGGCCCTTGTGAACCTTTGGCCCAATAGTGTGTTGTGAAAATTATGCTATGAAACTTAGAAGCTATGCCATTAAGGGCAGTATAGCATCTCCTTGTTTGTTGAGGATCCTGAATCATGTAAGAAATTGGTGGAACTTATTTTCTTTCCTGTACTTTCATCAGACTTTTCTAAGGACAGCTGAGCATTACCAAGGAAGAGAGAAGTCTTCGCATTGCACAGCCAGAGAACATGGCGTACATATAGGAACCACTTCACAGTGGGGCTCATAACTGAGGATTTGGGGACAGATCTCATGGAAACACGCAGCTAGTGAAGAATTTTATTCATGGGAAGGGAATGGGCAGTGACAACAAACACAGAAAAGGGAGCCCAATCATGGAAGGTGTCAGAAACCTATGTTCTATCACTAGATATCCACAGATTCCACAGTGGTACGTATCTTAGTGGTACTCCACTTCTCTCTAGACAATTCAGTAGTCCTTTAAGAAATATCCCAGCTTCCTCGCCTCACTTTTTGTTTGATAAGCCCTCTTATTTTCTTCCAACGTAGAGTACAGTGCAATTAATTACCACTGCTCTCATCTCTTTCCTCTAGGCAGACTGTGGGGATCCCTTCCTTGAAAGCCAGATACCACAGATAAATTCACAGCTGGCCCAATACTGATGCCAAGGACTCCACTATGCTCCCACTGAGAAACACCTGTCCCTGTAGGCCACAGACCGAGCCCTTGAAGCACCCTGGGAACCCCATCTCTGAGCATCCTCCAAGCTGTTATCTTGACACAATCACAAGGTTCAGGGGTTTCTAATCTGCCAGATTAAATCTTTACATGCCAGAGGATAAAGATCCCATCCTTGTAATTTTTTTCACCTACACAATTTCTCAACTGTCTTCATTTAACCTGTTGTATTTATGGCCCAACTGTAATTTAGAAGAACACTTAGAAAATGCCAGTTTCAAAGGACAGCTCTGTCAAATTGCCTCTAAGAGTAGCTTTCAGAGTGCAGTGAACTGTGGTAAAGGTGATCATTCCAGTCAATTAGGTTTAGACCTGTCATTTTTCAAAAACTATTTTGAAATAGAGAAAGAAAGCATTTGCAAGGTAGAATCAATCAATTATCATCAAAATGTAGATGAAGGAAAAAGAAATAAAAGGGAAAAATGTTTGTGCTTTTTATGTAGATACGAGTGCAGCAAAGGTCATTTGAGTGCTATTATAGTGTATTAGTTCTGCAGAAAGTAGAAGCCACCAGCCTTGAAATGTGTCCGAAATCCTACATAAACAGGAGATTATTAGGCATTTGGCAAGCAGCAGCAGCAACAGCAGCACCAGGATGCAGAAGCTGAAGCAGCTAGGCAGGCAGAAATCAGGTGTCATGGGCTATGATGTAGGAGCTTGGATCAAAGTGGATGAGACAGTTACAAGCATCAGAACCTGTTTCAGGAGTGAGGGCTAGCACTCATCGACGGTAATGCCTTAAGCAGAGTGACACTGCACAAGCACTATGGGTTTTTTGTTTCCTTTCCATCATTAAAGGTGCCACCCAGCTAGATGCTGTGGCACACGCCTCTAATCCCAACAGTAGGGGAGGCAGAGGCAAATGAATTGCTGTGAGTTCAAGGCCAGCCTGGTCTACAGAGCGGGTCTAGAACAGCGACGGCTACACAGAGAGACCCTGCCTGGAACAAAACAAAACAAAACACACAAAAACAAAGAAACAGACAAACAAACAAAAAGACACCACCTAATTGCCAAGCCCACTGGTAAGGCCACCACACATATAGGATGTAGCATTACAGAGTACAAGCAGTAGGAGGTCAGTTTGAGAGCAATATGCAAGTCCCACATGATGACACTATCTGCCTGCTAAACAACTGTGACCTCCTCTATGTCAAATCTTAAAATCCTTTTTTTCTCAAAATTTCAGTTTATTATAGTTTATTCAGATTACATCCCAATTATTATCCCCTCCCTTATATCTTCCCGTCCCCCCTCCCTCTTCCTCTCTATGCTCCTCCCCTAGATCTCTGACAGAAGGGGACCTCTTTTCCTACTGTTTGACCACAGCCTACCAGGTCTCATCCAGATGGCCTGCTTCCCCTCCCTCTGTGTGCTGCAGGGCTTCCCCACCAAGCAGAAGTGATCAAATAGGAGGCACCGAAGTTCATGGCAGAGGCAGTCCCTGCTTTCCCCACAACCTTGGAGAATGAGCTGTCGTCCATTGGCTAGAAACCTTAAAATTCTTTAACCTCTACTAATCCACTTTAAAAAGAGCCTCATAAAAGGCTATTTAAATTCTTTTCTGGGCATACAATTTTAAACTGTTGGAGAATGATTTGGGAAAAAAAATGTTCTAAGAGTTTAAAACGTTAGATAAAGGTAACTCCATTCCCAGGAAAACAAGCATAAATATGCATGAAAATTTAGATACAAAAATGTGTATCTTGTTGTTTATGATACTGAAAGTTGGAAGTAACTGAAAGTAAATGTAATTTATTCAGGGCACTTTAAAGTGGGTAATTTCTGTTCTTGAGGCTATCGTATTCGCTAAAGGCATAACGCACAGAAGATCATAAGAAGGGTAGGGTGCTATAGAGAAGGCAGGATGAGCAAAGACGGTGAGTGAAGGCCTTTACAAAGTCAGAAAATGCATTATAAGGAATAAGAAGATGCTAGAGAGACAATTTTACATTTATATCCAAATAGGACAATTCTTCCTGATGGAAGAAGGCAACGACTCCATCTGTTTTCCAATTCACTCAGAGAAACACTGGGCTTGGGAGGCGTCTGCTTAGGCAGAGCTCAGCCAGAGGTGACACGAGTGTGATTGGACTCTAAGTGACCTGGAGTTCCTGACCACTCTAATTCTGCTTCTTCCGGCAATGGCCTCATTAGGGCCCTCACTACAGTTTGGGTGGGGTATGTACAGTGAAAACCAGGAACAGCTTCCATGCACCTGTCACTGAGCAGTTTGTAAAGAGATGAGCAGCCTTTCTCTCCTAGGACCAGAGACTCTGGGGACCTCACTTCTCCAGCTTCGAGAGTGTGTGATCTTGGTGTTCACTGGGGTGACAGGTACAGCCCCCATCTGTCACCACCTCACTGGAATCCTGCTCACACTCACTCCAAAAGTGAACGATGCCAACTTGAGCATTTAAAATCCTCCTCTACCTACCCAGAAGTATTCCATACATTTGGTGTCCTGTTGTCTAAATCACCATCCTTGAAACAGGTAAGGACAAACGTAGACATACGGCCTCTCTGTTTTGTAGCTCTTTCCTTTCGAAGTTAACCTTAATTTCTCCAAATAATCAAAAACATTAAAAACAGATGAGCTGCTTAGTGCAGGGCTAACTTCACAGTGCGAGTTTAATATAAACCTTGTTTCTTCGTGTTTTCTCAAACACTTTAGGTAAAAGCACTAGTTATTTTCCCAACAAGGGCTCTTGTTTCTCTTTTTCACATCTTTGCTCATGCTGTTCTGTCCTCCTGGGATGTTCTTTTTTTTTTTTTTTTTTTTTTTGACCTTCAGTTATGGCTTCCTCCATGAACACTTAACCTAGATAACCAAAATAGAAAAGAACTTGTAAAAAAAAATCACTAATCTTTTTTTTTTTCAGTCTGATAAAAGCACAGATTCCTTTTAGTTTCGAACTAGATCTTTTAAGTTTGTGTTTCTCCATCCTCCATTTTCAATAGCACACTTACCTCTCATCCTAGGTCTGAGGCCAAAACAATGTTAATATCTAAGAACAATAGGCCTGCAGTTAGACAGACACACCTGTGTTTGAACTTCAGCACACTGAGAGTGATTGAGACAGTTTGGCCACATGCCAGAGAGATGAATGTTCCTTTTTGGCAGCTTGGGACGATGGCAAGGAAGGAGAGCAACAGACAACGGAAGAACTGCCTCTGTGCAAGCCTGGGCTGCAGTGTTTGCAAATCCATTCCCCTTTCTTGCTAAGCAAGCATTGAGCTTCCTGCTTCTGGTTTGGAGCTGAGTGGAAGTTCCCAAATTCCAACAGGAAGGTCATACTTGTGGTTTCCCTCCCTCAATGAAGTCTGAAGCGCTGGAATTTCATGTGGGTGGCATTTTCTCAAGGGATTCTCAGCTGCAGTCCCAGAGTAGAGGTAAAGCCACCGGGATGGTTATTAGACCTATGCCTAGTCTGCCTCTTGTTACTCTTCTAAGATTCCAAACCCTTCTTGCCAAGTACGGGCTAAAGAACTGTCAAGAGTTTCTTTGAGGAAGCAGTAGGACTTTTAAATCTGGGTAGCATCTCATTGATTTATGTTGTACAAGCAAGGCAGGAACTAGCACCCATCGGTTCATTGACTCAGTAATTAATTCACTAAGCTAGAGTGCCTTTGAGGTCTCTTGCTGTCTTCTAGGTGGGGCATCTTTACAAAATGGCTCTGGGGTAGTATTAGTATGTACAAGAAACCATAGCATATATGATTATTATTTTCACACAACAGTCTAATAAGGATAGAATGACCTTATTTTAGAGTTCATATATGGAAACTTTGAGAAATTTTGCTGCTTTGACGAGGACCACAGTTAAGGTATATCAGAGTCAAGTTTTTTTCATTTGCCACTGGTGAAATGTTTATCATCCCTATATTTTCCATTTTTAGCGCTATTACAAATCATGCCATTATTATCATTTCCGTTCTTTTGTCTATGCCAGCAATGTTTCCACTGTTATATGCCTAGTGGAACTGCTGAGTCATGGTGTATATAGGAATTATGCTGTAATATACATTACTAGTGTGAGAAAGTTGTCCTCTATGCCATTTTTAAATAATTCAAATTACAAGTGGTTACTATGCCTTGGAGATGGCTACCATCTCTTCTGTCCTATATCCCTATCAGTAAGAGATGGAATCTGAGTGTCCTCTTGAACCTGAGTATGGCCTTGTGACTTCCTAGATGAGTGCTGCTTCATAGAACCTTCTATACCAGTGGAAATGCCCTGTTTTCAATGCTAAGACTATAGCCACTGGTTGTGCTGGACACCGAGACAAGGCTAAGGTGACTAAATAGCCAGATTTCAATATTATTTCATTTTAATTAAGTTCCAATGATCTGATTATGTAGTAGAAACTGCATGTGATAATACAGGCCTAGACTAACAGACTCAATCCAGTTGCTACTATGTGACCTCAGAAGCCTGGTGGTTGAAATGTGTATACTCTATGCTATTTTCTTGGATTATAGCTTCCATACTGTTGGATATTATCACATAGAACTGAAACTCTGCCCATGGGTGGTAAGAAGTCACAGGTCACCAGCTATGTGTTTGAAACATCTTGAAAGCAGACTTGACAGCTCTTGGGATAACTGTTCTAGAGGATGCTGCAGGGATGCAAAGATGCTTTCCTTGCAGACACCCCTACCTTACCTGGTTACAGATTCATAAGTGAAACAATGTCTCAAACCAGATTCGTTTCAGCAGCAAAACTATGATCTTAAGCTATGTATCTAGAGAGATTCTTTCTTCCCCCATGCACTTTTCCCATTCATTTCACTTCCAAAGCATGCTGCCTCTCATTTACATCAGAACAATCACCCACACAGGCTAGGAGAAGCCTCAAAAGCTGCTGAACTCATGCTAATTCAGGGAGGAGGGCAAATGGCATTGGTGCCCTTTTCACTTGTTTAACCTGTGGTAAGGTGATAGTTTTCTAAGCTGGAAATTTTTTATTAGCCTAGAATGTCTTTGAAGGTCATATCTAAATATTCACCCAGAATGTCATACCTAAATTAAAAGAAAATGTCTTCATTTTCACAGACACATAGTATGTATTGTTGAATATAACAACAACGTATGTATGAAGCTTGACGTTGAGTGGCAATACTGGCTATGGGATGTCAAATATATAATCTATTCTATGCTCATTTTATTAACTCTTTGGGTTGCTATCGCGTTGGGGATATGCTTACTGTCCTTTGTATATCTGAGAAAACCCACAGCATCCTTGAAAAAGCTGAATATGGTGGTACTTGTCTCTAACACAGCAATTCTCAACCTGTGGATCATGAACCCTTTGAGGGTCACATATCAGATATCCTGCATATTAGCCATTTGCATTATGATCCATAACAGTAACAAAATGACAGTTGTGAATTAGTGACAGAAAATTTGGGGGGGTGGTCACCACAACATGAGGAGCTGTATTAAAGGGTCGCAGCATTAGGAAGGTGGAGAACTGCTGCTTTAATCCCAACACTAGGGTAATGGAAACTGATGGATTCCTGAAGCTTGCTGGTGGTCATCCAGTCTAACCAAAGCAGCGAGCTCCAAGTGCAGTGAGAGACCCTGTCCTAAAGTGTATGGTGGAGAGCCGCAGAGGAAGACAGGTGATGTTCCCCTGTGCCTTCCACATGCACAAACATACCTACTTGCCTATAAACACATGATAAAAATCAACAAGTTTGTCTCATCTAGAGTCCCAATAGAATGTCCTTCCCTCTATTGGGACTCTAGATGAGTCAAACTTGTTGATTTTTATCATGTGTTTATAGGCAAGTAGGTATGTTTGTGCATGTGGAAGCATGGGAGAATGGCAAAGTAGAAGGATCCAGAGGGTCCTAGAAACCTACAAGTAGAACATTATGATAGGCAGATTTGGGCCCAGGGGTCCCGCTCAAACTAAGGCACCAGCCAAGGACAATACAGGAGGTAAACCTTAAACCCCTACCCAGATCTAGCCAATGGACAGAACACTCTCCACAGTAGAGTGGAGAGTGGGATATGACTTTCTCACATACTCTGGTGCCTCACCTTTGACCATGTCCCCTGGACGGGGAGACCTGGTGGCACTCAGAGGAAGGACAGCAGGTTACCAAGAAGAGACTTGATACCCTATGAACATATACAGGGGGAGGTAATCCCCCTCAGGAACAGTCATAGGGGAGGGGAGTAAGGGGAAAATGGGAGGGAGGGAAGAATGGGAGGATACAAGGAATGGGATAACCATTGAGATATAACAAGAATAAATTAATAAAAAAAAATCAACAAGTTTGGCTATTGAGTACTCTCAAGTCCTGTCACAAACCCATTTATTTCCACTAACATAATTCTTGGCACTAGTTTTGAAATAGCCCAGGAACTTCCATTGAGTTTATAGTTTCATGTACTGTAGATCAGCTGGAACAGAAATAGGGCGGGGGAAATGTCTGGTAGGACAGTAAGGATGCATTTTCTAGAGGTGCCAAACAGAAGCGAAACAAATGTCCCCAGCTGTGTCTAATTGGATCTTAACTACTTCAGAAGTTCTCCCCCGGGGGTTGTATAGGAGGGTATGCATCTGGGAGAACATCTTTTCTTCTGCCTGAATGTCAAATGCAAGCTTTGGTGCGGCACCACTGTCGCTTTTCAGTTCTCATCTCTGTGATTCATACGAAGGTTGTTGACTGGTGCTGGCTGAGCAGGGCAGTTTGGGCTGGAGGTATTTGAACTGTATGTATCAAGAAATCACATTGTTTTACAAATTTCTCTCTGGTCATGGAGACTGTTACTGCACAGGTCTAGGAAAGGCAACATCTTACCTGTATATAATCTGTTTTCGAAATTACTGAAGTAGCAAAACTTTAGAAAACATCAATCATATTACGTCACTCGGTCAGCCAAATATGTAGCGAGCACCACACTTTTATAAGAATTATATGTACATATGCAGAAAAGAACATATCTTTTTTATATAATTATATAACAAGCATCGCATACATGTGTGTATATTCATATATGTGTGCAAATACTACAAAGCTGAAAATGATCTATTGTCTTTCTCACCCTAAGCTATGCCATTCCTGGGCTTCTTTGCTCCAACCAAGTCTCTCACTTATTTCTTGATGAGCGAATGCCATCTCTCAAAGCATATCCTTCTCACATGTTGTTTTCTTGGGTTGGGATAGTCTTCAGCTGCTCATCTTGTAGCTGGTTGATTCATCTTATCCACTGAACCTGAGATCTGCTTTAATGTTCTTCACGTAACAGAAGCCATGATAGTCCCTTTATATTCTTTCTTTCTTTCTTTCTTTCTTTTTTTTTTTTTTTGCTTCAAATTATTACCACTTTTGAGTAATTGCACTGTTTACTCATTCATTTATTTTTTGTTCATTGTCATCTCTTGCAGCAAAATATAAGGGCATCAACACATAGAACTTATCGACATTGCATGTGCAGCACATAATACAAAGCCCAACATGTGAGGTAGTCAGGAAGTATCTGTTGAATGAAGGAAAGATAAAGTGATTCACGGTTTTTAATTGTGGCTAATTACATACATAAAATTGCTGCACACTTTGCATTTGTTATAAACACATATAGGCTTGTTATAGAAATTATTTTGGAAATTTCCTACAAAATGGCTGGTTTATAGTCAGATCCTAGCAGATACCAGTTGTACTTTCCTTAAAGCTGTTTCGTTATTAAAACATTCCAACTGTATTTCTCTTTTCCAGTTAGAGTCTACTATATTCTTCTTACTGAATATCCAATCCTTAGAAATCTCCTGCTAGGAAAATCGTGGACAAATGGGGCTAACAAATATTAATGCAAACAAAATGAGGATCTGGCTGAGTTATACACTCATTAATCCAATGATCACACAGAATAGTTTCTCAAGAAAGTCGTTGTTTCTTAACTGTGTGCACCATGTTACTCTCTGCGGCCAACATAGTTACTCTGCTCAATGTCTGAAGTTTAAAAAGAAAAGCAGAGGAACTTTAACTTATTTTTGCTTATTAAAGGTGTCTGACACAGGTTCTGCAGCTTTCCTAGTGAACCCAAGCTATGAAGAAAATTGTGCAAGACTGCCATAACTATGAGGCAGAGACTCTGCCCATTGCTTTATTCAGTGCTGAGAAACTCCTGTACTTTTTTATTTATTGGCATGTGTCTCCCTTTCCATGAGGGAGCCAGTGTCAGACACTGGTTTTGCAGTTCTGTTGTAAAAATTTCTTTCAATTTTCATAGAAAAAAAATGTCTTAATGTTTTTGGAGGAGCTGAGAAATTTGCTTTAATTTTAAAGTTGGCAAGAAGTTCACTTACTTAGCCTAGAATATGCTCTCAATGCAGATAATTTTTTAAAAAAGAAAATTTTAAAAAGAAAATGAATATGTGTATTTAATAAAAATGAAAGGAATCCTGACTTTATAAGGCTTTTATAAATGAAAAGACCTATGAAGATGCTGTCTCCTGCCTCAGCTCACGTGTCCTCCATCAGCAACCCTGTGACTATTTCATCTTTGACTTGTATCTTGCAGATCCATTTAAATATCTGTCTTGATGTGTTTTATCCTTCTGTGTGGATGCTTTTCTTTCTTCATTCTGAAAGGTTTTTTTTCAGCCATCAAAGCATACATACTTCCTGTTCCCCACCTTGCCCCCGTTTTGTTCATCTGTCGTCTGATAATTTGCAGCCTGGATCCTTGTTACATTCTGTCTCTTGTCTCTATCCTTTAAGCTTAATTTTTCAAAACAATGCTCTGGATTCCTGGGTGATAATGTGATACCCTATACACTGGGATGACATAATCATTAGCGTTAGCTTTTGTTCATTTTTTGGTGTATTTATTTTTTTCACTTTATATCCCAACCTCAGCCCTCCCCCTCCTCTCCTTCCAGCCCTGCCCTCCGACTTTCTTCTTTCTTTCCCACCTCAGATGGAGGGGAGCCCCTGTGCTTTACCAGCCCGCCCTGGTATAGGCAGTAGCATCCAGACTAAGGTATATTTATATTTACTCAGAGCACCTCTAATAATGAAACACAAAAATATTCCACGTAGCTTAAACACAAAATATGATATATTCCCTATTAACCAATGTACTATGAGAGTTTCCTTCCAATAAAGTGAGGCAGGGTACATCCAGGAGGCCTAAGAAGGCTAAGAGAAAAGGAGAATTGTCAGTCATTTCCGCACTTTCATGGAATTTCATAGATAGGAACCCCCAAGAGAAGCTGCTAAAAATAATAGAAACTTTTTCTTTGACTGCACTATATTCATATGAAAAAGACTTGTTACCAACAGGAGCTAAAAAGAACCAATAAACAGCTAGACACTAAGGAACAGAGGTGTGGAAAGAGAAGTGAGTAGAAACATACTTGATATTCACATATGAAAATGTCCTTTTTAAAAGGCTCCCTTTACTCTGAAATGTTCCCTTTACTCTGAAGATAAGCAGCTCCTATGTAGAGTGAAAACCTCCTGGTGTTTTTTCTTGTTTTTTTTTTTTGTTTGTTTGTTTATTGTTTTTTAAATTTCTTTTTGTTGTTGTTTTGCTGTTGGTGGTGTTTTTTTTTTTCTTTTTAGCAATGTTGATTGTAGTCAGAAGGTTAGAAGGCACATGGCAGAGCATTGATAAGAAACTGCTATGGTATGTTTTATCCACCCATGGTGGGGGAAACTTTGTAGAGGACACATTTTGAATCATCTCACTGCAGAAAAAAATACTTGAAATACTTAAGAGCAACCCAAGATGCATAAGACACTGTTGGAATTAATGAAAATTCATGCTCCATTCTGGTTAAGTTAATGTAAGACTATAAAGATGTTAATTTATACTACATTGATTTATAAATCGAATGTACTTCCAATAAAATTATCACTTTTATGAAGCTAGGGATGTTGAATTTATAGTTCAAATAAAGACCATTCTCAGAAAAAATTAAAATAAAGATAAGGGAGCAGGCTACATTATTGCCTATTATTATATAACTTTTATAAGTAATAGCGCTTTGTATTAGTGGTTGAATAGTAATTTCAAAGGAAAGGAGTAGAGTCTTGAATGAGACTCAAATAATATGATTATTCAGATTATGATAATGTTAGCATTTTAAATCAGCGTGCTAAGGACAGAATATTCAATAACTGGTGCTACGACAACCCATCAACAAAAGAACCAATTATTATTAACGTGGAAACTGGATCAGGATGGATTAAGTTTCAATATTAAAATGAAAATAGATTTCTTTCTTATAATCTTGAAGCCATGTCCTTTCTCAGAAAGATGAATTATATCAAATTATTCAAATGCTGATAAATATAGCTTCATAAAATTTGAAAATTTCCTTTTTATTAAGAGATATAAAATCAGCCTATATAGTGAGGTAGAAAAATATTGGCAGCACATATGATAAAGTACTAAAATCTTTAATGAGTAAAACTGTCTTATAAATAAATTTTATAAGGAAAATTTAAAGGCACAGTTTTGGGTCAGTGAGATGGCTTAGCAAGGGAAAGTACTTGGTGCCAAGTTCGATGGCCTGGCTTTAATTCTTGGAGCCTGTACAGTAGAGGGGTAAACTGATTCTCACACATCATTTTATGGACTCCACATATATGCAATAGCAGGCACACACATTCACATTCATGCACACAAGTGCATGTGTAATTCCAAGTGCACACACACACACATACACACCTAGCTTAGTATAAATTCAGACAAATACCAGTAATATCCTCCAAAAATGGAAACAGATATTATTGCCATCTTATTATGAAGTTATTTAGTTTCTTCAAAAATTGAGAAAACTAATAGACAAAGTATTTTTGATTTATTTAGTGGACGTAAAGAAGCATTTTTAAAATTGACAAGACTGAGAAATATTAGTTCTCCATCCTTACACCATTGATGGATGAATTGATTGATAAGTAGGAAGATATCTACCAATAAACTAAATACATAATTTCCTACAATATCCATAATATACCATATTATTACTCTGCAAAAAAAGCACCTCTAGAAAGAGTTAACATATTTGGGAGTGCATGAAGGGGCCAGTCCTACAGATCAAAAACTACAGGATCCCCCTGACACAGGGCAACAACAGAATATGCAAAAGGAGTTCCATGACATTCCTGTATTGATGAGTCACCGCAATAAACATTTGCAAGCAGGCAAGTGTGGAGGAAAAGGTATACCGTGGGACACACAGTGCCACACTACAGTTTCCACAGTGAGATTTTTTTCTCTGTTGTCGGGAGGTTGCTAGGGTGGGCAGGTGTGTGGGGGTGGAGAGGGAGATGAGTGGCATTGGGGTGCATGATGTGAAATTCACAAAGAACCAATGAAAAGTTAAAGGAAGAGAAAGCGTTAATATGCTATAGATTTTCTTGCAATGTAATGGTAATAATTCAAGCTTTGAAACACATGACCGTGCACCCATAGTAATCTGTTGGGGTGTGTTACACACATTCATAATGAGGGAGGCTTCACAGGTGATGCGGTTGCAAAAATCTCACTAGTGATAAAAAGAGCAAGTAACAGTATAATTCATTTCCTTAAATGTATTAAATAGTTACACAGGAATACAACGTGTTTCGCTCAAATACAGCTGTCATTCTTCTCCAATTCCCCTCCCACCACTTTCCCCTCCCAACAACTTATATTTGTTTTTAATCCACTGAGTCCACTCAGTGCTTCCAGTATGTGCAAGGCCTCCTCTCTGGAATCTGAGCAACTAAAGAGCGGGCTAACATCCCGAAGAAAACTGACTCCTTTTTCTACCAGCAGCCCTAAACTACCAATGCTTCCTTAGCTAGGAGTTAAAAACTTATTTCCTGTATATATTATTGAGTTCATTTTATAGGCCCTCCCTTTCATTTGTGGCCTAGCACTGTCACTCTTCCCTGTTACCCTGGTGGACATGCTTATCTTTCCTTTAAGTATCCTCTGTAGTGCTGCCTTGTGGGTCCTAAATTCCTGTAAGATGTTTTCTCATGGGGAATTTTCCTGTCTCCTGTGATTTGGGCAGTTTTCTGGATATAGAATTTTTGGCTGACAACTATGTTTTTTTTTTTCTCTCAGAATGTGTAGAGCATCAGTCAAAAGGCTTTTACATGCCTGGGACCCACACGAAATCAAGACAGGCAAAATTCCAGCATGGATCCAAAAGGGCTTCATGAGGTCCCGCTCCTAGCTGAGGAATTGGAGAGGAGGGACAGGGGTTGTGTTTGAGGGAAACACATTGTTTCCCTGTGTAAAATTCTCAAACAATAAGTTAAAGAAAAAAGATGTTTGTTAAGGTATATATAAACACTAAATGAAACCTTTTTTAATGTGTTTGGGAAAACTAGTAACTGATTGTTCTGGAAAGGGGACAAGGATAAGACAACGATTACTATCATTCTAAAATCACTTTTACTGCCTAAAATATTTACCAAGTAGTTAAAAAAAACTAGCTAGTGAAAAATTTCACCTCTTCAAAAACCTCTCCCTGGTTAGACTGGCACACTGTCAGAAATTTTCTCCATGAATCAGCCTTTGGGGCAATGCCCATGTCTGATTCAAAGGCAGTGTTAGAAAAGAACCCTTGAAATCCCAGGCTGGGCATCCATAGATGGACTTTACACAGGTAGTGGCTGTTTCTGCTTGCTTGTTTCAGAACTCTACCAGGTCTTTAAGAAGCTCCCTCCCTACAGAGCCTTCTCTGTGTTTTCTTCTATGAGGCTTACCCTTCCTATTTACCTTAAAGCTGCTTTGTGCATCTCTTTTCAGGTCTAGTATGATCTCTTTCATTGCCCCCCCCCCCACACAGAATATTTCTTTATATTCTTTTGTATTACAGATATACAATAAATGTATTTTAATTGAATCACTAGAGTTGGTTTTTTTTTTTTAACAAAGTGACTGACTATAGAGGAGTCCAATTATCCTACTATCACTTACATAAAACTTACTTTGTGGAAGAAAATATTCTAAAATCTTTTTCTGTGTGCATTGATAATGATGGTGATTCTCTGTGTGTGTGTGTGTGTCTCTGTGTCTCTGTCTCTCACTGTCTCTCTCTCTCTCTCTCTCTCTCTCTCTCTCTGTCTCTGTGCACACATGTACATATGTGCACCCACGCATGCATGTGTGCACAGATGTATGTACTACATCGCATGTGTAGAAAACAGAGGAGCAGAAATTTGTTCTCTCCTTTCACCACTTGGCTTCCTGCAACTGAACTCAGTTCCTCAAACTTAGGAACAAATTCCCTTAATCACTGGACTGTATCACTAGCCTTGAGTTGCCGATTTTCACTTTCACACCATAGGCAGTGACGGAGAAACATTGATATGCTGGAACTGATAATGAAAGCTTATTTCATACCCAGGACTGAAACTATCATATCCAATAAAAAGCACAAATACATCATTGAAATACACAAGTTTCTAAGGTCATGTTGGATACCTGTCTTCTAAACGCAGCTACTCTTTTAGACCCTAGGAGTGAACTAAAGAATACCATTATATTCCTCCCCCTCCTCACATGGATGGAATTCATGTGGAGTCCAGTGGAGCATAGATCAATTGTGTGATACTGATGTGTGGACCAGCCAGGATGAAGCACAGGACACAGAGGCAGGGAATAGATTTAGGGAAGAAAGTGGAAGTGTGGCCACAAAACTCATCATTAGTCTTAAGCAAGAGGTGCTGTATGTGACCTCTTTTGAAGTTTAGGAAATGGAGATAAAGTCTTTAACTCACTGCATACTACAAACAGTAATTCATGGTAATTCATGATGCAGGGAGTTGAAGCCTGGCCATCCAAACTCCAAAGTGTAGAACACAAATTCCATACTATTTCTTTAGTGGTAAATGGTATAGTGTTTTAAAAAATACTTTAGTGTTCTTTTTTTTAAGATTTATTATTATTTGTTCTAGAGCTAGTGTGTGTGTATGTGTGTATGTATGTGTTTGTGTGTGTGCACATATGCATGTGTGAATGCTATGTGGAATGCCTGGGGAGGCCAGAAAAGGGTTTTGGATTTCCTAGGTAGCTGGAGATGAGAGAAATATGGGAGAATGGGGAAATAGAAGAATCCAGAGGGTCCTAGAAACCTATCAGAACATTATGATGGGCAGATCTGGGCTCAGGGGTCCTGCTCAAACTATGGCACCAGCCAAGGACAATATGTGCAGTAAACTTTAAACTCCTACCCTGATCTAGCCAATGGACAGGACATTCTCCACAGTTGAGTGGAGAGTTGGATATGACTTTCACACGAACTCTGGTGCCCCATATTTGACCACGTCCCCTGGATGGGGAGGCCTGGTGGCACTCAGAGGAAGGATGGCAGGCTACCAAGATGAGATTTGATACCCTATATACAGGGGGAGGAGGTCCCCCTAGGTCACAGTCATAGGGGAGGGGAGTAGGGGGGAGGCAGAAGGGAGGGAGGAATGGGAGGATACAAGGGATGGGATAACAATTGAGATGTAGTATGAATAAATTAATAAAATATTTCTAAAAAGGAGAAAAATAGAGAACATCATACTATAGCCTGTGGATCAAGTAGAGCACATGGCATGGTTTTGAATGATCTGTCAGCTAAGACTCATTTTTCATGCTCAGTAGACTTTTCGACAAGTGCCAAAAGTAGGAGTCACTCCTATCTTGAGTCGTGTATGAATTATAGGAAATTCAGTGTTGAGTGAATGTTTTGTCAAACATGTAAATCTGAATGTATTCCAGCATGGTACTGTGGTTACAGTAAGGACTGCATTACCTTCCTAGCTTAAAGTCCTATCTGACCCCTTTCAGAAAAACATGTTGACCCCTGTTAGAAAGTGACTCCTGGGACTGCGAACTACTTTAAATTGGGTAATCAAGTAAAAAAAATCTAAATGAACATGAAAATCAGAGCAGAGGACTTTATTCAACATTAAGTTGGTTTGTCCTACAAGAATTTCTTACCACCATTTTGCCTTTTTTCCACTGCTCACTGAAGGGAAAAATAAAATGGCCCCTTTCAGCCACCATGCATTTATATGCCAAGTTTCCAAAATATAGAGAGTTTGGCCCAACAAGAATGTTTCCAACAGTTATATATGAAAACAAGGAGAGAGAAGTCACTGCCACAGCACCACAGGAGTATGTACTCAGCCAAAGATTACATATGTTATTTTGACTTTAGACCATCGCATAGACTCATCAGAACCCTTCATAAAAACTTTTGAACCAAAGGGAAACTACACCTTTCTGCCAAAAGCCCACTGACTCATTAATAGACTATAATAAAGATTTGAGGCTTTGCTTTTGGAAAGGCTGCTGTAAATTCTCTCGAGGAGGAACGGTGTACATAACACATTTTTCCACCCAAAAACTTCTGCAAATTCCACCCATGATTTAGATGGAGTCAGGGTCATCTGTAGGGTGTGAGTCTACAAGAGCCTGCTTTTCTGCCATGCGTCATCTAACGTACTCTAACTAAAGCCATTACTGCCTGCTAAGGCAGACAAATGACGAAGGGGTGGGCTACTGACGAGACGCTGCCATTTTACATATGGACCTCTGTTGAAGAATTTTGTGTGTGTGAAGGGGATATATAGGTGTGTGTGTGTGTGTGTGTGTGTGTGTGTGTGTGTGTGTGTGTGTGTGTGTATTTGTGTGTGTGTGTAAGCTCATGAGTCTAATCCATGTTTTTGTTGTTATTGTGAAAAATCCTATATCTATGGCAATTATAAGCATATTATGCTTTGTTTTTATTCACCTCTCTTCTGACACTTTCCTCCATTGCTGTTCCTCTTCTTTCCCATAAATATGTCATACTACCGTGTATATTTCATTATTTTCCTTATTTTCTCTCTGCCTCCATTTATATCTCCCTCATAGCTCTTTTCTGTTTTTAAATTCTCTTCCTTTACACTATACATACACATATGTGATATATGTATAATCATATACCCATATATATATTTCCTATCTATGAAAGAGAACATGACAATATCTGTTTGGTTCATTTCCATTAGCATAAGAATCTCAATTGCATCTATTTTCCTACAAATATTGTAATTTCATTCTTATGTTTATATAAAAAATCCACATTTTATTTCTCCATATATCATCTGATAGGCCTCTAGGTTGCTCTCATATCTTGGCTATTATGAATTGTGCATCAACAACGTGGTTATACAAGTATCTCTCTGTAATACTGATCCAAAATCTTTCACGTATATCTACTCAGGAATCTCACTTATTTTTTAAAATTCTTAACAAAATTTTATAAACATTATGAGAGAACTTAGGTACTGCAAGGTAATTATCATTATTGCTGTTGTTATTATTAGGTACTAACAGATAATTTTTCTTTATATTGTTAGGTACTAGCAGGTAATTATTCTTATTATTGTTAGCTACTAATAGGAAATTATTGTTACTAACAATTGTTACCACAAGTCTTTTAAAGATGGCAAAACCTAAGCTTGTGAAGAGTAAACATTTTCCCAACATCACTAACCCAAATAAATGAATGACAGAAATCCAAATCCATATCTCCCATCATAATGGAAGATGTCTACATCACATGACCTAATAGTATCTCTACTGCATATTATAGACAGAAATACACACATTTATACCACACATGTTTTTAAGAATATGGCATTGTGCAGGGATTTTTTTTTGATAAATTGAAAAGATGATATTTTCTTTGTGAGACTACCAATACTATTATCACAAATTGTGATTTTTCACAGAATAGAATACAATACAGAGGTTAAAATGAGTAAAAAAAAAAAAAGGTACATGTACTTTCAGGATGTATTTCAAAAGAATGTTCAGTCAAATAAAAGCAAAGAGAAACTGAAGAGTGATGTGGACTATCTGAGATGATGTAAACACAGTTTAAAATATGCAAAGTCCGTTCAGATGCATGAGAGTGCTTTAAAACTATGTTGGGAATGAGAAACATACAACTGAAGATAATGGTTGACTTTGGTACTGAGGGGATGGCATGATGGAGGATCTGTTCTGAAGACTCAGATACATCTGCTTTGTTTTAGACTTCAAAAACCCTAACCATTACAGCAGAGCATTACCGTTACAATATGGGCCGTACATGTATTATCGTATTATGCCAAGAAATTCTAACATATTTGAACTATATTAATATTGACGTGTTTTTCAAAGAAAACTTTAGAACACCATTACATTCAAAACAAAACAAAGCAAAACTCAAAAGACCTGTCTCAATCAAGGAAGAAGATGTCCTCAGTCCTGTTGCTACTTGATATGCTGGGATGGGTTAGGAAGGGCTAGATCCCATTTTCTGAGTAGTAGGGAAGGGGAGAGGGGGAGAGGGAGGGAGGGTGGAACCAAGGGGAGAGGTCAGAGAGAGCTATGATTAGGATGTAGGCATGGATAAATAAGTAACACTGAGAAAATATTTTAAAAGCTTCAAACCAAGAATTTTTTTTTCAACTTTTACAAAAAGGTTGGTTTACCCGTTATCTTTCTTTCAAATTAATACATGTATACTGTTTTTTCATTGCAGCTCTTAAAGCCAGCTCTCTATAGTGAAAATAATGATATCTCCAGAAAATACTGAATTCATATCATAAAGATTAATTGTGTTTAGATGTATTATAAAAACTGGTTTTACAAACACAGTCTGGATGTCTATATTTTATACCGTTTTTTCAACCAAGCTTTACTTCATTGTCAAATGAAGCCACACCCAGCCCCTCCGTGTAAAATGGTTTTACGTGTATTTGCTCTGCCCTTTGAAATCGTTTCCTGGGTGGAGGGGTCCAGGGCTCCTTTGGGAGAATGGATGGTTTCCAGTACAGTTCAGAGAAGTTAGAATGCGTCTAGGATATTTCATGCTAGCTCCTAAAGAAACACTCGGTGGCCAGTGGAGTCATCCCAAAGGGAAACAGTAGACAACTTGAAGTAGTTCTCACTCATCTGAAGTGAGATATTTGGGAATCAACAACAATAATGATTTCAGTGTATTGAGACACCAGTTTTATCACCAAGTTGCAAGTGGCACTAAAGAAACTAAACAAACACAATTAAAATGGAAAATCTTTCACCAGGGACCATTGATCAAGAATATTGTTTGAACATAAACATTTTGCTCTAAAACTGATAAATAATGGTCAAGATTTATATAAACAAACCAATCAAAACAGGAAGCAGTTGCCATCCTGGCTCTATTATTTTCCTGTCTGTTCTGACTGTAGATTGGAAATCGCTGACGTAAGCAAACCCCAGGGACATCATTTTCATACTTTGTGTCTTAGTCCAGGCAGTGGGGTCTTCACTAATGCTTGAGAGAAGTGCTAGGGCTGGTCCTGTTCCCTCTTTTTTCTTAAGAACTATTGTCTGAACCTTTAGTAGCTGGTCCTGCATGAAAATCGACTTGTAGTATTTATTACTCCCAGTCATTGAATCCTTCCAAACCCAGATGTTAGGAGAGCCTTGAACATCTCTTGATTGTCTTTTACGTATATGTATGCAGTTTTCAGATAACTCTTCTGCAATTTTTAAAGTTCTTGACCACATGACAGTTTTTACTATCTTGCCATCTGGGTCCATTGAATAGAATATACTCTATTATCTTTTCCTCTTCTATATTATGCATAAGAATTACGAGTGAACTTCCTTCCATGTGGAACATGACCAGTACAACAGAGTATGGGCTTACTGCTAATACTTGTTAACATATCCCATACAACCATTAGACCAAAGAGTAAGTTCACAAAAAGGAAGCATTGTGCATAACTTTCTAAGCACAGGAATCTGGTACCATTCAGTGGTCATTGTACAGTTTTAAAAATCACTAGTATAAAGGATGCAGGAACTCATCATTGGGATGTGTTACACATATTGCAGGAAGATGGAAACCTGATGTTTGGAGTGGGATTTTGTTTTTCTTCATGCCAGGCAATTAGTGCCAGAGACTTAAGGCTGTGTAAAAGATGCTGAGAATGTAGCTCTTTTCTGTACTTCCTGAAAATAATTTGGCAAACTCTTAAATGAGTGTTCTATTGCCTTCTTGAAAAAAAAATGAATGTATTTCATTACTATAAGCTGACATATGCATGCATAGGAAACAAGAACAGTGTGTGATGGTGCTAATTGGAAAGTGATCATGTATTCCCATCTTGGAATTCTCAAGCCTGAGGTTGGGTTTGGAAGGTGGCTTCATCCCCTACAATGCTTTTCAAAACGATAAAGGTAATGAGTGATGACATTTGGTCTTGCATCTTATGTTACACCCAAGAAAGTTCAAGCTCCTTTAGATCTTTGAAAATTTTAAGTGTTGTGAATAAAAGCCTCCTATAAAAGGCCAGCTATTAAGTTTATTATTCTCATTACAGTATAAATAAAGGTTACTGGAAATGGACCACTTAAAATGAATTCTGAATCATAATAGATTATGCTCACATTATCTTTTATATATGCTTTTTTTGAAGCTTTACAGTATTTAAATTATTATTTAATTCTGTATAAGCATTAAGTAGTTTTCTAAAATATCCATTTGGCCTCTTGTGGTTAGAAATAAGAAAGAACAGACCTAGGGAATGCACAGCAATGTCGGAGGAAGAAGAGAAAGGGGGGTTTCTTTAAAGGACTGAAACATTAAAGGTTCTGGTATCATGGAACAACTATAAAAATAAATGTCCTACATACGCAGCAATTCTTAAAACTAAATGTGTAGAATGAAGCATTGCATCAGATGTGGGATGTTATAATGAGAGCAGACTTAGCTTGGGATCTCATGAGGTTTACGATCTGGTGGGGCAGCTAGAGAGCAAGTTAATGAAATATATGGAAACCTTAATAAATTACTATTGTTGGACATGGTCTGAATTATCATTACATTTATAATTAAATAAAAAAAAAACTAAAGGCCTTTACCTGAGTCTTGGATAGGGAGAGGAACAGTTTCCTCTTGCACAATAAGATCCCGCTAACGAAGAGCAGAGAGAGGCGAGCATGGGACGGAAGAAGCACAGATAGAGAGTTTTCTTTAGCAAGAAGAAGAGTTACTGATAGATAGTGAGCCCAGTTAGCAGATATCTGGAAGTGAATGCAGCTTGTGTCTTCAGGACACAGTGGGATTCTGTGAGAAAAATATATAGCATGATGGCAAGACAGGCCCCCGAGCACCTATACTTGCTGGGCAGTGGTAGACTCTGTAGTAGTTTGTTTTTTATTTGTATATTTGTTTTCTAAAGAAATGGAGAAAGAAGTCATGGAGTTGGATGGGTGAGGAGGTGGGAGGAGAAACCATGATCAGAACATATTGTATAAAATTATTTTAATCAAAACAAATTACAAGTAGGCAGTAAGAGATTGTTTTATGATTGTACTTAAGGCCTGATTCTCAGGAGGAAATCATGTTAGTACTAGAAATCTGGCCTCAATATGTATATGTGTGTGTGTGTGTATATGTATTTATATGATTTTTATAAGACTAAATTATTTGACAATTTCATGCATGAATATAATTCATTCTCTTCATTCTCACCACATTATAGTCTCCTTCTCTTTTCCACCTCAGTGAACCGAACCTCCCCCTCTTCCTTACAAAGCCCTTTCTTATATTTATGTCTTTTCTGTGATTCACTGAGTTTAATATCAGACTGTTTGCTGCAGCCTGCATTCATACTCAACTGAAGACAATGACTCTTCTTTTTCTAGAATTTACCAGTAGCCAATTTTTCACCTGAGAAGAATATATTAAAGTGAATAACTTGATGATGTATGAAATTTTACAGTATCACTCTTGATATTACAGATTGAAAGAAGAGAGGGCAGGTTTTATGTATTGTCAATTCTGCAAGCAACTGAGTCTTGAAGTATGCCTTGGTAAAATCAAGGAATGAGACTAAATAATTCTGAAGACACCCCAACTCTTTAAATGTGTGTCCTGAATTACCCTGACATTTTTACTTTGTTCCCGTGTCTTGGCAAATTTGATATCCTTTAAGTGATAGCAATAACTCCTCCACAAGCTCTCAAGCTAATTTGCTTTTCTGAGAACCACATCTTAAAAGTATGACTGCCAAACATATTTACAAATCGGTAAGGAGAGAACAAGTTGTTGTTCATGTAGGCCATATCATTGTCCCTGTAGAAATTCAAAGCATTTGTTTTAGATGCAAGAAATAAAAAGAGCACTCAGAATCTCAGAGAAAAAGCTATGTACAAATAAATCTTGAAATCATTAAGATTTTTTCTCCATACCAGCAATAATCAGGCAGCAAACAGACAAAAGTGGTTCATAATAGCAAAATACATCTGTAGGGGGTTGAATGGTCCCCTGCCCAAACCCAGTTAGGTCTGCTGAGAACCTGAGTAGAAATTTTTTTTAAGGAAATAGAAGTTGTTTAGAATAGATTTTGAGAATATTCCTTCTAAGTTCAAAGATATCTTTGTAAGTGATAGAAGAGTAGATTCATGGGAGAGGGAGAGAGACCACTTGCTTTCTTCCTGTTTCCTTTCACAGGTTTCTTATTTCATGGAGAAACTAAGCAGCTACCTCAGGGGCCCTGCAGAAAGGCCCATAGGACAAGATCTGAGGCTTCTTGTCAGGAAATGAGCGAGCCATCCTGTAGGGGCTCTTTAAATACACTGAACCTTCAGTGGCCCCACTGTTGAAAGCTTCCGAAGACTTCAAACCAGGAAGCCAACCTGAGATTTTTCTGCATTCTTTCTGACCCATAGAAGGTGCAAGTATAAACACTATCACAGCTACTTAGCTTGGAAGCATTTTCAATGCTTTAATACACAATAGCACACCCTTCTTTTCCTTCTAAAGATTTATTTATTTATTATTATGTATACAATGCTCTGCCTCCATGTACACCTACAGGCCAGAAGAAAGCATCAGATCACATTATAGGTGGTTATGAACCACCATGTGGTTGCTGGGAATTGAACTCAGGACCTCTGGAGGAGCAGTTGGCACTCTTAACCTTTGAGCCATCTCTCCAGCCCTCTTCTTTTCATTCTAATGTTTGACTCTTCTCATTCTCATTGTTATCTTTTCCTCCCTTCCTTCTTTCTTCTTCCCAATTTTCTTTTTTTTTCACCCAGTTTTCTCTCATTGTCATTACTTTAGTCATTTCTAATCCTCCTACTTTTCTTCTCTTTTCCCCAAACCCCGCTTCTTCCATGCTTTAAAGTTATAAGGTGTATTTCCATTACACTGGGTGCCACTATGGAGCTTTGGAAATTCACCAAATAGTCCAATTATCAGAGTATGACTTAGTTCTTACTGGGATGAACAGAAAAGCGCAATGAAGTGATGTTTTGGAAATTGTGTTCCAATGGAGGAAGTAGAGGGTTAAGGGAAAAGGTCTCATTCTTTCTTGGGAAGACAGGAAAGCTTCATTAGGATTTGAGGGGACCATGGATGTAATGAGGGCTTGTGTATATGTTTCAATCTTGCGAAAAGATCATGAGGCTGAGGGAGAGAGGGTCCAGCTCATGGGGATTGACAGTAATTTGTTTTTGCTATCTAATAAATTACTAACATAGAGGCAAGGAGTTAATTTACCCCTTAAGTCAGTTCTGAATGATGAAGAAGATGATAGTGTAAGAAGAAACTTAGTATTAAGGCACTCACAAAAAATTCTCTGACTCTTGGTTTCTTCATCCTTCAAGCACAGCGTGACTCTTGCCTGGTATAGTAGAGAGATAAGGTAAGAAATCATCATCTAGGGCATCTGACACATGCTAAGAGCACAGAGTTGCTCTTGCTCCAGACCACAATTGCTTCTGAGACTTTAGATCTCAGAGATTTCCTGTTTACCTTTGGGCATAATGTGCCAAAAAAAAAAATCCATATGCTCAGAGAGGTAAGAATATAAAACACTGCGACTTATTTTCCCCAATATGTGTTAAAATGAGTGTTTGCTCCATAGTGGTTACTAGTTGGATGATTAGGCAGAAATGCTCTTAAATTTGACCCTGGGAAGAAGATGGGCAGAGGATGGAAGGGAAATAAATGGCCATTTTGAGAAGTCCCGGAACCACAGGTCTACAGGGCTGAGCAGAGTGACCCTGGATGCTACAATTTCTCTGAGTCCAGGATGTTTATATTGGAAGTATTTCCTCTGGATAGTAGTGTCCACAAATACCTTTATCAACATTCACTCAAGTGGCATTGAAATTCCATTATGACTGTCTAGCCCTTTGAATTTCTCAGAGGGGTAAATATTAGCATCTCTTAGGTTGTTGATATGAGACACCTAGCTGTGAAGAAGAGTGTTTGTCTATGTCTCATCTTTACCTCAGATGCCATTCCCAACTCCTCTTTTCAAATGTTTCCATTTGAGTTTTCCAGATCTGTCTTTCCTATCTTCTTCGAGCTCAAGATTTTAGTTTGTTGTCTTGCAGTCACTCAGTTTCATTGGAAAGGAATAAAAAATGTTATACGTTTACTAATATTTTTGTGACAAAGTTTTATGTTTACTTATACTTTGTGGTGAGGTGGGCTCATGGGAATTCTGAGCTGAGGACCACATACAAAGTTTTAGTGAGATCTTGGAATGCCAGGCTAGATTCAGCTGGCTGACTGGCTGGAAAAAAAAAAAACAACGAATGGTAAATGGGATCGTACCCTCTCACTACTGTGAGATTTCCTTGTTTTCAATAGCTGAGCAGTATTCCATTGTGTAAATGTATCACAGTTTCTTTATCCATTCTTCGGTTGAGGGACATCTGAGTTGTTTCCAGATTCTGTCTATTGTGAATAAGGCCACTATGAACATAGTTGAGCAAATGTCCTTGTATATTGGAGCTACCACCCAACCTGTATCCCATTTTTAATTGGATAATTTGGTTTGATGATGTTTAATTTCTTGAGTTCTTTATATATTTTAGATATTAGCCTTTTGTGGGATGTAGGGTTGGTCAAGATCTCTTCCATGTGTAGGCTGTTGTTTTGTTGTGTTGACAATTTCCTTTGCCTTACAGAAGCTTTTCAGTTTCATGAAGTCCCATTTATTAATTGTTGATCTTAGATTCTGAGCTGTTGATGTTCTATCCAGGAAGATGTCACCTTAGATGTCGAAAAAACAATTGACAAAACCAACATTCATTCATGTTTAAAGTCTTGTAGAGATCAGTGAATCAAGGCACCAACCTAAAATAATAATAGTGATATACAGCAAGCTGATAGCAAATTCAAACTAAATGGAGAGAAACGCAAAGAAATTCCACTAAAATCAGGGACAAGGCTGCCCACTCCTTCCATAGCTCTTCAATATACTACTTGAAGTTCTAGCTAGAGAAATAAGACAGCAAAAGAAGATCAAGGGGATCCACTTCAGAAAAGAAAAAGTCAAAGTATCATTATTTGCAAATGACATGATAGCATACATATGTGATCCTCAAAATTCCACTAGAGAATGCCTACAGCTGATAAACACATTCAGCAAAGTGGCTGGATACAAAATTAATTTAAAATAAATCAGTAGCCCACTTGTATACAAATAACAAATGGGCTGAGAAAAAATTAGGGAAACTTCACTCTTCACAATAGCCAGAAATAATTTATTTTTAAAGAGGCAATGAGCTGTCCCAGTAGGGACAAGAGCTTGCCACAAAGCCTGATGAGTTTCATCCCAAGGTTCTACATGTTAAAAGGAAAGGACTAACTGCTGTAAGTTGTACTTTGACCTGTACATTAGTGCTATTGTTCATGTATACACACAAATGCGCGCACGTACACACAAGTGTTTAAAAAGATATATTTTTGAGTTGAATATATACGAGTTTTCAATCCAAGTTCCATGCCTTTTGCTAACCTTGTTGATGTGACCTTGTCAGAAGGCTACTGCATAGATTATAGATAATTAATGTAAAATACATCACACATTACAGACCCTCAATAAAAATGAGTTCAACCATTGACCAAAGAAATAATGTTAATGAAAAAACTTCTTGAGCTATGCAATACAAAGCTGATAAGAGAAGAATGGTAATCCATTCTGTTAATTGATTAACTGAATTATGTCCGGAAGACTTGTAAATGCTTACAAGGGCTCTCTCTCTCTCTCTCTCTCTCTCTCTCTCTCTCTCTCTCTCTGTCTCTCTCTCTGTCTCTCTCAGTCTTTCTCTCTCTGTCTCTCTGTCTCTCTCAGTCTTTCTCTCTCTGTCTCTCTGTCTCTCTCAGTCTTTCTCTCTCTGTCTCTCTCTCTGTCTCTCTCTGTCTCTCTGTCTCTGTCTCTCTCTATTTTACTCTCACGTTGAAAAGAGATTGTTGCTTGACTATCTTTTTTTCAGCTTTTATTTTATGTGCGTGGTGTTTTGACCATGAATATGTACACACCATGTGCATGCACTGGCTGTGGGGGTCAGAAGAGGGCATCAGATCAACTGAAAGTAGAATTATGAATTGTTGTGGGGCTGAACCTGGCCCTCTAGAAGAACAGCCAGTACTCTTAGCCGTTGACCCATGTCTTCATCCCCGACAGCCTTATACTTTTATTATAAAATAGATTGGTGGATAGGCTTGTTCAATTGGTTGAGTGGGTAAAGACAATTACTTCTAAACCTTGTGACCTGTTTTGAATTCTCAGAACTCATATGGTGGAAAGAGAACGAACTTCTCCAAGCTATTCACACACACACACACACACACACACACACACACACACACACACACACACACACCACACAGTAAACAAGTAAATAAATATATGTAAACAATTAAAATCAGATTGACCTCTCTTCAGAAACAGGGTCCTAAAGCTTTGATAAGCACCAATGCCTTCTGTTCCTTGAAAGAGGAAATCAGACTATAGTCACAAGGCTTGGCGGAAGCGTCCCTTCTCAAACTCCCAGCATACTGTGCAGTTCTGTCTATAACCAACATTCCATTCTTCTACCAGAGAGCATCAGGGATGCTAACTTCCTGTTGCTCTGTAACCTTCTTTATGAATATAACTCCACCTTTATATAAGACCTCCCATTTCAGGCAACAATTTACTGCTTACAGGATTGAGTTTAGCTTCTCAGCATTATCTTGTGTGGCAGGGAAGGTAAAGATGATTACTTTTCTCATTTCACAAAGACGAAGGTCCACCACTGGGCATCAGTATTCTACAAGCAGTCTGCTGCCCCTCCAGGCCTTCATGTATTGCTCTGTCATGAGTGAGCCTAAATGTTAACAAGGTGTCTGAGATCCAAATCCCACCTCCCTCTTGCCCCCATCTCCCCTACCTCTACCTCACCTTCTATAGGGCAATGACAACAGCCTTCCCACATCACTACAGCTGGGCTAGTGTGTAGATGAAAAGGATTAATATATATTAAAATGTGTATAAGCACAGCTGGCAGGCAGTTACATTACACTAAGCACTGCCTTTTATTATTCTGTTTATAGTCTCTCCCAGAGCTTCTTTTTGACTATTCTTTTCTTGTATGGCTCTTACGCAGTCTTATAAAAACTCGTACAAGCCCTTATATGCTTCCATTCCCCCCGCCCCAAACAGTCCTCATTTTGTACTCTGTACTTGAATGTTTTCACAGTGTTCATCATTGGAATGTGCATGTTTGCTGACTACTATTCTTCCCATCAGCCTCTCTGGATTGCAGTAAAGTGTCTGTGCTGCTCGTATGTCTCCAGCAACTTCCTAACGTACAGACTCATCCTGTGGTTCCCATGAATGCTGATCAGAATGTCTGCTTTAAATTAGAAGTCTTTCCTTCAGTGATTCAGTTGTAAAATGAGTGAGAGGGGAGACTCTATCTTGTCCTCTTTCAATGTCCTGTGCCTTATTTAGCACAAGGCTTTGTCCTACTGGGCGCTTGCTTGATCATTCCGGATATACACCCTAAGTTCCGGTTCTATCAGAGCCACCCTCCAGACTCAGGAAGCTCCTCCATGGATGTTTTTCTTCCCAAGCAGGTAGTAGTTACAAGCCAGACATCTTAGTGTTTTTGGATAAGAGGAAGCAAATGTTCCTGTTTCCCTCCCAACAGAGAGGCAAAACATTTACAGGGTCTTTTCTGCCTTTGCTGAGAAAAAAGCAGGGATCCTCAGAGAACCCCACAGTTTCCTTCTCTCGCTGCCCAGGACACTTCACTTCTCCCGAAGGAGATTAATTAGCCATGAAGGCAGCTTCTACCTGAGTGCCCTGACTTTGCTTCGGTCATGGTATTTGGGGACTAACAGGAGACAACGCAACTGATTTAGAACATATGTGAATTTCTCAGGAAATCCTCTGTAGAAGTCATCAATAATAATAGTTAAGAAGCTTTCTGCTTGCAGGCTGGCATAAATATGATTACGTGAAAGAGTTCAGCATTAAACACGAATTTGCTTCCTGTTGGGGATCCCAAACAATCTGTAAGCTATCCATCTCATTATTCCTTGTAAAAGATGTCAGGAATAATAAAATGCTTCAAACAGACTGGCAAAACATTTGGACTTCAGGACATACAAAGAGTAAATGCATATTTACATATTTTTTTCTATGCCTAAAATCAATCAAGAGGAACCAAAAATGGCCAACGAATCAAAAGCTTCAGAGAAAACATTATCCTGTCTGTCATACAAACACTGAGCACCTCCCGATCAACTGAGGAATGTTTCCAAATAGAATGTCCAGACAGTTGAACCAAACAGGAACAAAGAAAAGTGTACGTGCTAAACCATTAGAAAAAAAAAAAGCAAAACTGATGACAAAAATCACCAATATTTAGTGTATCTCTAGAAAGAAGCAGGCACAGTAAAAATTGTAATAACATTGACAAGGAGAAAAAAATAATGTTAAGGTTTGGAAAGAGACAAAAATGTCACTATTAGAAAGTAAAATGATAACTACCCTCACTGAAGAGAGAAGAAAAGTATTTTACAACATAAGAACAGATAATTTCATGAAGGAATTGGTGAATTAAAAGTGATTTAGACAAAGGATGTTCTTTTAAACTCTCAGAGATGTAAAAGGCCTTTTTTTTTTTTTCACCCAGCACATTCTGCCTGCCCAAGCATGGCTCCTGCGTGTGCACGGGACGTGCTCCAGCCTCTGGGCACCAGACTCTTCCTACTCCCAGAGGATAGTACAGATGTTGGACATTGGGGACTCTGTCCTCAGCCTCTAGCCCATGTTTCTGCACATTTACCTGTGGGGACTTCCCAGGCAATAGGTGCTTACAGGGTCTTCTTACAAGATGGCAGAGCCCAGCTCACACAGAGTATTTACTGGGAAAGCAGGAACTGGGAGCAAGCAAGTGGCTGGGTGCTTACTCTGAAGTTCCAGCATCCATTTATGTTTTCCCAGAAAGGGGAGGTAACCTCCGCAGACCGACACAGGGTTCCAGACTCAGACTTTCAGGCCAAGCAAGCCACACACTGGAAAACTGGGAATAGGTATACCACTCCTGGGCATATACCTGAAACATTTTCCACCATACAACAAGGACATTTTCTCAACTATGTTCATAGCAGCTTTATTCATAATAGCCAGAATGTGGAAACAACCTAAATGTCCCTCAACCAAAGATTAGATGAAGAAAAATGTGGTATATTTACATAACAGACTAGTACTCAGCTATTAAAAACAAAGAAATTGTGAAAATTGCAGGCAAATGGAGAGAACTGAGTGAGGGAACCCAAACCAAGAAAGACACACATAGTATATATTCACGTACACACACACACACACACACACACACACACACACACACACACATATGTAAGAGAGGGTGCATGGAGAGAAATGAAGGTTGACATTAGAACTGTGGAGAGCAGGACCAGTGGTCAGAGGGCTTACACAGAGAAGAGAAACCTTGGGTAAGGCATTCTCTATGACAAAATGGAGACCTGTGAAAAGATGGGTACTAGGAGGATACAAGGGTGAGACTCCTAGTAGCAGGGGTCATGGAGAGTACGTAGGCCACTGTCTAACTAGACAGGACTTTTAGTAGAGGGAGGGGAACACCAACCCACCCACAAAAACTTTGACCCAAAATTAACCCTGCCTAGAAGATGTGCAGAGATAAAAATAGAGCAGAGATTGAGGGAATGTCCAACCAATATCTGGCTCAATCTAAGCCCTACTCCATGGGAATCACCAACCTCTGATACTCTTAATGATACTCTGATATGCTTGCAGACAAGAGTGTAGCATAGCGGTCCTCTGCGTGGCTCCATCCATCATCTGATGGAAACAGATGCAGAGACTATAGCCAAACATTGGGTAGAGCCCAAAGAGTCTTTTGGAAGAGTTGGAGGAAGGATTGAAAGACTCAGAAGGTACAGGAGCGCCACAAGAAGACCAACAGAACCTACTAATCATGGCCCAAGGGGGCCTGTGGAGACCAAAGCCCCAACTAAGGACCATGCACGGACTGGACCTAGGCCCCCTACAGTGATGGGCAGCTCGGTCCTCATATGGGTACCCAATAATGGGAATGAGGGATGACTCTGACATGGACTCTGTTGCCTGCTTGTTCACCACTTTCCCCTGGTGGGGCTACCTCACCAGGCCACAGGGGAAGAAGATACACTCAGTCCTGATGCACCTTAATATGCCAGTGTTGTGGTTAATTTACCAGTATGGCCTAATAATGTTTATTGTCAGGCCTATAATTATTACTACAGTTGTATTTTCTAGCCCACTAACAATCAGTCAAGACACTGACATCTGTTATATTTTAAAATAGGCTTAGTTAACCTGGGGCAGGGCAGATATTAATCCCCTAAACTACTTCCCATGCCATCTGCTTCTACTAATTTCTATAAAGCTACCTTCCATCCATAAAACCCAAATAATTGCTAATTATCATCATCTGAGAGCCAAATCTCCATCCACGCTGGCCATGTGCTTCTCCTCCACCTAATCCATGGTGCAGCCTTCCTCTCCTCTCTTCTCAGGTCTCCCCTTCTTCCCAGATTCTATCTGTCTCCTAAAGCCCAGGAACCTTAGCCAAGGCTATCCCATTTGCCCTACCCAGGTGTGACGGCCTTTTATTGGTCAAACAGGTTAGACTCTTAGGCAAGGTACAAGGTGGGACACAGAGACAACAAGCAATAATTAGCATCAAAATACATCAGACTGACCTCCAACATGCTAGGGTGGGTGGGGTGAGGGGCTCCCCTTCTCTGTGGAGTAAGGGAGGAGTGGATAAGGGAAGCAGGAAGGGAGGGGTTGGACTAGAAGGAGAGGAGAGAGGGGCTATGACTGGGATGTAAAGTGAATAATTAATAAAATTAAAGGATTAGAAAGCATTTTTGCATTAAGATATGAATTTAATAATCTATGCTTTCAATATGAATATAGAAGCATATCAATTAAATTTTTATGGAATGAGTTGGGGAAAAAATGAGAATAGATGTCAAGATGCAGCTCACGGAGAATGGAAATAAACTAAGCTTAGTGCATATTTGGGTATGTTCCAGGGTCATCAATGAAAGTGTTCTGATCCACATACAGAATGACAGCTGCTCAGTTGTACGCAACAGGGAGTCAATAAGTAGCTTACTTCTGTGTGAGAAAATAAGAGATAGTCAGGAAAGCCTTTCAAACTGGTGGACAAAATAACCTCTTAAAAAAAGAATGTTTAGACAACTAATGAGGCACTTGATTTAAACGATTACACTGCACTTGTAGTCAGTTTGTCTCTGCTGCAACAAATATTTGAGAGAAACAATTCAAAGAAAAAGATTGTTTTGCCTCTTCTTATCGGAGGTTTAATTTCGTGGTCACTGGCTATATTGTTTCTGGGCCTGGGCTAAAGCGGAAGGATGAAGGGAGCCAAGTGGCTCCTGTCATATCAGCCGCAAAACAGAAAGGGAGATAGAGAAAGAGGACAGAGCCAGATACACACTGCTCTGGACACAGCCCTGGGGCATCATCCCTTCATCCAGGCCTTGATTAAGTCCCTTAAATAGTTTACTGGCTGAGTCCCAAGCTTTCAACCTGTAATTCCATGGACAGCATCTCTTTTCTCCCCGTAGCATCCCAACCTCTTGCTAACATGCACATCCATCTTTTTTTTTTGACAGGATGCTATGTTATTTTTTAATTAAAATATGTAAATGTTGGAATATCACTAGGAAATAGAGCGAAGCTTCTACATAAAAAATGTGGTCCAAAAACTTCAAGAGAAAAATACTTTGTGTGTTTCTAAGAATTGATCTTAAGGCCGTGCTCACACTATTGAGACATTCTTCCAAGTAGATAATGATTAGAAAAGATTTCTTCATCCCTGAGTTATGATTCAAGTCAAAAGGAGATCAACAAACTAGAGACAGCTATTAGTAGTTCATAGGGATAAAAGGTTCATTTTTATCTATGAGTATTACTGTGCTTTAAAATCCTTATATGTTAAATCCCTTGAAATCGCTGGGATGATGGCACACTGAAGAACGAAACTGGAAACGACATGAATGGGCAGTTCACATCTCAAAAGAGATGAAATGGTTGATGCAGCCATGAGAATAGGAGGCGCTCACTCTTCCCTGAGCACTATTGGCTGCCACTATTAGTCAAATCCACACAAGTCCAAAACTGGATCGCACTAGGCCAGTGGTTCTTAAACTTCCTGATGCTGTGACCCTTTAAGACAGTTTCTGATTCTGTGTTGACCCCCAACCACAGAATTATTATCGTTGTTATTACATAACTGTAATGTTGCTCTTATTTATGAATGCTAATGTAGGTATCTGATATGCTGGATGTATGATGTGATGTGTGATCCCTGTGAAAGGGTCATTTGACTCCCACATTGAGAGCCACTGCACTGGGTATAGTTCTCGTGTGTGCTGTTTGTGATGGTGTGCACTGACACGGCTGCTTCAGAAGAGAGTTTTGCATTGTCTTTAAAACTGATGATATTCTGTGGGAGGAGTTGCTTCTACAAATTCCATCTATTTAAGAAGAAACCCACGGACAAAATGTTGCATGTAGCCATTATTTATAAAAATTATAGCAGTACTATGTTAATTAGATAAGCCAAATCAAACCATACGCAACAAGCACTTATAACAACAAAAGACAGATGCTTCAACTTTCAAGGGCTCTCATCTAAATAGCAATGTATGAATGTGTTCTTGTTCTTTAATAACCCATTTCTAGATTTATTTGTTCTATGATTTTTCTGTGTGCTATAGTACACATGTATGTCTATTGTCCTGACATGTTAGAAGAGGGCATTGGGTCCACTGAAACTAGAATTACAGGCAGTTCTGAGCTGTCACTTGAGGACAGACTCAAACCTGTGTCCTCTGTATTAGCAACAAATGCCCTTAGCCCATGAAGTGACTCTCTCTCATCAATCACCTTTAATACTGGACCTTTAAGATCTCCAAAGAGGGTTAAAATTTAGTTTTTCACATTACTCATCAAGCCATGTAACTCTGGCATGATGGCAGTCACAGGAATATTTGGAAAATAAAATTTAGTCTTCTGTTTAGGGGGGGGGGGAGAACGTAAGCCACTTGTTAAATATTTCTTTACTTTGTCCCAAAGCAAATACTGGAAACCTTGTTTAGAAGATCCTATAACACATCTTAAAAGGAAACATGATTTATCAATGAAAAAGAATAGGTTAGACATATAGTACACGACACTACAATTCACAGACCCAAGGAAGATAAGGGGCAAGGAGGACCCAGTGGGGGGGGGGATGCTTAAATCTCATGCTGAAGGAACCATAGAATAGATGACAGATGTGGTTAAAGATAGAGAACAGGGTAGGAGAAGGAGCTCAGAGAGAAGTGAGGGTGGAGATCAGGCATGGGGAGGGCAAAGGCAGGAGGACAGAGAACTTGCAAAGAGAAACTTTCAGTGCGGGCATCTTTTTGACAAACTGGATACCTACAGCAGGGTAGGCTCCTGGGAGGAAATCGGAGTGACTCTAGCTGAGACTTCTACTAGCAGGGGTCATGGAGACTGAAGATACCACCCTCTAACTAGAAAGAGCTCTCAGTGGAGGGAAGGAAACACCAACCCAGCCACAAAACCTTCGACCCAAAATTTACCCTACCTACGGGAACAAAAATAGATTATATAATGAGGGAATGCCCAACCAATCCTGGCCCAACCTGAGACCCACCCCATGGGAAGAGAGCCAACCCTTGTCAGTGTTAATGCCACTTAGCTATGCTTGCAGACAGAAGCCCAGCATAGTTGTCTGCTGAGTGCTCCACTCATCATCTGATGGAAATAGATGCTGAGACTCCCAACCAAACTTTGGGCAGAGTGCAGGGAGTCTTGTGGAAGAATGGGCAGGAGAATGGAAGAACCTAGAGGGTACAGGAGCGACACAAGAAGACCAACAAAGCCAACCAACCTGGGCTCAGGAGGGCTTGTAGAGACTGATGCAAAGACCATGCACAGACTCGACCTAGGCACTCTACATAAACATAGCCTATGGGCTGCTTGGTCTGCATATGGGTCTCCTAGAAAGTAGAGAGGGGGCTGACATGGACTCGGTTGCCTGCTTCTTGATCAACTTCCCCCTGGCAGGGTGCCTTGCTAGGCCACAGGGGAAGAAGATTCTCTCAGGCCTGATGAGACTTGATGTGCTGGAGTGGGTTGGCCAAGTGTGGGGTGGGGGTGGGGTCTCACCTTATCTGAGGAATAGAGAAGGGGGATTAGGAAGAAGAGGGAGGGAGGGTGGGACCTGGAGAAGAGAGGACAGGTGTGCATGATTGTGATGTAAATTTAATAATAATAATAGTAATAAAATAATAATAGAATACATTTTAATGTTTTTATATTAAAATAAAATAAGCTTCAAGATTCATTTTAAGAAGAACAAGTTGATAGGAGCATGAAAGATTGGAAATACCCAAACTTTTCAATGATATCTACAAAATGAATACATTTAATTATTTAATATGATAAATGACAAAGACATAAAATTTATGGACTATTAAGAATGAAAAGGTTAATATTATTATAACTGTATGCTCCAACAGACCCCCTAATATATTTATAAATGTAAGAGATATTACCCAAAGTGTTCCCAATAAAAAGAAGAAAATTTAAACAGGTCAAGCTTAAGAATGCAAAAAGATTATTAATGATATCCATAAGAACAAGTATAAAAGAGCAATTTAATTTAATTTGTAAATGTTAGCTTGTTTTTATTCTTTCTTAAATTTCATATAGATTTATTCTTTAACTTTTATCCAATTAGCCAGGCGTGGTGGTGCACAACTGTGACTGTAGCACTCAGGGAGACAGCGGAAGGTGGATCTCTGTGAGTTCGAGGCCAGCTCGGTCTACAAAGCGAGTCTAGGACAGCCAAAGCTATACAGAGAAACCCTGTCTCAAAAAACCAAACCAAACCAAACCAAGCCAAAAACCTCAACTAGTGAAAAATTTTATAAAGTTTTTTAAAACTCTTTTTGTTTAGTGGGGTGTGAAAGTACAAATAGGATACACTGATACCTACATGTAATCATAATTTGTCCATTATAATGACATATAATAGCAATAAAATCACTAAGAGAAAACTGGAGTTGGGATGGCGGTATATATATTCTGTTTTAGGTAAAGAAACAAAAAGTATTTTAAAGGAGAACACCTGTAGGGGAATATAGATCTGGGCACAAAAGGGAAAAACCGTTTTCTTTGCTACCATCTTGAACTCTCACTTCTGTAGATCATGCTAAGCTCTAATGATGATGAACAGGGCTGGCTACTGGAAAAGGCCGACTTCATTTTCTTATCTTCTCTTTCATGTTCCTTCCCACAATCCTTTGCTTGCAGTTTGCTTTCATTTTCAAAGCCAAAACAAAGTAAGTCTTTCTCCTAAGAAATAACACTATTACATTCTTGCCTCCTTTCACTTATGAAAAACCTTTCATTTCATTGGGGCTACCCAGATAACCAAGGATGAACTTTCTATTTAATATTTGGATACTTGGCTGGGTGTGGTGGTGCAGGCCTTTAATCCCAGCACGCGGGAAGCAGAGGCAGGTGGATCACTGTGAGTTCGAGGCCAGTCTGGTCTACATAGCTACTCCAGGAGTTACCTTTTAACTTTACTCCTCTCCAAAACTTGATTTGTACTCAGTATTCACCAAAATACGTAGGAAAGCAGAAAATCTTTTAAAATTAGCTTATGGCTTCTGAGCTTTCTCTCCTCACTACATTTCTTTCTTTAGTTCCATATATTACTGTATATTTTTTCTTTTATGAAGTTCTCATATTGAAACTATCTGTCTATACTAGTCTATTGGGTACAATATTTTTCTGACTTTTTTTTCCATTCAGGAATTAATATTTGACTCTCTAATATAGGAAAGATAAAAATCTATGCTTCGTCTTGCTTTTAAGCACCAAGTGATAATTAGTTTGATTTTTGGTTTCATCTTTCAGAAGGCAGTTTTCCATCTAGCTTCAGACTGCTGTTAAATCCTGGCCAGAGAGGAAGAGCATCTGCGACAAACTGCCTTTATCTACAAGGGCATCCTCAGAGAAGAGGGAACACATTCAAATGGTAATTCAATAGAATTTAATGGAGAACTCGTTTACAAATCATAAACCAAGAAGAGGAATGCCACAAGGAATCTGACAATTCCCCAAGATTAAGACTAGCCAGAGAGCCTTGTGATGTTCACGGAGGATAAAAGTAGGAAGGAGTCTTCTGGGCAAAAGAGGAATGTCCAAAGAGAAATGATCTGTGACCACAAGGCAGAGGATGCAGGGAATCTCCTCTTTAGGGTCTCTGGCTGGGGTTTCCTACTAGTTTGAAGCCAACTGGAAACCAAGCACAAGGGAGCATTTGGAGAGGGTATTGTCCTCTATGGGCTGAGGACCTGTGTAATGGAGCAGGACTGAGAGTGAGCCATGGAGGGACAAGGAGAAGAAACCAATGTGTCAGTTGTGATTCTGCATGGTTGTATGGGGTGAGCTATATGAGTACTTCTAACATTGCAGTGAATGTTGCCTTAGGTAACACAGGACAAATGCCAGGACAGCCTGCTATATAGCAAACACTCAAAAAATTAGGGAGATCCATATAGTTGTCATCTACTTTGCTTATAGTGGCCTCTTGTGCAGGTGTTCTGGCTCTCTTTTCTTCAGCCTTGGGTTAACTTGACCTTTGACTTGTGAGGGCATCAGGCCGTGTGCCTTCTAGAGAGCTATTGTAGCATGTTGTTTTATTAGTGCATCACAATCTTGGGAATGCACCCAAGCCATGAATGCATTCCATCATCCTGCCAGAGATAATTCCAATACCCATTTTCCAAATCAAATGATACTTGCTATCTAGTTTTCTTAAGTTAATTAGAAATGATCTGGTGGAACTTTTCAATATTCAAGCAAACTTATTGCTCAGATGTTGTTTTTCATACAGCCTTTACCATCGGATGTTTTACATAGCAAGGCAATAAGAAAACAATCTATGTTATTAGAGCACAATATATGCCTTAAAGTGAGTTAACTAAGATATATCCTTTAATATGCACCACTACTTTCATGGTGTTTATCTGTTGGAGGTACAATTACCCCATCTTACGTGTAAGAAGATTGGATTTCAGAAAGATGTACCCAGCTACCTATTGGAACACAGTCACTCAGCATCTGGTTGTGGACTGGAATTAGATCACTTGATTCTAGTGAACTTGATGGAGTCATGATTTGAAACTAAAGTGGAGTTCAAAAACTATAATTTAATAATACTACATATGTTTTGTAGGTTTACTGTGTCTTTGGTACTAATCTGTGCACATGTATATTTTTAATGTTGCTATAGAAATAACCACTATATATAAATAAATTGTGGAAGTTTGGGGATTTAGTTTTTAATAGAGTTTATACTTAAATCTTTTAATACCTAGGTAAGACTCTTTATGATTCTGCAAATATAATCAGGTTTCTTTCACCACAGTTGGGCATCATAGAAAACTTCAAGCTGCACAGGTCACCTTTTGGATTATTGTCGATGGCATTCAAAGAAGTCTGGCTATGTATTTATGAAATACTGAAACGTAAAAAGAACATCATTCATTCTGAATTATTAAGAATTCACAACTAGACGAAAGCATAAGCATTAACATTCATAAAATTCCAAAGATCATTTGATTGAAAATAATATGTATATGTATCATTTTCATTAAATTTTGAGACTTTCATATATGTATATAAAGAGCTTTAATCATTATCTATCTACTGTTCTTCACTGTAAACTCTTCCTGGTTCCATCCCCAACCTTCCCGTTTCCCTTTCAACTTAATATTTTCCTTTTGTGAAAAACAAAAACACTTAGTCCATTTCTGATAGTCATTTATGTAAGGATGTGAAGAAAGCATGGCCTACAATTACCATTCAAATAGCAATTCTATGTTCCTAGATTAGTGTATCTCTGAGAAACCATCAAAGATGAACTTTTAAACCACAGAAAGCAGCTAACACAGAAACTCACAGCTGGTCAAAGTGAACAGAACACATGTTCATGGAGTACTCGGCTATAAATAGGACATGTGTATCAAAACATGGAACATCAGCGAAGAATGTGCAGAAAGAGGGTAAGGTCAGGGAAGCCTAGGGCAAAACAGTGTCTTCTGTACATGAGAGAGCTGATGCACTCATGAAGTCATAGCTGCTGTGGTTACCTGCACAATGTGAAGCCATTTAATATTCCAGCATGGTTGGAGAAGGACACACATAAGTCCCTACTCACTCCTAGTTGAAGAGCTTTTGACAGCTGATGGATGCTGCTAGAGAGGAAATACATATATGGGTTTGAGTTTTTTTTTTTGTTTTTTTTCTTTTGTTTTTGATTTGTTTTGTTGAGACAGGGATTCTCTGTGTAGCCTTGCCTGTCCTGGACTCACTTTGTAGATCAGAAGAGCCTTGAACTCACAGAAATCTACCTGCCTCTCCCTCCCTGAGTTCTGGGATGACAGGCATGCCTAACTGCACCCAGCTGAAAAAAATTTTAACTGAAACATTTATATCTGTGTATAAACATCTCTACCCATAACTCATATCTCATAAAAAATCAGTTTGAAAAGAATATATATGAATATATATCCAAAACCTGTAATTTTCAGGCAGAAAGCAAAAAAGGTACATAAAAGAAAAATATCTATGAGTTTGACTTAATAAAAAATAATTTCTGAATTTCATGCACCTATTGAAGGGGTAAGACAAATAATAAGATAACTCAGAAATATCAATGGTCACACAATGCAGAGCTCGAGAACTCTCATGCATTATGTATTTAAGGTTCAAATAGTTAAACCAGTGTGGAACACAATTTGGCAGGTTTCTATAAAATAAAATTTTATAAACATTTACTATGTAATAACCATTACTATGTGTATGCCCATGTGCAATGAAAACATGTATCCATGGCTATAAGGACTTTATTACTGATCACTCAAGTTTGAATACAACCCATAATATCCAACAGCTGGGAAGCTGGGAAATAAATGCCAAAATGTGATATATATATATATGCATATATACGATATATCAAAATAATGAATACTACCATGGCAATATATGCATATATATAAACATTTATATATCATTGACAAGCCTCAAAATTCAGTATTCAAATGACCTCTGTACTTTATAATTTCATGTTTATGTCAAAGGCAAAACTATAGAGACAAAAACTAGGTTAGTGGTCACCAGGGGATTACGCTTGCTAGCAAGAAGGCACAAGGAAAAGTTTGAGGGCAATGAAGCTCTTCCATATCTAGATGGCAGTGGTGTTTGTGTGTCATCATGTATTTATTTTAATTTTGTGGAACTAGGCTGTTTGTTGTCACAGGCGTTTTATTCTGGAGTTCAGAAAGTTGAGACATGAAGGTTTATTCAAGGCATGGGCTCCATAGTGACACTCTGCCTCCCCAAACCAAAATATATAAATAAACAAGTAAAATTACAGAACTGTAAAAACCAATGGAAACTTTTTAGCATATAAATTGGATCTCCATTGTAAAATACTGACGAGGGGTGATATATATGGCTACCCAGGGCCTTGTGTAAAAGAGGGCATTTTGGTCAGCTGTACTCTTCTATAATGATCTGGGTCTGTTAGAAAGAGATGTTTCCTTGATGAGGGGTAAGAACTACATCTATCTGTGGGTATAACGACAAATATTTAGAGTATAATTCGGGGTTAGGCTGACTTAATGAAGTGGTAGTTGTAAGTTCCTTTCCAATATCCATGACTTCATTACCCCTGAGTGGCTGGCTAGGTTTCTCTCTTGTTGAGCAGGTTGTGGGGCCAGTTACCAATAATGTCTGCATACAACAACTGAGCCCTTAGTTATATTGAACCCTGGAGGTTATTGTGGTGATCGGTAGGTATTATAGCTAGGTAGAGGTCTTGATTGCTTCCTTTTCCAGCCAATCAAAATTCAGAGTTGTAGAGTTTGATCCCAACTGCTATATCTACAACACAATAACTGTACCTAGGTTCAAATATTAGTGTAGAAGAGGACAGACATACTGTAAGAGTTAGTGAGTTTACTGTGGGAGTATGTGTCAGGCTACACCCATAAAGTCTCACTAACATGACTACCTAACTATGACCTGAACAAAGATGACATCAACAGACAGCTGATGTATATGGGACAAATCTCAGAGGGCTCAAGCCTAGACCAAGATCTATAGGCAACTAAGGAATGTTGAGTCTTCCCCAGGGAAGAGCATACCATGTTCAGCCCTGAAAACATACATGCAAGTAACATTACACAGGCAGGGCAGGTTGTGCTTGTGTATTTAGCAACACACACACACAGACACAGGCAAACAGACACAGATACACACAGACACACAGATACACACGCACACACACACACACACACACACAGAGAGAGAGAGAGAGAGAGAGAGAGAGAGAGAGAGAGAGAGAGAGAGAGAGAGAGAGAGAGAGAGAGAGAGAGCAAATAAAGAAACAGATCCATGAATTTTAAAGGGAACATGGGCAGGGTTTAGTATATGGGAGAAGTTGGTGACAAAAGGAAGAGAAAGTAGTGTAATTATGATATTAAAAAATCTTTAATAAAATAACTTTAAAGGCCCAAAAAGGCAAAGGGAAAATGAGTGCTCCTAAACTCGTGTTTTTCTTATTTCCTCCCTCCTTCCCTCCCTCTCTCCCTCCCTCCCTCCCTCCCTCCCTTTTTTTCTTCCCTGTTTTTGGTGAGCAACATATCCATATTATTGAATCACACACAAATATACACAGGACACTAGAATCCTTCCTGAATATAACCGAATAACTAGAGAGAGTCAAGATGGCAGGCCATTACAGGAAACCAACAGTCCTCCAAGAACAGTCTTATGAGAAGCTAACAGATAATCTATCAATTAGAATTTGAGTAAATCAGAGTGCCCTCTTTACTTGTTTTGGCGGACTTGTTTTGTGTTTTTAAATTTATCTTGAGACTCCAGTGCTTCATGTGTACTGAAGTGAAAAGGAAAAGATGAAAAAGCAGAGTTCAGATAAAATGCAGGACACTGCTTATTTTAAGGATCCCCTAGAAACGTGAGAGGCTCTTTATTTTGGTTTCTCCCTTAAAATCAGGTATGCAACCCTTTAGAGGTTCTGAGAAGCTCAGCTTCTGTTTGAGTTTGTTTTTCTGGATTGAACATTGCTGGCCAGTCCATGTTTTCATTTGATATCTCTGTACCTTGGGTAATTTTTAATCCAGATATCACTGGAGATGTTTTTTGAGGACCACATATGGACCTTCGCATACTCCTTTTTTGTTGCTGTTGTTTCTTTCCCTGCTGTTTTCTAGCCCACCTCTGATCCTCCTGACCTCAGCATCAGTCACCTCTTTTGACCTTCTATGTCCCATGTGACCTTTTGCCAATCTCATTACCTGCTTTGGTCTTTGCACCTGGCAGTCATCCTCCTCATTTGAGCAGTTGGGGACCAGACCACAGAAATAAAATGTGGAAGTGTCATGTGCCCTTAGAATCATCCAGGCTTTAGTCAAAGCAAACATGCCTCCTGATCTATCCTTGGACATGCCCAATTATTTGGATTCTCTTTTTCTGTTAGATAAATCACATATACCTTGCAAGGCACCCAGATCTTTACATGAAGTGGCCAAATTGTTGTCTATGAAGACAACACATTCTATTTTATCCACCAGTAGCAATACATAATGCTGTGAAGGACTCATATCTGGGACATTTCATTAGCTGTGTAACTCTGGGGTGGGGGAACACTTAAAATCTCAAGGCCCCATTTTTTTCATTAAAAAGTAAGTATGGTCATACCTAAAGGATGGAACTGATAAATTAATCATTTAATATCACGACTGAGTGACTGCCCACTTTATTATTTTTCTAATTATAGACAGAATAGTTTTAAAATTTTTGGTTAAAGTAAATTTTATTAATAGTCAACCCAGAAACTGCACTTTTCCACTTACTAGCCAAGTGAGTGTGTGTGGGCATTTTAATAATATGTTTTTTTAGTTTGTTGAATAATTAAAATTACTGAGTAATAGCATTTTTGTTTTTCATTTCTAAAAAAATATATTTATTTACTGGCAATATCATCTTGTGAGAGACTGACATAATTTGTAGTTCAAGTGGATCTTAGTGGACATTTTGGGGCACATTGTTAGGCCCAATCATAATGTGACTTATTTACTCAAGATTTCTTTTCTGCATGGGATCTATAAGGGATCGTGCTGTGTGATCCTTCTACAGGAAGTTAGAGTGGTGTCCAATTCCTTATTTTCCATAAGAGATGTGTTGGCACTGTGCCCAGACATCGATGTCAATAGAAGATCAAGTTGAAGTATCTATCTCTTTAATTATGAAGTGGGGGCCTGGCTATTTTTTCTCTACAAAGATCCTGGGACTACTATGGAGGCCCCTAGAGACTCCTTAATCTCTTAAAGATACTAAACTGAATCCTTGCATAGATGTTCAATTGAAACCCGAGGTTAGGATAAAACACATTTAAAGTTTTAAAGCTCTCTGTGTGGGACTGGACAAAGCTCTTAAACGTTTTATGGACCCCTAGGCAGCTACTTAAAGCAACTGTGGCTCCCAGAGAGGCAGGCACAGCAGTGCGTTGTGAAAACACAGCTTGATAGAATCATTTTGCACGTAGTTTGCAATGGCCTCATGTCTTTTACTATGATGCTCTTTATACTTTTATTGGCTTTTCATCAAAGTTCACCTGAAATCCCCCCAGTTAGCCAGATAACGACTCCTGTGTTACCTTGCTCATGGACGTACACAAGATGGTAGAGTATAACAAAGAAAAATCTACTCAATGTCATGCAAATTGAAAAAAAATTTTTTTGCTTCCATCTGTTAATTAAGTACATTTGATTATTATTAGATTTTCTGATGTTAATAGATGAGATAATTGAAGTTCAGAAAAGTGAACTGACTTCTCAGAAATGCTAGTCTCTATGATGGTCTCTGTGCAGAAGAAGCACACCAAAGAAGACTTGGGGAGCGCACACTCATCTCAGGCAGCTACCAGCTACTCACGCCACGTCAGAACTCAGGGTTCTGGCTTTGGAAGCATGGTGTGCTGTGCTTCTTATTTTGTTGTGTAGTATTAAGAAGCAACTTCCTGACAAAGTTGCATTGCTATGCAATTTCAAAACTAAGGCTTAAACTACATGCTAAGTCTCCACTTTTTAGAATGTGTCAGGAATACTCTTTTCTTTCAACCTGAGATATTTTGCTGTAGTTTCTTATAGTTTCTAATATATATATATATATATATATATATATATATATATATATATATATATATATATATCATGGAGGCTTTTGCTTGGACTCATGCATAAGTGTAAAAGAAAATGTAAGCATGGCCTGGCAGTCAGCCTACTTGGCAGACTTTGCTTCTAACTAAGAAGTGTGGTACACCATGTTCCTGAAGTCAGAACACTGTATTTTGCATTTTGAAGTAGCATGAGTCTGCAATCTCTATAACTTCTCCGATGTGTTTCTTCAGCATAGAGACCCTCAGTAGCCAGTCTGAGGTAATGGGCTAACCAATCACAGCCGATAGGCCTCCACTATATAAGTGGTTGCTCACATGCAATAAACCCTCTCCTGTGTGGTGTATCTGACCCATGGGCATTGCCATCTTGTTGCAAGATGCCCAGTAATGACAGCAGATAGAAACCTTCATTCAGGTGGTTTACTCTAAAGGATGATCCCAAGAAGAGGTGGCCATCACACCCTAACAGCTTCTTTTTTGCTAAATTTCTTCTCACCATCTCCCAAATCAGTACATTTTCTTATCTGAAAACATTTCTAGAAATTAAAATACCCAGATAATCCAAAGGTACCTTTGTGCTCAACCTTCTCTAAAATCATAGAAGTTTGATGAACTAGCTTATGGGACTTGGGAAGATACTGAAACGCTAACATGTGGAAATGAGGTAAATAGATGTAGATGACTTGTAGAGGCTGGGAAATTAATATACAACTAGAAACAGCCCGGTAGATAGGTGAGGTGGGAGAAGCAAGATTTTTCCATCAGTAAACGCAGTCAGGTGAGTACCTATAAGATCCACTAGAAAGGGAGCGTGCACATGTGCATGAGTGCCTGTATACATGGTGTGTGTGTGTGTGTGTGTGTGTGTGTGTGTGTGTGTGTGTGTGTGTGTGTGTTCCAGATAAAACTGAAAAATTCTTTCCATCTGACTGTATGACTGTCTCCATATCAGCTTTGGGTGTAGCAGGGTGGAAGACTCAGGTTTATCCATTAGTTGGTTAGATCTATCTTCAGGGCATTTGATGGAGGGAGGAATGCTGTCATCAATGTGTTCAGGTCTCTGTCTTCAAAGGCTTTCTGGTCATGTGTGGTCACTTGATGTGATACTCACTTCAGAGTGTATATGTGCATATAAACAAATAGTAAAGCATAAGCATGTACAATTTTAATTTTCTATCCATGCAACATTAATGTTGAAAAGATGGTTTCTAGCCAATTAAAGTTGTTGCCTGCTTGTATGGATTTAACCATACCTTGGCCACATAGTTAACAAATTTGTCTCCAGAATGTGAAGTCAAGCATGCCCTCCTTCAATCCAATGTCATTTCCATCACACTGTGCTGTCTCTTAGACAGTCTATAATGCTCTGCTGGAAGGGTGAGTGGACTTGGAGCTAAGAAAGGCAGAGGTAGACTCAAGAGAAGACAGAAGCGAAGTAAGGTCATCTAAGATTTTGAACGTTCTTGGCCCTGAAGCCGGATAAATAGGAAGCTTCCAGGAATTGATAGGAAAGTGATGTGATATTAAAGCAGATAAGATGCAGAGCTCTCTTCTGTACACAAGTATAATTTTTAACAGTCAATTTTTTATATATTTCCAAAAATTAATCTTTTTAGCAGTGAGGGCATGCTTCTATTCACTGGCATCAATAAGCCTGCAATTTTATAGTCCCCAATCCAAACAGGAAGTTTGAATGACTGGATCATAAACCTCTCAGAATTCCCAAGATGCAAACAGCAAGAATGAGAGATGAGAATGAGACCGGGGAGACCATCTTACTCATTTCCTCTGCACTGGGCATGCACGCATTTCCCGAATGAATCATTTGGCTCCATGAAGAAATGAGATTGGGAAGGACGTCTGCTCTCAAAGCTGGGCCAGTTCTGTGTCCACTACTTTTCATCCTGTAAGAATAAACTGCCTTAGCACCTCATTGAGAGTGCAATGCTACTCTTCCAGGAGGAACTGACAAGTCACTGAAGGAAGACCATTGAAGAGTTGGCACAGCTTCTGCAGAGTTCAAGCATTCAAAAATAGGTGGTTGAAGAAATTACTCAACATCTGTATCCACAGGCTAGAAGCAGTCCAGACACTAAGGGGGGTGAGGTGTGTGTGTGTGTGTGTGTGTGTGTGTGTGTGTGTGTGTATGTGTGTGTGTGTGTGTATGTGTGTGTGTGTGTTATTTTGTAGCACTGTGTTTTAGTAACAAACTATAGAAATGATTCCTGAAAGTATAGTCTTAGCACTGTGTTTTATACTTAGATTATTTGATACCTTTTCTTTTCACTGACATAAGAAAACATAAGGGATCTTACTGTTTAACTGTCTTGTACAACTTACTTTATTATTATTATTATTATTATTATTATCAACTGAGACAGGAGGTAGAAAAGGAGGAACAGTCTTGTCCTCAGTTATTTGTTAGTCAGTGATGATAACATTAGAACCAGAATGAAGATTTCCTTACTTGTGCTCCAATAAATTGTAATTTTACTCCACAGAGATGATCAAAACTAAAAATACTTTACACTTTTTATTTTATATTAAAGTTATCATATGGTATAGAGCACAGTAAACACTGATGAATAGATTAAATGATAGAAATATCAGTATTAAAATGTTTTGAAGTTGAAAGGACATGTCAGAGATTATCTTGTCCAAGTCTTTAAATTTACTTGATTGCATAAATATCCAAGAAACATATTTGACATGTGCAGAGTTGCATAGTCAAAGGCAAGACTCTGCCTTGTAGCTAGCGAGCAGGGTATTGGTCTTAAAGCAAGTGTTGACTGATGGAAAATGGTTTCACGCATCACAAACCAAATGCTTACATATGCTGTGTTTATTTTACCATAGTTGTTAGGAGAGAAAATTAGAAGTCAAGTGAAAAGATTCCTATGAGCTTCTTAAATGGTAATAGTCCTTCCATATCCTTGTATATGTCCAGAAAGAGATTTCTCTGAGTCAACATGTTTCTTCAGCATGTGAAGACTGAGGCATCTTGTGGTTTGTTGAATAGCATAGCAGAAACATCATAGACTAAATTACTTTGGAGGTGAATATACAGAAAATATGGGGTACCCAGATACACATGATATACAAAAGGAGAAAAATGTGTCTTATAAAATTCATTCTGTAGTAATTTCCACTTAAATGATATTTATATATGTAGTCAGATTATGCATATGTATGTGTGCCTGTGCACCACATGAATATTTCTGCTTACACTGGCCAGAGAGCTTCAGCTCTAGAGCTGGAGTTGTATATGGGGAGTGGTGAGCTTCCTTATGTGGGTATTAGGAATCAAACCCAATTCTTACTCAAATAGGCGTAATCCTTCTTAACTGCCTGGCCATTCCCCTATACTATAATAGAAACACAATTAACTTTATTTGAGAAATATATAGAATGAAACAAGTCAGATGGCTTTAACCGAATTATCTTCTTAAGAACGGAAACAAATATATTTCCATTCAAAAAGAGAAGGTGGGGGTGGGGTGGGAATTGAAGTAGTGGTTTTGTAAATGATAGAGAAAATTTGAGCAGACTGGTTGGAAGAAAGAGGAGAAGATAACCGGGCGTGCAAAAGATAGTTCCTCGTGGCACTATAGTAGGAAATGTGTTTACGTAGGGATGTGCTCATCCACCAGCTCGGGAACCTTCTTCTATATGATTTTATTCCTGAGTACACAAGCATGAATGTTGTCAAAAGACATCAATGGCAATGAAGATTTGCCATGGGACCTAGCTGCTATATGAGATAAAGGGAAGAATTCTGGGGGAAAATGACTCATCCAAAACTAAGTTAATGGAAATCCCCAAGAGAGGAATCTGAAGGAGAAAAAAGTTATACTCAATATAACTGAATTTTGAATATTTTAACCATGAAGGAAGTTAAGAAGTACAGAGGCTCCTATTTTCTCTGATAGAAACTATGCCCATAATTGAATTGTTGTGATGCCTTAGAGAGGCAGAGATGAAGGAGAAGGCCAGTTAGGATATCACCATGGACACTGACAGTGTTTAGAATGTTGTAAGATGTGAGAATCGAGATAAGAATTTTCCTGCTCATGAAGACAGGCTGTGCTGGATAAGACAGAGCTTTCCAGAGAACAGTAGAATGGAGCTAGAGGTAAGGCCAACAGGACTAGCCAGAAGCTGAAGCAGAAGAAGGTGTAAGCCAAGTATATTGTGAGCCAATATAAAGCTGCCCTTGTGAAAGAATGTACAGCTTATTAGGGCGATTGGAGCATATCAAATAGCACTACAAACCAACTCTCATCGGAGGACTTACTGTCCTTCCAAAGTCACCAACTCTCAGACATCTTTGGTATGAAATGATTATGGATACTATAAATGATTTTTAGCAAGCCTTGGTAGTGATAGCATCTGATGATCTTGACTTGGACTGTTTGTGTTAGTTCTCCAGAAAACTGAACCAATGAAACCTTTTACAATGAGAAATTGTCTTTTGCAGTTATGGAGGTTCTCCTCCATTTATCCTATTAACAAGTTGGAGACCCATGAGAAGGGAAAATGAGCACTCTTCTGAGGACTTTGGAGAAGACCAATTTGGAGTGGGTTTCTCTAAAGAAATAGAAGATTTATTTGCATAGGCTCAACAGTGTGGCACATAGTAAAAATCATCAAGGTGTCAATAAAAAAGATGCTTTAGGATTCAGCGAAAAGGATAGAGACTTTCCTGTGTGTCAAGACCCTTGACCATCAGGATCAAGATGTCTGAACTTCAAGGAAATCAAAGATAGATGTCCTCAAGTGTATGATCAGGAAAACTTTCTCCCATCTTAAGTCAGAATTTTGAACACAATGTTTAATGAGGAATTTTATATGATGTTATAGAAATAGGAGCTTCAAGATATTCCAGAAGGTGACCAGAAGTGACCAAGACCCTACTGGAGAGTCAGAAGGCATTCATTTAAAATGATGCTCTCTTCATTATCCTTAACATCTGGCTCATAGTGGCCTGGAATGGTGACTCTATATCTGATGAACTGTACATATTCTCAACTGGATCAGTTAGACAGACTGATATCTAGTGTTTGTCTTTCTTCCAGATTTTGAGCTTCAAGAGGGCAGGCAAAGATTTCTTGTTCTTCATGCTTCAAGTACAGTAGATGCCAAAGAAATCTGCCTCTGTAAATAAGACTATAAACAGCACAAGCCTAAGTTCTATTTGATTATTTTTACAGGTATTGCTCACTTTCATTAACTTGTTTACTATTCAGTACAATACTGAGTAAAATGTTAGTTCTGAGAATATATGAGAAGAAGTATTGAAATAAAGATGCAGGTCAAATGAGACAGTTTATATATTTTTATTTAAACGATGTGTACATTTCTATTTTTACCTCATTTTGAGCTTTGGGTGTATTTATGAATCGAGAATAAGAAAAATATACTTTCTAAATATACCAAAGGTAGTACATGTAATTAGTTTATATAATATGAATATAAGGTGGGTTTGTGTGTACAATCTCTCTCTCTCTCTCTCTCTCTCTCTCTCTCTCTCTCTCTCTCTCTCTCACACACACACACACACACACACACACACACACAGAAGACATCCTCAAATGTTACAGCTGCTCTTCAGCCTTTGTTGTTCCCCTGCTGCATATGCCAGGCCAGCTGGGTTGTAAGCTTGCAGAGATTCTCCTGCCCCTGCCTTCCATTCCTTTTTAGCAGCTCTGGGAGTGCAGGTGCCTGTGCTACATGATGTCCATCTCTTACATTGGTTCTTCGGATTTGGACTCAGGGACTCACCCTCATACAGTGACTGCTATTTACTTTCTGAGCCATCTTCCCAGCTTCTATTTTTATAACGTCAAAAACCGCTTATGTTTGGCTAATAAAAACTAAAAGGTCTAGTTAGTCTTTTGATTTAAATTGAGATGCTCAAATAACCTTGAGCAGTTTGGAGGAGTCTTTCTTGCTGAAGCTGTATTGATATTATGGGAAAGAACCAAGGGTTAAGAAAAGGCTGGTCTTGTCATGTCTATACAATGACACAGTTGGCCAGCCATGATTGGTACATTATCTGTGCAATGAGCACACAAATCCTACTATTTATTTTAATTTATCCTTGACCTACTTGATAAAACAATTGGCTGGTTAACCCTCATTTTTTTCTGCTCTAGCCATGCAAAGGATATAATTTAAAACAACAACAACAAAAATGCCTGTGCTTTATTTATTATGGACAGAGTTGTTCAAATCTGCTAACTAGGTACTAACGTAATGATGCCAGACAGGCAGAGTGTTCAAAAGAGGCACATAAAACTTATTTTAAGGTCCATTTATTATCTGGAGTTTTGGAGTCTCTCCTCGTTTGCAAATTTGCTTTCCCCTCTAAAAGTCTCCATCCTTGAGACGTGCTTGAAATGAAAGCCAGTTCTTGCTAGACTTGCAAAATCACAGCCCAGGCAGCATGGCCCCTGGGAGAGGCCATCCCATCCATCAGAGCCGCTGGCTTTTGAAAGTGAGAGGCCTGTGAATAGTCAAGATGATGAATCCCAGGGGCAGGCTGCATCCAGGTCGCATATTCTAGATGATGCCAGCGCAGCCTGTGGCAACTCTTGGCATCAGTGATGCAGGGATCCTCTGAGATCCCAGCTCTCCCTGCCTCAGAAACCATGAATAGTTTGTCTCTGCTTCCTTAGGCACTTCGCAGCATCCACGTGCCAGCAGAAAAAAAAGCAGAAAAGATGGAGTCAGCTGAGGAATTGGCTATTTTAGTAAACAATTTTTTTTTTGCCTTAAAAACAGGGAAATTTAGCATCAGAAAGAGATTTGTGTTAATTTCTGACCTCATCCCTGCCTGTGACCCAGATCAACTTACTGGTTCTACTGGACAAATGTATTAAACTCATCCCATATGACAGTCACTGGGTGGTGGTTGGGGATAAACCATGAGCTTAACAGACATGGTTTTGGCTATCAGGGTTGGGAAGTACTAATGAAAATTATAATGCTGTATGATGAATTCTGGGAGATCCCTGGAGTAGCCAAAGAAATATAACTAGGCAGATATAACCTGCCTGCTACCTAGCCATTTTGTTGGCTGTAGATTTCTGCCACTTCTAGTCTACCATGTTTTTCAGACTATAAGATGCACCTGACCATAAGACACATCCAATTTTTAGAGCAGTAAAACAAGAAAAACAGTAAAAAACAGCAATTGGATTATAGGAGCACTCTAATTCCTGGCCCCCCGCATACATTTTTGGGAGAAAAGTGTGTCTATGGTCTAAAAAATATGGTGTATTATCTTCTCAGGAATGCCCTATCAGTGAACTTCAAACTGAGGGCTTGAGCTCTCTAATCAAGATGCTAGTAAGACCATGACGTTTGTGAGAGATGCAAGGGGAAATCTTTCTTTCATCTTAACTTACTGATCTGTAGCGGGTCTGTCAGTGTTTTTACATGGATTTCTCTGATTGTGTCTATGTTCGTTCTTTTCTATTTTTGTAAGGATAGCATGCAATATATTTGAGGCCCATGCTCGCCTATTATGACCTCAAGTTAACTTAGTGACATCTGAAAAGGCTCTACTTCTAAAAAAGGTTACATTTAGAGTTTTACTGGATCAATACTTGACCACATTCTCTGGAGAGTATAGTTTAACCCATTATATGCCCTAAGATTTCATTATCACATGAGTGTGGCAGTTTGTCTTTTACCATTTTGTTTTTCCAGGGATGGCTAGCCTTTTGTATGATCTGCTTGGCTTGATGTTCAACTTTCTTTAAATATATAAGAAAGTTGGTTCTATACTATTGTTGTAAAGACTCTGTGCTGTGTTTGTCCTTAGAGGTTGTCTGTGATTCATAGGATGTTAAGTACCTGGGCTGTCCTAACTCTGACCCTGGATATGGACACTAGCTAGGCTAAGGAAATGGAAAAGTTCCACTAAACTCAACACACATAATAAAGTAAAAATTCCCCTGATGCTAGTAGTCTTTTGGAAGGACTATGGCTGCATCCCCCTAGAAGGTCCTTCTAATGTCCCTAAAAGCTCATATCCAGAATGCCTTCTGGGTTCATGTCACAAAATCCGAATCATTACTTAGTGGTTGTTCTTCCCCTTTGCTGAGGATGGCAATTCACTAACTTTCAGAACAAAAGGCTCCATGTGTTACCATGGTAACACAAAGGGGAAACAAATTTGCTGAGTATACCAGCTATCAGGCAGTGAGAACATTGTTTTGTACAATGAATTTTGATGCTAGGGCTGTCTAAACTTTTCTCCAAGATTTTAGCAAATATCCAAGAAGTAAAAACTCTGTTTTCAGATCCTACCTCAGAATCTGCTCCATATAGCCATAAAATAAGAAATAAGCTAGTTTCTATTTTCTAGGGGGGGTGGGGGGGGGAGAAGCAGTGTTATCCAGTTTAGACTGACATTAGCTGTAAGGGGTCATACCAAAGGGCATGTTAAGTTCTCTCTCTGCCTCTGCTCCTCCATTTCTTTCTCATTTTAATGGTTTTTAGCTCTATTAAAACACATATACTCCTAATCTCTGAAGCCATGGCATCCAAGTTACGTGTAGTCTTTCTGTGTGTGTATGTGTGTGTGTGTGTGTGTGTGTGTGTGTGTGTGTGTGTGTGTGTGTAGGCATTTATGGAAGCTGGTAAATATGTTTGTGTATATGTTTGCAAATGTACCCATATTTGTGTAGAATGCAGATGTCTACCTTGGTTGGTTGTTATTCCTCCATTTTCATCTACTTTGTTTTCTGAAACAGGGTCTTTCACTGACCTACACCTTACCAAGAAGGCTAGCTTGACTGTCCAGGGAGCCTCAGAGTTTGGCCTGCTACTATGTCCCCAGCACTGTGATTACAGTATCAACTGCTATACGTGGCTTTTTTTTTCCACAAAGGTTCTTGGGGTTCAAAGTCAGGTCTTCAGTCTTCAAGTTTACATGGCAAACACATAAGCAATTGAGCTATCTCCTCAGGTCTAGGGCTGTATAGATATTCATTTGCTCTGTTGAATAGGTCTTTCAGTAAGAAGAATAGACTACTAGTTACTTAGAAAATACACATTATCTTTATCTCATTATCCTACAATGAGAATCCATTATTATTTTAAGGGCTTAATTTTTTTTTGCACTACCATCTTCCCTTTGGCAGGTTGTTACTACCTGTTGAAAAGAAAATGGGTCTTTTAAAGACCTCTCTGAAATGCACTAGTATTTTGACAATTCAATAAGTAAATGTTTAGAAAACATGCTAGTACACATACCCCATTCGGCAACTCGGGGTTAAGAAAAACAAAGAAGGAAAGAAAAAGAGAGTGTCCTCAAGCTGAGCTCAGAAAACTGAATCCCTATTATAACCATTTCAAAGCGCAGAGAGGAGAGTAGGCAGATAGATGATCAGGGGGTCAGAATGGCTGAGTTGTCAGTGTATCCAACTAGGAATATTTACCCAGTTAATCTGGAAATGGTGTTTAAAGCCTGAGTTTTTATTCAGGGGACTCTATAAACTTTGAGAAGGTCTCAGGGGTTAGAGAGAAGTTACAGGGGAACCTAACTTCTTTGTTGAGGTCAGAAATGAGTGATTCTCAAGATGACCCCTTAGCTCTTGTATGCACTCTGTACAGGTTGGACTAAAGAAGAGTGAATTACACTATGTTTCCTTGTAGCTGTGGCAGGTAACAATTCTCCCTTCTGGAGGGGAATGCATGGCTACCATGCTATTTCATGGTTTCTTACGATGTTCACTAAAAATCCACATCACAAATAGTATTGCTCTCAGCCCACAGTGACACTCACAATATGTAATATTCTCAGTTGCAGCCTCATTTACTGAACACTAAGTAAATTTCTGTCCCAGAAACAGTCACGGCGACTTGAATTGCATTGTTCCTTTCTTCTAGCCCCTCATGGGACAGCATGTATCTAGTTTGGGACTGTGCCATCTGTGGGTAGATCTTCAGCACTCCCTCCATCCCTCCCTGTCTTTCTTTCTGTGTGTGTGTGAATGTGTGCATGTGTGATGTTGGGAACATGTGGTGATATGTTGAGGCTTAGAGAAGGCCTATTGTATGTTTATTTTTGTATCACTGGAGATCAAGCCCAGGGTTTTGTAAATGGTGGACAGGTTCTCTACTACAGAGCTACATCCACAGCCTTAGAATGCTGGTCTTTAGTCTACAGACATGGTACTCTCGTACCTTCCTTTATCCCTATCCTCATGTAGTGACTAGATTTATTAGTTTAAATTAGTCATCTTAAAGTTGTGAGGTGTGTGTGTGTGTGTGTGTGTGTGTGTGTGTGTGTGTGTGTGTTGGGTAGTTTTTTGTCAACTTGACACAGGTTGGAGTCATTTTGGAAGACGGAGCCTCAACTGAGAAGATATCTCCACCGGACTGGACTGTAGACAAACCAGTGGTGCATTTTCTTGATTGATGATTGATGTAAGAGGACCTATCTCACTGTGGGTGGGGACATCTCTTGGCTGGTAGTTCTGGATGCTATAAAAAAGCAGATTAAGCAAGTCATAGGAGTGAGCCATTAAGCAACATTCCCTCATGAGCTCTGCATCAGTTCCTGCTTTTAGGTTCTTTTCTTTGAGTTCTTGCCCTTGCTTCTTTCTATGATTGACTGTTAACTAGACTGTAAGCCAAATAAATGTTTTCCTCCCCCAGTTTGTTTTGGCCATGGTGTTTGATGGCAGCAATAGAAAGCAAACCAAGACAATATATAAAAAGAACCTAGCACGTCCTTTCTAAAAGAGTATCTGTATGAGGATACCCTAAAAGGAGAATACCATATAAGGAATTTTCATGCAGTGTTTACTAAAAGCTATATATATTCATGCAAGAACATATTCTTAGTGTGCTACTAACATGTATTCTTGCTGCTATTGCCTGTTTAATCTCTGATTAAAGGTACAAAGTATAGCAAAGAAATGTGGAGAAGAATGACTATGATGTCTATGTCATTTAGAACTAGCTACTGTGTATCTGATGCTTTCTTCTGTTGCTAGAGTCATGGATGTTAATGTGATTCATAGCCTCATTAACATCTTCATCCAAACAGACAGACACACAGACAGACACAGAGAGAGAGGGGGGGGGGAGGGAGAGAGAGAGAGAGAGAGAGAGAGAGAGAGAGAGAGAGAGAGAGAGAGAGAGAGAGAGGGAGGGAGGGAGGGAGGGAGGGAGAGAGAGGGGAGGAGGGAGAGAGGAGGAGGAGGAGGAGGAGGAGGAGGAGGAGGAGGAGGAAGAGAGGGAGATACAATCACAGACTCAGGTTTGTTCTATTTTTTTCTTAGTAGCAGATTTTTAAGTTCAGAGCTTGATGACCACACAGGCCACATAAACTCTTGACTTTTCCTTCTCTGGGGATGGGGCAAGATCTTGGATCCCTATTCTTGTCTTATTGACTAGTTAGTTGTAGATGCACCTCATGACTACAGGATAGGTTGCGATGGTGTTCAACATGACAGAGACAAGGCATAACAGCTTATTTGGGGGAAAATAGGGCTAGAGATATATAGTGCTGGTGTCCATCTCACCCCCTTTTTTCCTCACTAGCCTCTTGGTCCCTCCTTTCCGTTGATATGTATATGCTGTTTGTAATGGATACATAGATATTCTTGTCAGGCACTAGCCCTTCTTGCTGCAAAAACCTGATACACACTGATGATTTTCTAGCAAATTCTTTCTTTCTGACTCTCCAGAGCATCATCAACCAGATTCAGCATTTATGCCCAAATGATAGCCTTTGATGAGCTTCCGATAATGTTTTATTTATACCTGTGCTTTACTAAATAAATATGAAGCATTTTGTAAGTATCTTTTCCAAGATAGCGCTCTCTCTCTCTCTTTCTTTCTCTCTCTCTCTCTCTCTCTCTCTCTCTCTCTCTCTCTCTCTCTCTCTCTGTGTGTGTGTGTGTGTGTGTGTGTTTTCTACCATCTCTGAAGTGGAATATAAATTCTTTGACTTTGATATCAACACATGGGTAATTTTGCCTTTGAAATTATGTATCCCAGGAAGTTATAATGAAAATAGAGTTGCTTTCCATGGATCAGGTGGGATACTACTTTTGGCTTGAGGACCAAGTAAGATAGAATCATTGTTTCTTCCTTTATTCTTCCAACTACTAATTGGCCATCAATTGCATTTCAAGTGCTAGGTAGAAATGAATGTGAACCAAAAATGTCCTTGCTTTAAGGAGCTTTCATTCTTGAATGGAGGTGGACAATATCTAGTGTTAGTCAGACTTGCTTGGGAATTCCAATCAATTAATCACTACCTTTGGAACCTAGGTTGCAGGTTGGGCATGGCAGCTCAGCGTTCAGGAGGCCAAGGTAGGAAAAACCCAAGTTTGATCCTAGCCTTTGAAAAATAGCAAGTTCTAGGCCAGCCTGAACTACACAGGGAAGACCTTTAAGGCCAAGGATGTGGCTGTAGCTTCATGGTAGATTACTTATCTTATGTTCACAAGGTTTGATTCCCATGCACAGCAAAAGCAAATAAACAAGCAAACAAGCAAACAAACAAACAAACAAACAAAAAACAGATTCTGTAGCCTGTTCCCAAAGATTCTGATTTCCTATGACTATGGCAAGGCCTAGGCATTTGAATTTCCCGCAACATCTATGATTGCTATGTGAACAACTTCTATAACCAAATGAAAATATAAATACAGAATACATTGCTAACTAATGGTAGGTATTATAAAACAGATTGATAGATGGAAAAGACACAGAATGCTACACTAGTAGATACTGCCATTTTAGATAGAAGTTCCAGAAGAAGCCTGCCCTTTCGCAGAGAATTAGATGAAGTGAGAGGCCTCCAAAGACAAGAAGGTGACCAGCTATGCAGAAGTCTTGGCAGGCAGTACCTAGTCTGTCTGCAATCCTTCATCCTCTGCACTTTAGGGTAACACATGCTTCTCTCACCTCATATAACCTCGTATGTGACCATTTTAGTTTGATGTTTTATTACTTTGTGGAAGAAATAAAGTCATGCTCATATTTGAAGTCCTATTATCTCAGTACTGAGAAATGGCTCATCAAATCCATCAGATTGTATTTGAAGCATTTTATAGCAATGAGTTCAAAATCCCTTACAGAAACCAGACATGTATATCTTGTTATTGTCTCTATTTTGCAAACAAAGAAGCAGAAGTACAGAGAAGTTAAGTAATTTACATGTGCTTACACTTATAGGAATTTACAGAAGCAATACCTTAAATTGTGGATAGGGGGTTAAGTGGATGGATAGGTGGGTAAGTGGGTAGATAGATGGAGGGATAGGTGAATAAATGGATGGATGGATCGATGGGTAGATGGATGGATGGAGGATACATGGGCTGGTGGGTAGTGGATGGGTAGATAGATGGAGGTATAGGTGTATGTATGGATGGGTGTATGTATGGATGGATGGATAGATGGATGGATGGATAGATGGATGTGTGGGTGGGTGGGTGGATGAACAGATGAATGTGTGCATGAGTGGGTGGATAGATGAATGAGATGCAAGGATGCAGGCCCATAGTGCTGCCAAGTGACTTCTGTATTTTCAGAGAGGATTCATAACTAAACTACTAACTTCACACAACTAAAACAACGTCAGGATGGATGAATTCTAATAGAAACATGTATATGCCATAGGAGAGGAGTTAGGATGAAAGGGGTGGGTAAGCTAGTACAAGAGGAAGAATATCCACTGCACAGGACAGCCGTTTGCTTGTCCAGGTAGTGAGCCCCAACATATGAACGCTGTCTATGACATTGGAAGCTGGAAGGCAAGAGAAAACAGATCCAACCAACCCTTTCCTCTCAGGAGAGGCTGACAAGTTGTGCTTTAATCTAATTAATACACTCAGGAAATAGTCTGAGAGGAATGTGATTATTTAATTGTTCTGTTCAAAGGGGAAGAAAGCAGGCTATTAGTCTGAGGTCTTGATTCCAAGGTTCACTTCAGGTTGTTACCAGGAGGAAGGTTCAGGAACAAGAGTGGCTGATTGATTCTTTCCCGCTGCTACCCTCATTAATTTACAAAGGTTCATTGTTGTGGGTAATTCACAGAGTCTGCAATGAAATGTAAAACAGATTCGAACTGATAAGAATTGTTTTGTATCTGCTATTCAGTAGTGTGCCTTCCCTTCTAAAGGTTTCAGGTACATGGATTTCCAGTCTGATTATAATGAAGGGTTTTTTTCACATGACAAAATTCTGTCTAATGATTAAACAGCAAGCAGGAAATAGACTCTTGACATTTGACATTTCATTTCCAGTCCAGCATAAACTTGGCTGCCTCCATTCTTTCCCTATGGCTAGACTAAGGAGTCAGGTCAAATTTCCCTTCTGAGAAACAAGGAAAATAACATGCAAATCTGAACATCTTAGCACAACTGAACTCCTCATCCACATGGTGTATGTATATATATATATATATATATATATATATATATATATAGAGAGAGAGAGAGAGAGAGAGAGAGAGAGAGAGCAGATGTACAGCAGAAGTTGACATTGAACCTCTTCCTTGATTACCATCCATCTTATTTGTATTATTAACTTTTTTGCAATATGTCTTTCACTGAATTAGACTTCTCTGAGATGTCAGCAAATAGTCTTTGGTTTCTTGTCTTCCACTGGATATGCCAGATTCCTTTGTACCTTTAACTTGTCATTACTTTCATGAATCGTCTCTGGCTCCCATGGGTAAAGTTCTCAACAACTAATTGTGGTATCTTGGCTCTTCCATTAATGTCTGCCACATTTTATCATAATTGCTTAAGTAAGTGCATATTTTAGTGTAATTATCTGTATATTCTTCATTGGATTGTGAGCTTTCTGGGGCAGGTGAGTCAATCACATTGTAAGAAATCTGAACCAAGTTGCTACTGAAACTGAATTTATGAGTAAAAAATGAGAGAATGGCTGGCTAGTTCAGCACATAAGTTTGTGATGATCAAATCACACATCAAACAGGCCCAGAGACCCCCCTTAAGCTGGCTCTGACTTGAAAACTTTACCTATGAAGACTAGCTTTTGTAGTACCTGAAGGAGCCATTCAACCTTCCAGTGAAGGAAAGCAACAACCATTTCTACCCAAATACAACTCCTATGAACCACATTAATGACCAGTATGATCCACCTAAGTGTGCAGTAGTGGTACCCACTGCACAAGTAAAAAAATCATTTCTGGTTTTGAAAACATAGCCAACTACACAGAGCTAGTGAAGTCATGGATCTTAGGGAACATACAAACACCACCTTACTAAACCAGAATACCCTCCCCAGTACTACATTCTAAATATTTCTTTTTATACACACAAAAGTATAGTTCTCACGCCTCATCACGGAAACTTCTCTTTTGCAACATATGGAAATCATTACAGAAAACCACAGCCAATCAAAATACAGAGTTGTGGAGCCCAGTCTCAACTGATACATCTACAGCATCATTCCGGTTACCTAAGGCTCAGGGGTCATGTGGAAGAGCAGGAGGAAAGATTGCAAGAGCCGGAGAAACAAATTGGCTGTGAGATTATGTCTCTTAGAAAGTTCAGATTCTATACCCATGAAGTCTCACCTACATGAAAACATGACCAGGACAAAGATGACAACAATAGACATGCTAATGATAGGGGAAAACACAGGAGCCTCAGTCCTACACACAACTGAAGAATGCTGAGAACAGAAGAAATTGTCTTCTCCAGGGTGGAGCACATCAATTGCTTGTCTAATACCAAATGGTCAGCCCTGAAAATACACACACACACACACACACACACACACACACACACACACAGACACACACACACAGACACACACACACACACACACACACACACAGACACACACATCATTATATAGTCTGAGAATAAACATATATATTATTTAAACACATAGATAAATAAATGCATATTTAATTGATACTATACTGTATATTATAAACATATGTTATTATAAGCCACATTATTTGTAATATATTATTAATATTGTATAAATATATATTAATTGATATAAATATATCAATTAAAGATAATGAGGGCATTAATTTAAAAGAGAGTCAGGGAAAGGGGTTACATGGGAGGGTTTGGAAGGGGAAAGGGGAGAGAAAGAGAGATGATGCAATTCTATTATAGTATTAAAAATGTAAAAATCATATATCAAATACCATGTAAAAATAATATGCCCAATACTCTGTAAACCAAAAAGTACAAATTCTAACATTAAATAATTATTTATTTAAGCAGACCCAAATATATCCATCTCAATGAACAGTGACTTTACATATAGTAGAAGAATCATTCTGAACTTCACATTGGATTTTATAATTTCATTGTCAAATCTACTTTTATGAACTTATCGACCACAGAAAAAAGCCATGTCTGTAGTGAAATTTTTTGGATTTTGGTGTTTTCTTTTTAAACACACAAATATTATGGGAATATGGTTTTGTTTTAATGCCAGGTGTGGGGCTATGGCGATACATTATAGCAGGTGACTACGATTTTCCTCTTGCTCAGGCAGGGGCCTGATTCTGCCAGCTGCAGATAGTTTCTGCCAGAGTTGGGTGTTAGGAATTCTGGTGATTTTTCAGAGGATATATAAGTGCTAGGTCCCCGAGAGGCGGTGTAGGTTGCTGGTTGGTGGTTGAATGCTGTTGGTTGTGGGTTGTCGTGGTTTTTTAAGTAGTCATGCACAAAGAATTGAGAATAAGAAATTGGACATCCTGGTGGCAAAGACCAAACTTGCCCCCATGGAGCTCGATGACCCTAATCAGCAAATGTAGTTGAACAATAATGTTACTCCCTTTGCTTTCTATCATTTTTTTCTCATATGTAGTGTTAGTTGGTTGAAAGGTAGAGAAGGGTAGAAGAAAAAGGAACCTACAAAGTAGCAGAAGTCCAGTTACCACATGTCAGAGGTTAAATAAGAAAGGCAATTAGCTTTATATGCTCTCTCATGTGCTTTTTATTTGAAAGATCTTTACAATCAAGCTTTAATAAAAATAATCATCTGTTGACTCTTTCTGGCGGTTTTAAAAATATTTTTATTTTTATGTGTATGGGAATTTTGCTTAAAATGTACAGTCGATGCCAGAAGAGGGCATCAGATCTCCTGTGGCTGGAGTTACAAACAGTTGTGAGCTGCTGTGTGGTACTGGGAATTGAACCTAGGTCCTCTGCAAGAGCAGCCAGTGCTCTTAGCTACTGAGCTAAGTTGTCTCTTTAGTTTTTTGGTTATCTCATAACACACACACACACACACACACACACACACACACACACACACACACACACACACACATACACACACACATATGAGAGAGAGAGAGAGAGAGAGAGAGAGAGAGAGAGAGAGAGAGAGAGAAGGAGAGAGAGATAACATATATCTGTGTGTATATATGTTATCTCTTCAGTCTTCTCATCTATTTATTAAAATGCCTAGGAATATTTTAGAATTCAGTCTTAGTGATGGAGATTTAGATACCTTTCTTTCTGTATTTACAATCACTCATTGATTCTAAACTGATGTTGTATAGAGTCTTATCTTTTTTGTCAGAGACAGTTACTTATCCATGTAGGCATTCATTCACGAGATTGACAAATACTAGGCCCTGGAGACAGAGAGGAAAAATAAGAGAAGACTCCCTGCTACTGTTGTGGTTTAAATAGAAAATGACTTTCATAGGCTCATATGTTTGAACACGTGGCTCAGAGTTGTTGGAGCGTTTAGCAGGTGGAGACTTACTACAGAAAGTACGTCACTTTGGATGGTGTTTGAGTTTAGATATAATATGATCAGCAAGCTTCCTGCTCCCACCAAGCCTTCCCCACCTGTTGCCATGCCTACCCACCATGATGTGCTGTATCTCTGTGGAACTAAATGCAAGTCTAAATAAACTCTTTCTCTCTTTACATGCCTTTGTCAGAGTGTTTAATCACAGCAAAAGAAAAGTGACTGAGGCAGCCCACTTGGACTGAAGAGAAGCAGAATAACAAAGGAAACAAAAGTGAGTCCCTGAGTGCAGGATCTGGCGAGGCCTTACACACTTTGGCCTCCTATGCCACTTCAGTGCCTGACCTGCACACTGACCGTAGGTCACCTCCCTCTTCATCTTTTTCTTCAACATGATACTTCGGGTCTTTCCTGAGTGGAGCCTTGCAAATGAGCATGCATGCTATAAGCCTAGGCTAGTTGTAATGACCTAGGAGGTTCAGTCGTCTGTGTTGTGGACGGTGGACCAGATTATAGCTGCCTGGACCTGTAAAGAAAATGCAAACGAACAATCTTCAGATTTAGTCTGGGACCTCTACCTTAATGTCTCAGAACATTTGTAGCCTTTCTTTACTATTTAATCACAAACCAACAGCATAGGAATAGAATCAAAGTATTTACATAAAATAGCAGAACTTCCTTTGATATGCTGCCACAATATCCTTAAAAAAGCAGCTGGAACATAAATTTTCCCCCTAGTCTCTAGTTTCTTATGGGAAAGAGATGCTTCATTCCTGGAATCCTTAGGAACAGCTTTGGTTTCCTTCACTCAAAACCGTTCAATTCAGTACCTCAGTCAATTTAACCGCTCTGGGGGCCTCTGGCTGTGACCAGTGGCTTCTGGTGATGGTTTTCATGAAAGGCAGCCTGTCTTTCATTGCTTCAGTCTGGCCCCTGCTCCGCGTTGCCTCTATCAGGAGGTTAGCAGAGAAGGCGGTATGGAGGGATGAAGGGTCAAATCTGTTACTTTTTATAGCGGTGCAGTGAAAATAATTTCCGGTGAAAGCTGAGGACATTCCTTCATTAGTTTTGCTTCCTGCTCTGGGTCTTATATTCTGGATATTTTTTTTTTTTCTTTTGAAACTTCTATGGGCCAACTTCCTGTGCCAGAGGCTGCTGAGAGATAGAATTTTACAAGCTCAGCCCACCTACCCAGCAGTGAGCTGGGAATAGCCATGAATGAACAGAAAAGAGCCACCTAAGCCATCCGTGAACATTTGGGACACAAGATCAAAATAGATGCCTCAGAAAGGAATCCTGGGAAGAAACCAAGCACAGGGGGGTGGGGGGAGGAAGTGTTCTATGTCCCTTTCCCTTGTACCTTGATGTTAATTATCTGTAAACTCTTCTCTAATGTACTTTGTGTTTGCTGAGAGTCTCTTGTACGATGTATAAGGCTATAGAAAGTGCATGGCTCAAGCCACAAACACAATTCAAATAGACTTCCGCTTAAATCGACTGAAGTACTGAATTGGATGGTTTTTTTGTGAAGAAATTTAAAGCAGTTCTCAGCAATTACAGAAATCAAGCACTACATAAGACATGTAATGTTGTTATGCTACAGGAAAGGCTCTCTCTAGGTTTTTCAATATCTTCAAGAATTTGTCTCTTTCTCTGTATCCCATTACTAAATGCTTTCATTAACTATGTTTTCTCATGTAGGCCTTTTTAACTTAGTATTCAGTTATAAAAGGTTGTTACTTCAACTCAACCAGAAGATCCTCTCCATTGCGTTCTGTGATTAGAAAACCCATTACATTGGAACAACTCCCCTGGAGAGTGACTGAAGACAGCCTCCCCCTGATAGCCAGCAAGGAACAGAGAAGAGCAGCCTCTGCCCATAGCTTCCGTGTGAGCTGTATCAGGGACATCCAAAGGTTAGTTTATGAATCTTGGCATTGACTGCTACTATTGGTTTCCCCACCTGCAATAACCTATTCATTTACAGAAGCGGTTCGATCTGATCTCACAACTTGATCTGCTATCCTGCTAGCTTAGCAGCACTTCCCGGATGGTACTGGTACGGGAAGCAAAACATTTATGTAGTGGTGAAAATGCAAGATGTCATCCAGCATGTCTGTATGGGTATCACCCTGGTGAAGAACTCACTGCCAATTCTTTACCTTTTGACAGAAAAATTAAAACCTTTTAAAATAAAAAACATTTGGGTGCTCTTGTGTGTTTATAAATCTATGCTTTGGATATTATATGTCTCCATTGTTATAAACAGTGGAAGAGGAGGACCAACCGATTGGCATATTAGTCTGTACTGAGCAACGATCTCTTCTAATACAAAGAAAATTCTCAGTGGTAGCAGAAGATCAGGATAAAGACAATGAGGATGGCTGTGAACAGTGCCCTGAAACCCATGTGCTGACTCTTCATTTAATGAGGTCAGCTCTTTCTCCTTAATATAGTGCTGGCAGTATCAAACTGATGATAAATTTCATTCCATTTTTCATGTCACAAATATTTGTCTAGAAGAAAAAAAAAAGATTTAATCACAGGGCAGCTAAAGTCAAATTCATAAATAATGATGTTTTAAAAGGTGATCCATTCTTATTCCATGCAAATGGCAAAACTTTACATTATTCATCTTTGAGTTGATTTTGTCTGAATTGTTAAACTTTCCTGTGGGTGGGCCAAAAGGAATGATCCTGTTTTAAAAGCTGGGTTTGTTCACAAGGGAAATAGTAGTCACAGGTTCTTCTAGGAATGTTTGGAAAGACACTCAAATAATATAGCAGCTACGTTTCTTTGTCCTGTTAGTGGTTATTAGACACGCTGTATAAACACATTTGTACTTTTCACAGTGAAATTACTGGAAATGAAGACTGGGAATTTAGATTTCAACTATGAGATGATAAACTTAGGAAAAGAGAAAATATTGAAAATTATTCAACTCCATAGCTGTAATTAGAGGTCTAATTTCTACCTTTGAATTCAAGGACTCAGCAACATGTGTTTATTTTGAAGGAGGACGGGAGTTCAAATATTTAGGCCACTAACAACAACTTTTATTCTCTTCATTCCTGGTTGCTTCAAATTAGTGAAAAAGAAAGCAAAGAAAAACCAAAAGTGTGTGGAAATATGGAGATGTGTGGTCAGGTGAGATTTGCTCACTGAAGAGAATGAGTTACTAAGTGATGGTTCAGTTGCAAAGAGAACATCTGACAGTGAGAACCCAGTATTTTAGAGGAAGGAGTCTGGAACAGAGTGACAAGAGATGAGGTGGTGTTAGCTAAATGCTAGTATGCACTGGATTACTATTTTATGTGAGTCTTCACGTATATTTAACAAATATACTTGAAGGGAAGGTTTTGAACTTTGTGTGTCTATCATGACTGTCTCACCGTGTGAATGAAACAATCATGAACACAAATGAATGTGTCTGTGAACACTAATTAGTAATGCCACTTTTAAAAAATACGTAAAACTAATTGGAGAGGATATGCCTTTTTTATTTTTAACTCCCTCTTCCTTAATGGTTCTTACATTTTGAGAATGTGATATGAGATATAAATGTTCCAATTGTGGATGAGCATTCTATGTGACTGATTTGCCATGGAAGTTGCTATTGTAGCTTACATTGCAGAAAGTCACGGATCCAGATATATCCATCCTTCTTCAGATACATTTTTTTTGTTTTGTTTTACAAAAATCTCAGATGTAAACACTGGAGAAAACTCTTCAACAAATGCATCTTGGGAAAATGGATGTGTCCATGTGGGAAGATGAAACCTTATTCTCCACTTTCTCACTCCTCATGTAAATAAATTCCGAATGGATTGAAACTCTTAATGTTAAACATGAAACTCTGAAGCTTTCAAGGGGAGAGAATATAGAGAACACTGGAACATATAAGCTCAGGTAAGGACTTTCTGGTTTCCACAAAAATCAAAACAATAATCAAGTGGGATTTTTATAGAATTAATACTTCCGCAATCAAATGATCAAATGAAAGAAGTGTGTATCATTCTTGACTATCAAGAAAATACAAATAAAACTTCTTGGAGATTTTACTTCAACCCAGTTAGAATATATGTGATTAAGATATAAAGAAGGCCATTTCATTCTAATCTAGGGACAATTTAGACACAAATGAGAAAAATATAACAATACTGTACATAGTATGCATCAAACCTTGCTACACACAATTTCAAAAAAGTAGAGTAGTGGTCTTAAAGACAAAGGATAATTCCAATTCAATAGTACTGATTGATTTTAATAATCAAATTTATGCAATAGAATTGTCATCTAGAAAAAAATAAATGAATAATCATTATAATTAAATGGCATTACATCTCAAGTGGATCTAAGGAATGTTTAAAGTATTTTCTACCCAAACTCAAAGAATATAGATTCTATTCAACAGTCCAGAAATGCATGTTTAAAATAGATCACACACTGAGACAAAAAACAAATCTTAACATATTCAGAAAATAATTCTGTATGTCACTTTCTACATAAATATAATAACACTTATAAACATGAAAATACAATATCAGTAATTATATAAACTCATGGAGATTAAACAACTAATTATTAAATAATGAAGAGTTAAAAGAGAAAAAAGACATAAAATTGTGGAAAATTAAATGAAAATTAAAATACAACACAACACAATAGTACATACAGTAAAAGTATAATAAGAAGAAAATCCATATCTATCAGAGCTTATATTTGAAAATCAGAAAGAACACAAATAAGTGACTTCATGATTCAGGTAGAGAGTTTGGAAAATTAAGAGCAAACCAAACCCAAGCTTAGTAGGTGGGAAGAAAAAATAAAAATTGACTAGAAATTATTGATATAAAAACAAAGAAAACAATACAAAGAACCAGTGAATCTAAGAGCATGTTTTTGCAAAGACAAAGATCAACAGGCCCTTGGCCCAACTAACAAAATAAGAGAATACCCAAATTAACAAAATCAGACATGAACAGAGAAATATTACTACATGCAACTGTAGTGGAAGCTTTGGTTTCTTTCATGTTTTGTTTTGTTTTGTTGTTGTTGAGTTGATTTGGTCCCAAGTATGGGATGTGGGAGTGTTTTTCCATGACTGAAGACAGTCTTGTGACCATGGCTAGCTGCAAAAGACCCATGAAAGGGCATGTGATATTTTGCTGGAAACTGTCTTGCTGAAAACAGACATGAGAGAGGTCACATGATGTTTAGAAAGAACATAAATAGAACCTCAGAGACAGTGTGACAATGTTTTTGCATTGCTACACTGTGCAGTGGTTTAAATCGCGTCACTGGCCTTTGCTTGCTGGTCACAGAGGAAACTGTTTCAGAGAACTTCCCACGATACTCAGGCTGCTTCTGGCTACTTCTGCTGACACCTGCTCATTCTGTGAGCCTTGATGTTTCTGCTGGCTGGTGACACTGCTATTGATTTATGTTGCTGTTTGGTGTTTGCTGTTGGGCTGGACTGCTGGAATCCTGACAACACAGAGTAGAATTTGCCCAAGGAACTACGTCTAAAATGGTCCACATTCCTCCCCCCTACTAACCCTCATTTTCTCTTACCTCTGGTCGGTGGGTTGGAAGGGAGGTAGAAGCATTTAAGAACCCTAAATAAAGTAGTTTTAAACAAAATCTAAGCCTACATATAAAAAGAAATCAGAATATACAGTAGAAAGAACTACTTTCAAAATCTATAGAAAATCTAAAAGAACTGGTTGAATTCTAGATTGACTCATACAAACTACCAAAAGTAAGGCAAGGAGAGGTCAATAACTTATAGAGACCCACAACCAATAAGGAGATCAAAACAGAAATAAAAAGTTTTGGCTAGAAAATCCATGTTCAGATAAATTGACAGCAGAATACTATGAACATGTGCCTTGGATGGAGATGCCTGGTGGCACTCAGAGGAAAGATAATAGGTCACCAAGGAGAGACTTGATACCATATGAGCATATACAGGGGGAGAAGGTCCCCCTCAGACACAGACTTAGGGGAGGGGAGGGGAGTAGGGGGGAAGTGGGAGGAAGAGAGGAATGGGAGGATACATGGGATGGGCTAACAACTGAGATGTAATATGAATAAATTAATAAAAAAATGTAAAAAAAAAAGAGAATTCTCCTAATCCATAACCAAGTCTCCTTAAATTTTAAAAAGAATAGAAACAGAAGGAACACATCCAACTCCTTCTATGAGGCTAATATTACTCTAATATCAAAAAGCACATAAAGATAGTAAAGGAAAGGAATCCATAAACCAATATCCATGATGAACACAGAAGTAAAAATTCTCAATAAAATATTTGCAGTATGAATATAGGGTTATTCAACTTATAACACAATGGAATTAATGATTCATGTAAGTAGATTTAAAGACAAAAAATGACATCATCTCAATATATGCAAAAGAATCCTTTGATAAAATACAGTATACATTCATGATAAAAGTTCTAAGATTATAGGACTGTAAGAAATATTCTTACATAATGATATCTATGTTTGATAAACCCACTGCTAATACAATATTCTAAATGAAGAAAATATTGAAGAAATAGCATTAAGATCACAAATGAGTTAGGGCTGCTCATTGTTCTGAATCATTTTCAATATAGTATGTAAAGCACTAGCTATAGCAATAAGAGAATAAAATAAAAAGGATACAAATAGGAGGGGGAAAATCCAAATTATCTACTTTGCAGATGATATGAAACATTAAAAGCCCCCTAAAATTCACCAGAAAACTTCTAGAAACGATAAAACAACAACAAAAATCAAGCAAAAAAATCTTCACCAAAGAGATGAAGAAGTGCAATGTAGGAGAAAGGAGGGGAAATGATAAACAAGACTAAGAGTATTTGATGAAGTCATAGAAAAATATATTATTTTATGTTTGTGTGAAAATAGATATATAGCACATATAAGTGTATGTATATACATACATATTTTATTTTTAAATTTTTATTCTCTTTACATCCTGATCCAGGCCCCCTCACTCATTTCCTCATAGTCCCACCCTCAGTCCCTCTCCTGCCCTATGCCCCTCCCCTAGTCCTCAGAAAGGCAGAGCCCACCTCCCCCACCAACTGGTCCCAGCCTTTCAAGCCTCTTCAGAACTGCCTGCATCCTTTTCTGCTGTGGCCTGGCAAAGCACCCAACTAGGAGGGCGTGAGTAAAGAGCAGACAACAGAATCCGTGGCAGAAACAGACTCTGCTGCTCTCACTAGGGGACCCATATTGAGGCTGAGCTGCCCAGCATCTACATCTGAGCAGGATGCCCAGGTCCTCTCCAATCCATGCATGGTCCTTTTTTCGTGCATTAGTCTCTGTCAGCCCCATTGTGCCAAGATTTATCGTCTCTGTTGGTCCTACCATAGAGCTCCTATTTCCTATGTGTTCTCCCATGCCCCTACTCTTTCATAAGACTCCTTGCATACCCAAAAGCTTGGCTGTGAGTCTCAGCATCTGCTTCTATCCCCTGATGGGTGGAGTCTTTCAGAAGATAAATATGGTGGGCTCCCATCCTGTTGCCTCTCCAACTGCTTCTAGTGTCTATTCTATTTGCCCTTCTGAATGAGAGGTAAGCATCTTCCTTAGGGTCCTCCCTGTTACTTAGCGTCTTTAGATCTGTGATTTGTAGTATGGTTACACTGTATTATATGGCCAGTACCTGCTTATGAGTGAGTACATACCATGTGTGTGCTTCTGGATCTGGGTTACTTCACTCAGAATGATCTTTTCCAGCTCCATCCATTTGCCTGGAAATTTTATGATTTCCTTGTTTTTAATAACTGAATAGTATTCCATTGTATAAATGTATCACATTTTCTTTATCCACTCTTCAGCTATGGGACATCTGGGTTGTTTCCAGTTTCTGGCTGCTGTGAACATAATTCAGCAAGTGTCATTGTTGTATAGTGGAACATCTTTTGGGTATATTACCAGGAGTGGTATTTCTGGGTCTTGAGGTATAGCTGTTACCAATTTTCTGAGGAAATGCCAGATTGATTTCCAAAGTGGTTGTACAAGTTTGCACTCTCATCAATAATGAAATAGTGTTCCACTTTCTTCACATCCTCAACAGAACATGCTATTACTTGAGTTTTTCATCTTAGCCAATCTGATGGGTATAAAATGAAATCTCAGAGTCATTTTGGTTTGCTTTTCACTTATGACTAAAGATTTGAGCATTTCTTTAAGTGCTTCTCAGCCATTCGCTATTTTTCTGTTTAGAAATTTGTTTAGCTCTTTACCTCATTGTTTTTAATTGGATTGTGTGTGTGTGTTTGTGTGTGTGTGTGTATGTGTGTATGTGTGTGTAGTACATTAGCCCTCCTATAGATATAAGGATGGTGAAGACTTTGCCCGGTCTGTAGCAGACTGCCATTTCATTTTATTGATACTGTCCTTCACTTTACAAAAACTTTTCCATTACATGAGGTTCCATTTATTAATTGTTGATCTTAGAGTCTGAGCTGTTGGTGTTCTGTTCAGGAAGGGGTTTCCTGTGCCAAAAAGTTCAAGGCTCTTCCCTACTCTCTGTTCTAATAGATTTAGTGTTTCTGGTTTTATGTTGAGGTCTTTAAACTACTTGGACTTTAGTTTTGTGCAGGATAATAAATATGGATCTAACTGCACTTTTCTACATGTAGTTATCCATTTAGACCAGTTAGCACCACTTGTTAAAGATACTATCTTTTTTCCATTGAATGGTTTTAGCTTCTTTGTTAAAATCAAGTGTCTGTAGGTGTTTTGGCTTATTTCTTGGTCTTCAATTCAATTCCATTGAACCACCAGTCTGTTTCTATGCCACTACCATGTGGTTTTTATTACTGTTGCTCTACAGTACAGCTTGAGATCAGGGATGGAGATTCCTCCAGAAGATCTTTTATTGTACAGAATTGCTTCAGCTATTCTGGGTTCTTTTGTTTTTGTTTTTTTTTCCTATGAAGTTGAGAGTTATTTTTACAAGGTCTATAAAAATTGTGTTGATACCTGATTGTATTGAATCTGTAGATTGCTTTTGGTGAGATGGCCATTTTTACTATGTTAATCCTACCAATCAATAAGCATGGGAGATCTTTCCATCTTCTGATATCTTCTTCAACTTCTTTCTTCAGTATCCTGAAGAGTTTTTTTTATTTAATTCATTTATTCAAATTACATCTCAATTGTTATCCCATCCCTTGTATCCTCCCATTCCTCATTCTCTCCCTCTTTGACCCTATTCCCCGCTCCTAGGTCTGTGACAGAAGGGGACCTCCTCTCCCACCATGTGGTCACAGCCTATCAAGTCTCATCCTGGTAGCCTGCTTATTCTTTCTCTGAGGGCCACCAGGCCTCCCAAGCAAGGGAAAGTTGTCAACTATGCGGCACCAGAATTCATGTCAGAGTCAGCCCCCACTCTCCACACAACTTTGGAGAATGTCCTGGCAATTGGCTAGATATGAATAGGGGTTCAGTGTTTACTGCATGTATTGTCCTTGATTGATGCAGTAGTTTGAGCAGAACCTCCTGGGTCCAGATCTACCTATCATAATGTTCTTCTTGTAGGTGTCTAGAACCCTCTGGATCCTTCTATTTACCCATTCTCCCATACTTCTCTTACCTAGAGTCCCAATAAGAAGTCTCTACATATATCCCAATCTCTTGGTAAGTGAAGACATTCATGGGACATCCCTTTTGGGCTGGTGTCCAATTATAACTGAGTATATACCATGTGTCTTTCTAGGTCTGGGTTAACTCACTCAGTATGGTCATTTCTGGTTCCATCCGTTTGCCTGTAAATTTCAGAACTTCGTTGTTTTTAATAGCTGAGTAGTATTCCATAGTGTAAATGTACCACAATTTCTTTATCCAGTCTTCCACTGAGGCACATTTAGGTTGTTTTCAGGTTCTGCCTGTTCTGAGTATGGCTGCTAGGAACATGGCTGAGCATATGTCCTTGTTGTGTGGTAGAGCATCTTTTTGGTATATTCTAAGGAGTAGAATAGCTGGATCTTGAGGTTGCCTTATTCCCAGTTTTGTGAGAAAGCACCAGATTGATTTCTAAAGTGTTTGTACAAGTTTGCAAGCCCAACAGCAATGAAAGAGTGTTCCCCTTTCTCTACATTTTTGCCAGTATGTGCTGTCATTTTAGGTTTTGATCTTAGCCATTCTGATGGGCATAAGATGGAATCTCAAAGTCATTTTGATTTGCATTTCTCTGATGACTAAGGATGTTGAGCATGTTTTTAAGTGCTTCTCAGCCATTCAATATTCCTCTGTTGAAAGTTCTCTGTTTAATTCTGAGCCCCATTTCTTGATTGGGTTATTTGGTTTGGTGGTGTTTAATTTCTTGAGCTCTTTATATATTTTGCATATTAGACCTTTGTCAGATGTAGGATTGGTGAAGATCTTTTCCCAGTCTGTAGGCTTTTGCTTTGCTCTGTTGACAGTGTCTCCTGCCTTACAGAAACTTCTCTGCCCTGCCCTCATAAGGTATCCTTTATTAATTGTTGACCTTAAGGCCTGAGCTGTTGGATTTCTGTTCAGGAAGTTGTCTCTTGTGCCAATGAGTTCTAGGCTCTTCTCCACTCTTTATTCTAACAGATTTAGTGTCTGTTGTTTTATGTTGAAGTCTTTAATAGTCTTGGACTTTAGCTTTCTGCATGGTGATAAATATGGGTCTACTTGAGTCTCATATAATCAAAATAAGGACACATTTGGAAACCTTTGAAGTTTTTTTATACATCTTTCACCTGCTTGATTAGAGTTACACAAAGATACTTTGTAATATTCGTGGATATTGTGAAGGATGTTGTTTCCCCAATTTCTTTCTCAGCCCTTTTGTCTTTTGTATACAGGAGGGCTACTGATTTTTTTTTTTAGTTTATTTTTAATCCAGCCACCTTGGTGAAGGTGTTTTTCTGCTGTAAGAGTTCCCTGGTATAACTTTTGGTTCACTTATGAATAATATCATATCATTCACAAATACTGATACTTTTACTTCTTCCCTTCCAGTTTTTTAAAGGTTTTAAAAATTTTTTTTATTAATTTATTCTTGTTACATCTCAATGGTTATCCCATCCCTTGTATCCTCCCATTCTTCCCTCCCTCCCATTTTCCCCTTATTCCCCTCCCCTATGACTGTTCCTGAGGGGGATTTCCTCCCCCTGTATATGCTCATAGAGTATCAAGTCTCTTCTTGGTAACCTGCTATCCTTCCTCTGAGTGCCACCAGGTCTTCCCCTCCAGGGGACATGGTCAAAGGTGAGGCACCAGAGTATGTGAGAAAGTAATATCCCACTCTCCACTCTACTATGGAGAATGTTCTGACCATTGGCTAGATCTGGGTAGGGGTTTAAATTTTACCACCTGTACTGTCCTTGGCTGGTGCCTTAGTTTGAGTGGGACCCCTGGGCCCAAATCTGCCTTTCATAAGGTTCTACTTGTAGGTTTTTAGGACCCTCTGGATCCTTCTACTTCGCTATTCTTCCATGCTTTTCTCATCTAGAGTCCCAATAGGATGTCCTCCCCTCTGTACCAGTTTCCTGGTAAGTGAAGGCTTTCTTGGGACATGCCCCTTGGGCTAGTATGCAGATATAAGTGAGTATATACCATTTGAGTCTTTCTGCTTCTGGGTTAACTCACTCATTATGATCATTTCTAGCTCAATCCATTTATCCACAAATTTCAGGAATTCCTTGTTTTTAATAGCTGAGTAGTATTCCATAGTGTAAATGTACCACAGTTTCTTTATCCATTCTTCTACTGAGGGACACTTAGGCTGTTTCCATGTTCTGCTATTATGAATAAGGCTGCTATGAACATGGTTGAGCAAATTTTCTTGTTGTGTGCTGGAGCATCTTCTGGGTATATTCCAAGGAGTGGAATAGCTGGATCTTGAGCAATTCCTATTCCCATTTTTCTGATATAGCACCAGATAGATTTCCAAAGTGACTGTACTAGTTTGCATTCCCACCAGCAATGAAGGAGTGTTCCTCTCTCCCCACATCCTCGCCAGCATGTGGTGTCACTTGAATTTTTGATCTTAGCCATTCTGATGGGTGTAGGATGGAATCTCAGAGTTGTTTTGATTTGCATTTCCCTGATGACTAAGGAGATTGAGAATTTCTTTAAGTGTTTCTCAGCCATTTGATATTCCTCTGTTGAGAATTCTTTGTTTAGTTCCAAGCCCCATTTCTCAATTGGGTTTTTTTTCCCTTCCAGTTTTTATCCCTTTGATCTCCTTTAGTTGTCTTTTTTATCTAGCTAAAACTTCAAGTACTATATTGAAAGGATAGAGAGTAGGTAGCTTTGTCGTGTCCCTGATTTTAGTGGAATTGTTTTAAGTTTCTCTCCATTTAGTTGGCTATAGGCTTACTGTGCATTACCATTAGTGTGTTTAGGTATGTGTCTTGTATCTGTGATATCTCAAAGACTTAAAATGAATTGATGTTGGATTCTGTCAAATGCATCTAGTGAGATGATCATATGCTTTTTTTTTTCAGTATGTTTCTATGGGTATTACAATGGTGGATTTCTGTATAACATCAAATTTGTCAGATACACATTTGTTGTATGAATACCTAAGTTATATGTCAGTAAAAGGTTATGAATGTACCGAAAATACATTGAAAGTAGTAGGTAATCACTAAATCTAGGGTTACTCTATCATTTTTAGTTTGTTCCTGATAAGACAGGACACTCATGCTTGTGTGGAGTTTTCTGATGTTTGTTTTTAATCGAATAGAGGTCATATTAGCTATCTTCATGGGATAGTCATTTTTCATGGTGAATTCTTGTGGCTCCTCTCCTTCCTTTGTGACACATCTGGATGTTACCTATACCTCAGATTCTACATTAAAAAGGATGATGATTTCACTGTTAAAATTATTTATTATTTCCATTATTGTGGAGAGATAGGTGCACCAGTGTAGAGGTCAAAAGTAGTTCATTGGAGTCAGTTCTGTCGGTCTGGCGTTTGTGTCCTGCAGATCCAGCTCAGGTTTTCAGTCAGTCTTGGTGGCAGGTGCATTTACCCACTCACAGACCATGAACAGTACTTACACTTGCATGATATGACAACATTCCGCTATGGAAGCACTGAGATAAAAATTCACCTCTCTATTTGAGATCATTCAATACCATCCTCAAGGCTTTCCTTCAACTGACCAACAAATGACAAAGTTATTTTTGTAAACATCCTCTATGCCACCATATACTTTCCTGCTTCTGTGTTTTAGTGCTATCTCTTCCATGTGCAATACAAAATCTGTAAACAGTCTTCTGGGTAAAATAAAAGTATTGGTTCTTCTGTGAAGCCCAAATAATCCATTCTTCCTACAAATAATACTTCCACTGTGAAAAAAACTAGCCTTGTATTTTCTTTACATTGCTGTTAGGTTCTCTGGCATATTATCTGATACAGAACAGGAAATACAGAGAAAATGAAAATATCCCTTGCTCAGAAAGAGTTTCAAGTCTCTAATGACCCAAGACCATAGGAAAGTCAAACTCCAGGGTAATCCTAAATATTCCATAATTTCAGAGAGCTTTTTATTCTTACTGAAACACTTATGTTGCCATTACTAATCTGAAACATTGGGGGTCATATGTGAAATGATTTGCCCAAAGTCCTGCCATTTAAAAGTAGCAGAGAAATGATATGTCCTAAATAATCTGGTTCAGGATTCCCTACTTATTCTCAAAGATGCACTTGTCTATGTTTCTTAATTTGGCAGCTATTATGTCATTTTTCTGCCGTGTTTTTGTTCTAACTTTACCTCCCCCCTTCTCCAAATGGATAGAAAATAAGAACCTACTAATGATAAAGGTGTTGACATCTGGTAAGGTCCTAGACTCCTAAAAAATTAAAGTTAAAAAAAAAAGGCCTTGTGCTTGAAAAGATTGCCTGTATATACATCTTTAAATGCCAGAATTTAATTTTCTCAGACCATTTTACATTATTTTGGAGATAGCATTTCCGTTTGGCCACATGTGACTTTCATTGAAATACCAAAGATTTAAATATCCACATAGGACAAACAGGCAGAAATCAGCAAATGCCAAGTGCTATAGTCAGAGGTCTCTGGCACAGGCCACCATGTAGCTTTCATCTGCTGGAGGCATGTCGCTCATCGTAGGATTCTGTGGAGAACCACAACTAAGGGGCCAGTGCACATTCCCATAAAATGGCTATCAGATGTGAGCCTGCAGTTTCTCGGAGTGCACCCTGTGGTTTCAAATTAGTTGTTCACCGCAGAGCTAAAGACAATTCTAGGGGCCCCCTTTTACAATTCTTCCCAGAAAAAGGAAATTAGTCAAAATACAACTGCAGAGATAAATAGTTCATTCCCTGCGATTGTCAGTTACGTTGACATAGCAGAACTGTGTTAGAAATGAAGATAATGTAGCCTCTTATGTGAACAGCTAAGACAATTATATAACAACCGTGAGTTCCTAGTGAAATTTGATCTAAAAAATGCATTTGTGTAGAAATGGAAGTTCAGCAAGGTGGCTTACTTCCCTGTCATCACACAGGATTCTATTATAGACCTTTACTTCTTGTCCCATGTTCTTTCTACGAAACCCACGACTGAACTTTGCCAATGGGAGAGGACTTGAGGAAGCTAAGAGTTAATGGGGCCTGCAAGATGCTCCACAGGAATAAAAAAAAAAAAGTAAAACTATTCTGTAAAGCCGAGGATGTGCACAGTGTTCTTCTGTGAGAAAAATAGAGAGCTTCACCAAACCATTTGTCACCCAGTGACTAGGAGAGGGCATTAGGCAGAGATTTCAGAAAGCCATCTATAATTTGCAGGACACTTTTTCAGAAATGTGCAGAGGTGAACACAAAAGCATGATTGCATAGTGATGTTCTGAATAAAGTTCAAAATAGGATTCTGGAAATTCACAGCAGTTATTTCACTGTCTATTTTTGTGCTTAATATTTTCTCTCAATTTTTCTGCTTTCTATCTAATATACTTCTAACAGTAATAATAATAGCTCCCAATTTATCAAGTATTCAGTATTTGCCACACTGTGCAAAATACATGTTCCTCTTATAAACAGGGGTTTTCTAGATAGTGAGGGGGGATTTGACAATGAATTAAAAACTTCAAACACCCTGTTTCTGCGATGCTCTCATTCAAGGGAGATGTAATGCATCACAAGATGATAAGCAATCTCATGAAAAAAAAAAAAGTAAAGAGACAGTTATTCCAAGAATGGCACATGGGGAGTGCAGATTCAAATAGGGTGGTCAAGAAGTCTTTGCTGAAAATTTTCCATTTGCATAAGAAGGTGGGGAGTCATGTATATGAATTATAAAAAGAATAAACATTGAGGAAAATAAAATAATAAAGTAAACTATTGTGTAGAGAGAGGAGTATGAAGGCCTTTGGCATATTTTAGCAACAGCAAAGTGCTGAAGTCAAAATGCATGAGCTCAGAATAAACGACAAGGAATAAAGTATGAGAGAAGACAGTGGCTCAATGAAAGTCTTGTAGATCATGGTAACACTTATTTTAGTGTGTATACAGTATAAGCTATTGGAAGTGTGTGTATATGTGTGTGTGTGTGTGTGTATGTGTGTGTGTTTGTGTGTGTGTGTGTGTGTGTGTGTAGGCCAGAAGATAACCTCAAGTATCATTCTGAGGAATGCCATCTACCACCAGGCCTCTTTAACCAAAAGTTTAACAAGCTAAATTGGATAGCCAGCGCACACTAGAAAATACCCTGTGTCCATCTACCTTGTTGTGGGATCACAAAACACACCACTACACCAGCATCATTGGAGGGTTTTGGTGAGAGGGTGTTGTTGGCCTGATTCACAGAGTTTAACAGAGGGTCAGAGACAAGCAAGAAGTTTATTGACATTGTGCAATGGACAGGTCAGAGTTAACTCTGGCAAGAAGTCCTGCAGTGATTTTAAGTTCTATAAATTAAGTAGGATCAAGGAACATTTCAGGAAAAAAATTAGAGATTAAATGCATACATGTTTAAGGTTTTTGTTTATTTGCTTGCTTGTTAATTTGTAAAAAGGGAAATAGACCACTATGTGGAAGTTGAAGAGGACTCAAGCTAATTTTTCTCATTTAAATTCAAGAAATGTATATGAAATATTCTAAATGAGGACTCTGGGCTTTGAACTGTAGAGAAAAATGGCCAGAGTAAAAAAGCTATGAGGTAGTATAATCTTTCAAGGCAGCTGTTTGAGTAAAACAAAAACAGTACCTAGCAAATGAAAGGCTCTCACCAAAGGACTTCATGGATATTTGTGAAATAAGTTTTAACTTACAACCGGCGCCTGTGATGTATTATAAGCTGTAAGTGACATTCAATTATTATTGTGTCTTTTCTCCATTTTGTAACTTTCTTCCAAGTCTCTTCAGTAAAAAGGAAGGTAGTGAGAAGAGAATTCCCTAATCTCACCCCAGGCCCAGGAGCTCAGTTACAGTCACCACATTTCAGAACAGAGATTTCCTTAAGTTTCAAACGTTGACTTGTAGGAGTTCTTAAATGGGATGAAGTCATAGCAGGCACATTCCCCATGTGCTGGAAAGGAAGTGTGAGGAATTGCTGCTGGCCTATGATAGAAGTAGGCATTTTCTGCTTAGGGAATGTGGTTCATCCTAGATCTCTTGGATTAATGCTAGTGTATGCTCCAAAACCAAAGGAATTTTGTATTAGAGCAGGCAGCTGTTTTCACCTCTCCAGCTGCAACTCCTCAACCAACTCAGTTGATATTCATGTAGAACACAAGCTCTGATTTGGGAATAATTGCTAGATTAGCTAATAACAGAGGTCCCTCCTTCCTGCTTCTATTACCCCTCGAATAGTGATTCTGATTGTTAAATCCATTTTCATTCCAAAGAGAAGAGCAAATTTCAGCAATTAGTGAACATTTTATAGTTCTTGACCTGTTTATAAGAGCATGTTTCTGTTGTACATATTATATAAAAAGTCAATAAGTAGGGCATGCTTCATTAATTACAGTTGCTTGTATGTGAGCCAATTTTTTTTTTTTAACCACGGTTACCAACTTAAAATGCAGTAGCTCAAAGGATAAAATTAAAGATGTTTGTTATTTATGGATAAAGTTTAATAGCTTAAAAAATTATAAAATGCTGTGTGATACTTTCGATGAAACAACTTTATTCTCAGGGACGGTTTCAAGAAAGACAGTCGTCAGAGAGAGGTTTTGTAAATATTTCCTCATGTATCTAACCAATCCTTTCATAGTGCCTCTACAACCATGGCTAGGTGTAAGGCCAGAGTCTCATTTGTACCATTAGTTAGTTAATACCTACATGGCATGGTATTCATGTCCCATAAAATTTGCTTATTGTAAGTAAATACTTCAATGATTTTCATTCCCCTTAATCATTTCGGAACACTTCCATCAAGCTAGCTTTCCTGTGCCTTTATATAGTTATGAGTTGCCTCCATCAGAAGGCTTGTGGGCATGTCTGAGAGGTATCTTCTTGATTGCTGGTTTATGTAGTTGGGGGGGAAGCCCACTGTGGGCAGTATAATCATTAAACAAGAGGGCCTGAGTAGGCTAAAAAGGTAGCTGACTGTGAGGCAAGCCAATAAGCATTTTTTTTTCCTCTGGTGTCTTTGTTTCAGTTCCTGCCTCCAGGTTCATATTTCGAGGTTCTGCCCTGGTTTTCCTCATTGATGGACTGTGATGTCAAAGTGTAAGCCAAATAAACCCTTCCCCTCGCTACATTGATTTTGGTAAGCATTTTATCTTAGCAACAGCAAAGCAAACTACTGCATTGCCAAGAACAATCCCCTTGTGTGGAAATTCGTTTTTACCATCCACTCACAAGTGAAAATGGGCATTTGGAGTGTTTCCAATTTGGGGCCACAATGATCAGTGCCACTATGAAGGTGTAACTTGGTCTTGTGGGATGTGTTTTTCTGTAATTTTTTTGAGCAGAATGTTCTGTCTTCTCACCGTCCTTGGCCTCATCCACATAACAAACACTTGCCAGTAAGACGCGAACGGGTGAGATGCAACAGTATTTGCCGTGCACAGGCAGCTCTCTCTTGCTTCTTTGTCATACTTCCAGAAGTATTCAAGCCATGTTCTGCCCCCATCAACCTGGCTTACACATGAAAACCCGCAAAGATTCAACTCCTGACCACAATGAATAAATACAGAATAATTTGGTTACTCTTGATTCACCAGGCTAATTCGATAGTTTTGTCACTCTTCTTGCTCAGCTTGTGCTAACATTCCTTAGGATTCCTTCTTCACCCATGCTATTCCTTCCACTGAGTATACTGTTCATTTGACTTACCATATGCCCCTCCTCTGGGTCTTCATATCTCAATGTAAATAGTCTTATTTCAAAAGAAACACACTTGCCTTTGACAAGTAACAGAATACTTCAGAGCCTGGTAGTTTAGCATAACCATTTCATCCCATGACACTAAGTCAACAGTGTAGGCTGGGCAGTCTAGACTTGATGCCATAGTTCACTGTTGCAGTTTCAGTTATCCGGAAGATCAATGGAGTCAGCTTAATATTCACATGTGTGGAACTTGCTTTTAGTTGACTTACATGTTTCCTGTAAGGTAGACTGGGCTTCTTCACATGGGCTCAAGAATCTCAGTACTGAGGAAGACAGAACAAAACTGCAATTTTGTTGCAAAATGCTTTTGAAGTGGATTCTTGTATCATGTGTCCCCGTGTTCTTTTGGTACAAGTCACATGATCAAGCCCAGACTAACAATGGGGTGGGGATTTCTTAACAGCATATAAATAAGCCTGCCACAGTGTTTTTTGCTTGCCATAATTACAAATCCTCTATCAAGAGCCCTGAAATGTGATTCAGATGGGGCATCAGACTCATATATGTATCAGGTCCAAAAATATACAGAACTCCTACTTTGACTATATTCCGTATTGATGCGGAGATATCTAAGACAATTTCTCTGTTCCAGATGTGTGCCATACAATACTGAGGCCAGATGCACACTGCAATGTGTACCTTTATTTGAATGGATGTCAGAGAGGATGCATTGAGACATATAGAAACCATAAACATCAGTTCATTGGGGCTGAGGTGCTTTGTTCTATTTCTTCTACCATTCCAATATATAACTTGTAAACATACCACTTTCTTCAAGAAAATGTAATGATTTTTAGCTTGCCTAGCTTTCTAAAAGTAGAGAGCTATAATCTTTGTCCTCAGACTGTACACCTGTCTCTAAGCTTTTTTGAATTTGTTATGTCTCACAGTATACTCACTGTGTTAGTCCAAATCCACTCCCATGATTCTTTTGAAAGCACCCTCTGGAAGAAGTACTCAGGGTTGTTTTGAGATAATAGTTCCATCTAAATAGGCCCTTAAGATTCTTGGAAGCAATTTTACCCAGATAAGAGGGCATATGAAGAGAAGCTTTAACATTTTAGTGATGTTTACTACCAAGAATCACACAAATTCTTGATTTTGTTTTGAATCTGTGACTATTTATTTCCTTATTTATTGCTAAGATTTGCATGGCTCTCTGGAGAAACAGAAACTGTGATGTTTTATTTTCCAAGTCAGAACATCCCAGCTACTTGCACCTCCTCTGAATTCTGCTTACAAAGTGAGCACATGCAGCTAACGAGTGCCAATTCATTTTCATCATCTTTCCTGGAAATCTCCTTTTTGAGATCCACAAGTACATTTGGGACCCCGTCTCTCTTCCAGCTAACTCATGTGGCAGCTGAGGAACACCAATGACTGGTTTACAGCATTCAAAGGCAGATTCCTTAGCATTTCTTGAGATTATAAATTTCTATTCACTGTTGTATAAGAAATTGGTAATGTTTTACTCACCACTTTTCCATTTGCCATGTATTCAACATTCTCAAAGATCATAAGTTCTATTTTAGGAATTGGTTCAACGTTACATATCTAGGTACCTAGCTATCAACTTTACATTGGTAGCAGTCCACCTCAGGGCATGCTGTCTCCTGGTGAGAGAAAGGGAAGATGCAGACGCCAAGTGAACTACCGCAGGGTCCACTGGAAAAATTTCCTAATGGAGGGTTAGGGGAAGCTCAGGAAGCTCACAAGAAAGTTAATCATCAAGGATCATGAAATTTAGAAGACTCAGTAAATAATTGCTGTGGGGTGGGGGTCACTTTACTGAAGCTGCCTTCAAGTTGCATCATGGCTCCAATAATATAGCTAGTGTGAGTAACTCACACTGGGATGTGCTTCTCCATGGTGTGGCTGTCTGATTCACCCAGGCCTCCTCCTCCTCCTCCTTCTTCTCCTTCTTCTTCTACTACTACCTTAAATTAATTAATTGATTAGTTTATTTACTTTAGTCTCCAATCATAGCCCCCTCCATCCTCTCCTCTGGTCCCTCTTCCCCCTATCTCCCCTCCCCTGCCCCTCAGAGAAGGAGAGCTCCCCAACCAACCCACCTTAGCACAAAAAATCACATCAGAACTGAGGGCACCTTCTTCCACAGTGGCCAGGCAAGGCAGTGCCACCACAAGGAAGTGATCAAAAAGCAGAGAATGGAATCCATAGCAGAGACAGACCCCACTCCCCTTATTAGGGGACCCACATGAAGACCAAGCTCCCCATCAGGTACATATGTGTAGGGCACCTATGTCCAGTTCTTGTATGGCTTTGGTTGGTGATTCAGTCTCACAAGGCTCCTAGGCCCAGGTTAGTTGACTTTGTTGGTCCTCTTGTGGTGCTCCTGTCCCCTCTGGGTCCTTATATCCTCCCCCCCCCCATTCCACTCTCTTCCATAATGCTCCCAGTGCTCCTCATCAGCATCTGCTTCAATCCACTGCTGGGTGGGGTCTATCATAAAATAGTTATAGTTATGCTAGGCTCCAATCTGCAAGGGTACCAGAGTGTCTAATAATGTCAGGGGTTGGCTCTCTTCCACAAGGTGGGTCTCAGTTTGGGTCAGGCATTGGTTGGACATTCTCTCAATTTCTCCTCTATATCACTGAACATCATGTGGAGGGTAAATTTGGCGTCAAATGTTTGATGGATGGGTTGGTGTTATCTTCCCTCCACTAGGAGTCATGTCTAGTTAGAGGGTATTCTTTTCAGGCTCCATGATCCCCACTACAAGGAGTGTCAGCTAGACTCATCACTATATACTCCCAAGAACCTACTCTGTCATAGGCCTCTAACTTGTCTGAGAGATGCCCTGCCCACAGTTTCTCTTCTCTCTAAGGAATCAATCTGTCACTTTGTCAGAAAATTGAGACTAGCTTTACTTCAAGATCCAGCTATAGCACTCCTGAGCATATACCCAAAATATGCTCCACCATACAACAAGGACATTTGCTCAACTATGTTTATAGCAGCTTTATTCATAATAGCCAGAAATTGGAAAGGATCCAGATGTCCCTCAACTGAAGAGTGGATAAAGAAACTGTGGTACAGCTATTAAAAACAAGTAAATCTTGAAAATTTCAGGCAATGGATGGAACTAGAAAAGGTAATCCTGAGTGAGGTAACCCAGACACAGAAAAACATACATGGTATGTACTCACTTATAAGTGGATATTAGCCGTATAGTACAGGACCCAAAGAAGCCAAGGAGGAACCAAGGAAGGTTGCTTGAATCTCTCTCAGAAGGGGAAACAATAGACAGTGGAAGTGGTTAAAGAGAAGGACACTATAAGAGAGGAACTTCAGAGGAAAATGAGGGTGGGGTTCTTAAGTAACCCCAGGAACTCATTGCCTTACCAATCTGACCTTGGATAGAAAGACAGTTTTGGCGTGTAGGTATCCTTTGTGAGATAAATAGGCATTTCTGTCCATCTTCTGAGGAAACATGAAACACAAGAGCATCCAAAATTAATGACCAAAGCAATCATAAACAAATAGCTAAGTGACGTTTCTCTCATAGTATTTGCCAAAAACAACCATCAGAATAGAGTGCCCAATAAATCTTTGAAAACAAATAAAAACCAAATATATTAATATAAACTAAATATATATTGAGGAATATTTTATTATCTATAGATCAACAATATAAACACAATAAAGGAAAATACTGTCTATATTCATAATAGTTTCTAGGACCAAACCTCAAATTTCACCCAAATTACCTATATCCAGACTGAGAGAGGGTGTGGCCTCTCCTCAAATATGGGTTGGGTCTACTTCTTTTTCTTAAGGAAACAATTTTTTATTATGAGGTGGGAAGATCAGAGATCATAAACCTATCCTGTGTGGAATCACAGGTGGACCAAGCCTGTCAGTTTCTCAGCTGCTGTAGAAAGAGCATGAATGTGGACCACAGCAGACACAAGGATGAGGGCAAGACTGGCATCTTTATGTAGCAGTGTCTATAACGTAGAGAGAATCAAGCACTCCCTCCCCCCTCTTTTCCAAGACACTGCAGAAGTGTAGATTGTGCAATGAAAAATTATTTTTCAGGTACCTGTTGTTAGATAATACCCTCAGGTCATAAAGAATTGACTCAGGCTGTACTGGACAATAGCCTCTGGCCATAAAGAATTGTTTGTCCCCAGCTTGATCCTTCTGCTTAACATATATATATGCCTCCCCCACCCCCAGCCTCTTTAAATACATTCAACTTTTATGCCCTGGAAAGGTTGCAGCCCTTTGCTGTTCCAATAAAATAATCTCAGCCATTTAAGATCGAGGTTGTCTGCCTCTCTGCCTCATTTTTTCCCCTTGGATTCATGGTGGTTTAACATTCACAGGTGATTGCAAAGTGGTTAAGGTGAACCCCAACAACCAGAAAGATAAATGACCTGTGAGAATGAATAAGAGACAGAAAGCCCCCAGCAACCCAAGAGGTGACTGAGGCTCATCATCCCATTTTTCCCACTAATTCATTCACACATTCATTAATTTTATCTCCAAAGTGCATTGAGCACTTATGTCTATACTGTATAGGAAGAAACGACATGAGGGAAATAGTAGAGCAGCTTCCATTGTGGCAAGAGACAGATATGTCATTCTTCTTTTGTCTATATATTATTTTGATTAGGGCAGCAAACTCATAGTGAGAAGGCCCAGTATATTTTTGTGGTTAGACTAACAGTAGAGAAGCATCATCTTCCCATTGAGCTGTACCTCTTCACTGATGGTTCTCTGATTATGTCTACAGGGTACCAACTGGTCCTGAGAGCATAGGCAGCATTCTGCTCAGCCCAGGTAAAGTTAGCTGTCTTGTATGATGGGTATCAGGGAGCTTGAGCATCTCTGGCATAGGCTGCTTATCCCAGCTCATTGGAGGCTTGCACTTTCATTAACTATATAAGCCCTTGACATGACAATTTCTACATGATCTAGCTTCTATACCTTGTTAGTTGAATGTCCTTTAATATAAAGATTTATGCTAACACTTTTTAGATTTGAATAACTCACCAATCTCTGTGGTAATACATACATGTGCATTTTTATTTTTATACAACTTTAGAGAATATATGATTATCTCCATAAAACAGATAGAGACATGAGAAGTCGGAGAGATAGAAGGAGAGAACGTCATGGAACATTCTCCTTCATTTAATACTTTCTGAATAACTTTTGTACTCCAGGCCTTGAGTTGTATCTGATATTGAGGACAAAGGCATATCTTTCAGAATCTGAACATTTTTCTGTCAAGGAAGTGTTGCCTGCACAAAAGAGGCGGGAACAAAAAAGAGGAAAATAGGGCCAGAGCTTGTGTCATACCAAACACCCTAGGTTTATCTGAGTAAGATCCATGTCCCATCTCTTCCATCCCTCTGCCCCAGCCTCCTCCTCCACTCTTCCCTCCTCCCCCATGGCAGTCAAACCCTCCCCTCTCTGACTCAGACAATAGTTCTTTCTGGAACATCTTCCTTGGAAGGATAACAACAGTGTTTTCACTGGTGGTGTCATCATGTGATCAAAGCATAGCTCAGGAAATGGGGTCCTCTGAAAGCTGTTTATCTAAAATCTCTTGTTTCACCAGTTGGAGCATTTTAAGAGAACATTCTGCACCTTCTCTCCCGAGGGCAACTCTTTCAGTTACCTGTGTACTAAGGGCCAGGCAGAGGCCACACATACTTTTGCAGTAAAAGGAAACACTCCCCATGTAGGATGACCCCTGCCTCCCCTGGTGCTCCTCTACCTCCCCAGCCCCAGCTGTGCTGGAGGCCAGAAGGAAATCCTGATCTAGTCTCTCACAGGAAGTCTGAATGATTCTAGGCAGAGGAGATTTAAAGACAAAAAGCTCTAATTCCAGACTTAGGTGGGAGTGGTTTTTTTTTTTTTTTATTACTGACAAAAAACAGAGTTCCCTTTCTTGGTTATTCAGATGAACTCAGAGTAAATATTTATCCTTTTAGCTAATAGGTCTGTTTTGAGGAGTTCAGTGATTCCCAGACAACCAGGCTGATGGATCGTTTCTTGCTTCCCCACTTGGAGGAGGATTGGGCAGAACAACTTGGCACAAAGAGCTCTTTTCCTGTGGCCTGCCTGTCGCTGGGTATGAGGTATAACACCCTTCTTTGTGCCAGAACAGGGTGGGTGTGAGGGAAGGCCTTGCTAGGACCTCCCAGCTCCACCACTCTGAAATGATTTAATGGTCATATCGTCAGTGTTCCCAGAGCAAACAGCCACCCACCTCTGAGGAGGAGAAAGCCGGATGGCTGGATCAGCAACCCCCACCCTTCTTCTCTTGTGTTTCAAAGCAGGACTTTGTTCACTGCAATTTGCACTGAGTGCAGAATTCATGCCATGGGCACTCCCAAAGTACACAGGCACACACACAGAGGATAATTTACATATATGAATAAATGCAAAGGTTACATATGGACATAATGCATGGAGAGTATTGAGGATAGGGGCTCCTCCTCATCCATCTTTGTATTCTCACATTGCCTAGCAGGGGCTGGCATAGAGAAGATGATTAATACATACTTTTTGAGTGAACACATGAATAATTCTAATTATGACCGTTTAGTCAGCACTTAGCAAGTGCCAGGCAGTAAGAGGAATGCTTCATAAACCATTCTTTTCTTTAACCCACACCTTGAGCCAGTGAGTGAGTTGCTGTTGCTCTGTTGCTCTCCTACTTTCATAGATGTGACGAGAGCAGAGTTGCAGGCCCTGTGTTACACTGAAGATGGTCGCCTGGCTAGCGGTAGTGAACGGCCTCTCATCCCAGAGCTGGTGCTCATCCTCTCCAGTACAAAGCTAAGACACTTCTGTAGCTGTCCCATGGAGAGACCACGGTGTCATTGCTGAGGTGCAAGCCCTATTTGTGAGTCTTCATTACTGAGTGTCTTGTCTTTGCCCTGTATCCCCCTTTATTTGCTACTCAAGGAGGCATTGGCTTCAGAGTAAAGATTGTGCGTCTGTGGTGGATAGGGACAAGAGCCTTGGTTTTTCTCTTTTGGAACGATACAGAAGTTTCTGAAAGAGTGAACTGATGTTTCCATTCCTCCCTCCCTTCTATGTTATTGTATGTTGGGTAACAGTGGCATGGAGGCCAGTGGTTCTGAGAACCCAGCATCTCTAGTGGAAGATACCTATCCCAGATGATCCAGGCTTGCTCAGTCCACAGACTCCCTAGTTTCCATATGGCCGTTTCCATAAGGCCTAGCTTCTATAGTTGGCCGAACATGCCCTAACACGTTAGACTCCTATGAAGCACTACTTCCGTGCTAACACATGCCTGTGTATGTCTCCGTTTACAAAGCCCTGGATATAACCATTGCTATACCCTTCCCCTTCTCTCTCCTCTCCTCCTTCCTTCCTCACTCATTCTCCTCCTCCCTCTCTTTGTCCTTAGCCTCCACCCCTTCCCTGCCTAACTCCCCTGCCCCAGCTCTCAATGTAGCCAGCCTGTTCTAAAATTCATGATCCTCCTCTTGTTTATGTCCTGAATGCTGAGGTTAGAGGTATGCACCACCTCATCTGATATTGTATTAATTTCCTGTCATTCCCAGAACAAATTATCACTGACTTGGCATTTTTTTCAAGTACTGCTCACTTATTGCCTTGTATTTCTGCAGGTCGGAAGTTTCAAGCACACTGGGCAAGGCTCTGCTTGGAGACACCTGAGGCTAAGCTCAAGGTAAGTACTGGTTGGACTCTTCGGAGGCTCTGAGAAAACACCTACTTTTAAATTCATTTATGTTGTTGGTAGAATTTAGCTCTTCATAGTTGCAAATGGATGTCTGTTTTCTTTCTGGCTTCTATTGTTCAAATACTCGTGTTTCCTGGAAAATTTGCATTTAAACTTGGCCTCTAATGCAGTGGAGCATGAAGAAGTGTGCCTCTGGAAGGTGATGGGGTAACAACGGCTCTAATCTCACAAATGGATAAGTGTTTTTGCAGGGCGGATGAAACAAACTAGGCCCCTTCCATCGTTCGATGCCAATTGTCTTATCAAAACATGTTGTTCTCTACCTATGGGGGATGCAGTTCTCAGTGTGACATCTTGGAAGTAGGACTAGGCCTCCAATTTACTTTTCATAGGGACCCATATGATTAGATTATGGCCACCTAGATACTCTCCTTTGAAGGTCAACTATGCCCTATAAAACCAGTTTCAGAGCAGTTCATAACTGACAATAGTAAATACATGAAAGCAGCCAATATTTTGACCTAGGACTTATGATCCCTGAACAATGAGACATAAAACTGATGTTCATAGACTATCTAGTCTCAAGTATTTTTCTCCATTAGTATGAAGAGCCCAAGACTGACTATTGGTCAGCAATTATTATTTGCTGTGACAGGCTACCCACAATTCCTTCCCATGTGCCTCCTTGCATCGCTCATCTTTGCCACACTTTGTAGCTCTCTTTCCCCCCTCCCTCCCTTCATCTTCTTAAGTAGCTGGAGAATGCCTAATTTTCTTAAGGACACCTATGATTAGATTATGCCCACCTAGATGCCCTCCTTTGAAGATCAGTTGTGCCATGTAAAACCAGACAATTATTGGAGCAATTTACAAGTTCCTGAGGTTAGGGCAATGGACCTTGGGAGTCTTTCTTAGTAATTTGATTGCCACTAATTAAAGCTGAGGGCAAGGATATAACAGAAGTCTAGAGAGATAAACGGGATTACCCCAGGCACATCTTAGTAGTGGCCAATGGCTTTTAAAGAAATTGCCAAAGCAGAAGAGATGAGTTACATCACTACTTAGAAGAAAAAAAGATAAAGCATCAGGAGGGCAAGGAAAAATGAGATGCATTCAATAGGTTTTGACTGATGGACCTGACAAGCTGCCATTCATGTATAATGTGATATTACATGGTGAAGGAAAAGGAAAACCTTCACACAGTCCCTGTAGAACAGTCCACATGTACTGAGTCCTCACTCTATGTACATCAAGCATAGTTCTAGGTGCCTTCCATGTATTGATTCACTTTATTTTCCACTGAATGAATGATATTCGGGCATTATTATCCTCATCTATCTATGACTAAAAACTTGCCAAATGTTACATAGCTAGTGTCTGCCTGGTTCCTGACACCACATTCTCAGCCATTACATTGCATGTTTCTGGGATCATAACCTCTGAGGGATAAAGTCGTGGACGAAAGGACTAGGGCAAAAGGAAAACATAAAGTAAGGGTCTGTGACGCTGATGTGGGGTAAGGCCAGTGAAAATCGACATGATCTCCTAGGCAGAGCCTGGAAGTTAATGTAAGGACTGATTCTGTTGAAACAGTGAAGTAATGATGGTTGTGACCTTGGATAATTCATTTCAGTCTTCTACCCTCTCATTTTCATTATCAGGTAACTACAGTATGTGTCACATTCTTTAAACATTTCTCTTATTTTTAATGGCATACAAACATTATTTCAATGGGCTATACAAGTCTATGTTAATTGCCACCTAATATTTGTATTTTTTAAAATTCGACATTCCGGAGGTTATGTGGAGCCAAGGGTTCTCTAATTGCCTAAGTTTGGCTTTCTTCACATTAGGCTATCATTTCTGATAAATCACAAATGACCCATCCTTGTGTCTCTATCACTTTGTACTGGTTAGTTCTTGTCAAGTTGAACAACTAGGATCATCTTGGAAGAGGGAACCTCCCTTGAATAATTCTCTTCATCATTTTGGACTGTAGGTGTGCTCAGGGGATGTTTAAATGACTAATGGCTGACATGGGAGGGCTTAGCCACCGTGGGCAATACCACACCTGGATAGACAATCCTATGTGATATAAGCAGTTAAGCTGAGAAAGCCATGGAGCCAGTGTCCCTCCAAGGCCTCTGCTTCAGTTTCTGACTCTGGGTTTTTGCCTTGAGTTTCAGTCTTGGTTTTCCTTGGTGAAAGACTGTGAGCTGTAGATGAGAACCAACTCTTTCCTCACCAAGTTGGTTTTTGGTCAGAATGCTTTACCACAGGAAGAGAAAGCAAAGCTGGGTATGGATGGATTCCTTGTTTGTTTCCCTTCACAGGTATGTGAGGCCTAGGAGAGCTGATGACCTTGAGAATTTTGTCAGCAACTAGCAGAGGGTAATATGTAGATAAGGGGTAATATAGAAGCCAAAGGAGAGAGTTGGAGCAAGGTCAAAAGGTGGTGGAAGTAAGACGGAAGGGATGCGTGAAGTGAGGAACCTCAGGGCTGCAGCTGATTGGGTAAAGGGAGAAGGTGATGAAGGCCCTAATGAACTCAGGGGGAAAAGGTGGCACCAGGAGCTGCTGCTTCGGGAAAATGAAAGGGAATTTGGTAGAGACATGCTGAAGGATTAGGCGGCAGAAATACTTAGAGCCTGGCTAAGATTGGAAATCATAAATTTGTTATGAAGTCAATTAGCATGATTACACAATTTTCCTCTAATAGGTCACAGCTGGGGAACAGGAGCAAAAACTCCCCAGTGTTCATATGAAGCTTAGGAAGAATCTGGTATCTATTGAGCTCCAATGATTCATCCATTCACTCATGATAAAAATATTTATTGAATGCCTGTGTGGCAGGCACGGTTTTAGGCACTGAGGAAGGGCTAGTGTTAAAATGATATAAATGCAGATTATGATTTATATGTCAGTAGCCATGTGTGTAGATATGAATGTATTTATAGACTTAGTACCTTTATATTCATATTCACATATATACAGCTACATTTCAGTGTTGATTGTGTGTATGTATGTGTATGTAATCTTCATCACACAAATTTTGGAGAAAACTATTCCTTATCATAACGTGACTATAAGCCACTTGAGGCCTGCCAATGGCTATGCCCTTCCCTAGAGGCCCTCCAACTGCCTGGCTCCACCCACAAGAACACTCAACCTGCTCTAACAGCTGGACTTGGCCTACACCCTACAGAGCAAAAACCCAAGCTGAGGACTTGAATTCTCCCCAATCCTTGACCTCGCTCCAAGCCCCGAGCTTGAAATCCCACAAATCCCCATCCTGGAAATCACTCTGGATGGCTCTGCCCCTTTAAGAAATCTCATATAAAATCCCTGTCTTCTGCTCAGTTTTCTGTTGCTTCTTGACCAACCAAAGGCAGCCACCTTTTTTTTTTTCTCTCCCAATACATCTCTTGTGTGAAGTTGGTTTTGCAGTGTGACTTCATGGTATTCCTTGGCTCCCAACTGCCAAGATACCTTTCTCTTCAGAGCTGTAACACTTACAGAGACTACAGGTCATCTTCAAGGTCATGGAGGTCAAATCTAAGATCTAGACTCTGCTGTACTGCCCCAGCCAGTGCTCCCTTCACTGCTGAATCCAGTTACACTTTTGAGATCCCTGGGACGGAGGTATCAAAGGGAGTGAACACAAAAGGATGGACTAGAAGGAGCAAATGATCATGAAAATAGAAAGGTGTGTATGTGGGGGGGGGTGTCTTGTGTTGGATGTGTTGGACAGAAAGAAGAAGTAAAAAATTCAAGTTCTTTGGGAGATTTCAGGCAATTAGGAAATGGCTGAAATCTGGATGAAGTAGCCAGGGCCTGCCTGTTTCCCGGCCTCCGTTGGTTATGTGCTGGCTTTGCCATCAGAGCTTATACTTCAGGATAAAGTTGACATTTCCTGGATGAGAGGCTTTTCTTTTACTCCTAGTTTAAGACTCATCACAGTGAACACACAAAAGAGATTCTCTCTGTGAAATGGAACTGATGGACATATATGTATATAGTGCCCATTTGAAAGATGAATACTCAAGAATCAGTTTTTGGTATAGTTACTGCTTTTTTCTTCCAAGTATGTATGTGACTCAAAACTTGAGAAGCCCTGTAGTTCTCATGAAAGAAGTTGCTCTAAGTAGCACACCGTTAGAGAAAGGAAATTTCTCTTGTCAATGATAGAACTCTTGACAGTACATTTGATGAATGCACTGTGTGCCATATATCCAACTGAAATCAGTCTCCGAAATTTGACTTCCTCTGACTTAGAAAGAATGTCACCTCTGCCCTCCAAGACCTTGTGTAAACATTACAACTCAGCAATACCCAAGTCAGCACATCGCTGCCAGGTACAAAGTAGTTCAGGGAACAAACAAAATGGTTTATTTATAAGCTGATTTCCCAACTGCAATCCCAGGAAAATTGCTGCTCTTAGAAGTAAATAAAGGTCGTGATACCTTAATTTACATCCAAGAGAATATCTAGGGGTAGTTTTTTCATGATGGACAGGGCTACACACACGGAACTATTGCCTGATATGTTGGCATGGCATATTTGTAGTGAGGAGTGTGACAAATATTCGGTTCATGTCAATGCACACATGAACATGTAGGAAGAAACACACTGGGTTCCATAATATGCACAAGTATGGGTGAATTGAAATTAACAGAAAAAGTGGAGGAGCTTTAAGTGGCATGTTTTTACCCCTCAGCATTTCTCACAGCTGTAGCCACAACTGTAGTACAATTCTCTCCCCTGGGTTCTCTGCTTCAGAGATAACCTGTGCACTCTTGGCCCATCCCATTCCTGCTCCACAGGGAAGATGTGTGTGTGTGTCTTAATCACAGTTCTGACCACTTCACTTCCTCTTCACAAGCTTTCACAGGAAACATCAAACTGAGACCTGTCATTTATTAATTTCTTACCACATGCTACATAATTCCCATTATCATTTTTGCTTATCTTGTTTAAACTTCTACCTTGATGGATAGAACCTCTGAGTTCTTTATATCTGTTCCAAAGTAGTTGCCAATAATTTACCCACTTTAGAAACTGCAGCATTATAATAGTGAATTACATTCTCATGACTGCAGAAAACAAACCAGATTTAAAACTCAGGCTTGTCTGATTTCCAAGATACTTTCTTAAAACAATATTAAACTTTGACTCAACATGTCATTTTAGCAACTGCCGTAAAGAACATCACATAAGTTAATCTTCTATTTACTTTCAACCTTGAAGAAAGATCATACTTCACATGTTAGTCCTACTATGTTCAGATAGTAACCCATCTTTAATGTATCAACATACTTACCACCTGCACAAGAACTTGGTAGTGCATAAATGTATCCACATTTTATGTTTTGATGCAAGCTATGAATATGTTAAAGTTCCACGTAATCAGAGTCATAGCATTTTACATCATCATCATCATCATCATCATCATCGTTTTTGATGTTGGTAGTGATGATGGCGGTGGTAGTTGTGGTATTTGTGTATGTGTGTATGTGCATGTGTGTGTATGGGTGTGCATGTGTGTGTGTGTGCATGTGTGTGTGTGTGTGTGTCTTTTCCCTGGAAAGGACTTGGCAAATGCTTTTTAAACTAAATCCTATTAAATTTGATACTAAATGTTTTACACTTTAGTTTCTTCTAATGGCTAGAATAAATAGTGATACTGATTAGAAAACAGTCATGCAACACAGATGCACTCATCCAAATGAGCAAAATGTCCTATGACTGCATGAGCTCTGAACAAAGGAGGATTTAAGAATTTATTATAGTCCTGTCTGTAAGCATAGTAGAGTATTGTTAATAGTGTCAGAGTTTGGTTCTCTATCATAGGGTGGGTCTTGAGTCCAACCAGGCATTGGATGGACATTCCCTTAATCTCTTCTATATCTAATCTATCTTTATGCCTGCATATCTTGTAGGCAGGGGGTTTTTGAGTCAAAGTTTTTGTAGGAGGGTTGGTGTTTCCCTATCTATACTAGGGGGCTTCTATAGTTAGAGTGTCCTCTTCATTCTCTATGGCCCCTGTTACTAGGAGTCTCTGCTAGAGTCTTTTCATATCTGCCTGGGAACCTACCTTGACTTAGGTCTCCAGCTTGTCACAGAGATGTCTCTGCCTACAGTTTCTTTTTTCCCTACAGGTTGTTTGTTTTCCTGTGCCCACTCTCCTCATGTCTGATCTCCACCCTCATATTTCTCTGTGTTTCCTCTCTTACTTTGTTCCCTTTCTTCGAGTACAACCTCTGTATATTCTATTTCCCCTTCTGAGTGAGATTTGAGCATCTTCCCTTGGGTCCTCCTTGTTACTTATATTCATTGGGTCTGTGCATTATTGTATGCTTATCCTGTACTATATGGCTAAAATCTGTGTGTAAGTGAATGCATACCATGCAGAGTTGTCCTCTGAGAGGGTCCACCCAGCTACACCTTAAAACAGAGGCTGAGACTCACAGTCAAACTTTGTGTGATGCATAGGGGTCCTTGTGGTAAAGTGTGGGGAAGGAGAAAAGACCTGTAGGTGACAGGAGCTTCACAAGAAAACCAACAGAGACAACTAACCAGAGCCCAGAGGGGCCTGCTGAGACTGAAGCATCAACCAAGGGTGTTGCATGGACTACACATAGGCCCCCTACATAGATGTAGTTCATGGGCAGCTCAAGCTTCATGTGACTCCCCTAGTAAGGGGAGTGTTGGGTCTCCTGACACAGACTCCCTTGCCAGCTTTTCAATCACTTCCCCCTGGCTGGACTGTCTTGCCAGGCCACAGGGGGAAGAGGGCACATTCAGTCTTGATGAGGCTGGCTGAGTGGGAAGGGGGGAGGGCTTCCATTTCCTGAGGAATAGGGGAGGGGGAAAAGGGAGAAGAGAGAGAGAGAGAGAGAGAGAGAGAGAGAGAGAGAGAGAGAGAGAGAGAGAGAGAGAGAGAGGGACTGGGAGATGTGGAGGGATGGTACAACCAGGAGGTAAAGCGAATAAATAAATAATTTTTAAAAAAAGAATTTCTTCTACATCTGGACATAGCCCCAGGCCATCTCTATTTTTGGAAACAAAAGCTTCTGGGAACAGTAGGAGCACATGTGCCTCCTGAGATCTTAACATGAAAAGGCACACACCCATTTCATGGAGTGTCACCACATCCAGCCATGTGAGCAAGAATCCAAAGTGGGACAGGACAAGTGGCATGGAGAGGAACAGTTGGATCACATCAGTAGTTTTTAGCATTGATTTTATGCTACTGCAGAACAAGGCAGGAAGGATGTCTTTAGAGACAGATGTTGGGGAATATTTCTGGTGTATTAGATTAGAAGTCATCAAATAGAAACCCAAATGCCAAGATCTAAAAACCTACCACCATTGTTCTTTCCTTTCTTTTTAGAGTTGTTAGAACTGCAAACTGAGATAACTCCAAAGTATTTTTAGCTGTGTACATTGATTTTTTTGTCTGTGGGAACCACTATATTCTATTGTAATCCCAAAACAACAAATGATGGAAACTAGCTGCAGCAAAATACCAAGTAAGGCATGGCAAAATAATATTAAAGTTACAGTCTGCTAAGAAGTGGTTAGGCTTACACTGTTTTAGATATCCTGGCATTTCAAAAACGTCTCTCTTCAGTGGCTTTTTCTCTTAATCATGCCTTTTGATAAAGGACCTTATAGCAGAACTATTAGGTAAATGGGAACTTTAAGATATAGTGTTGCTGGAAAACTATTGAGCATCCCAAGAGCAGATGGTCAAAATTAGTAACTGTCACTAGTAGAGCAACAGAAACAGCTGATCTCTGCTGTAAGGATCTTCCTCTCTCTAGATTTCCAATGTACATCTATAGTTCTCTTGCCTGTAAATGAAGGGCTTTGCTGGTTTGGACCTGTGCAATCCTTAGTTTTATCTGTACTTCTCGACTTTGCTGTTTGTGCAGAGAATATCAAACATTGATGCCATCTCATCTTCTCCTTTGCCTAAGGATGACCATTTCCAGAGAAGTTCTGTGACTAAACTTGAAGAGCATGTCACTTGTCACTCGTTGCTTTCAGTTTGTTGCCTTTTCAGGTAATGGGTAATGTTAACTGCTTATGTTTCTTCTTCTTCTTCTTCTTCTTCTTCTTCTTCTTCTTCTTCTTCTTCTTCTTCTTCTTCTTCTTCTTCTTCTTCTTCTTCTCCTCCTCCTCCTCCTCCTCCTCCTCCTCCTTCTCTTCCTCTTCTTCCTCTTCCTCCTCCTCCTCTTCCTCCTCCTCCTTCTCGTTCCTCCTCCTACTCCTTCTTCCTTCTTCTTCTTCTTTTTCTTCCTTCTTCTCCTCCTCTTCCTCTTCTTCTGGATATATTTATTTATTATATATATAATGTTATGTTGGCATGTATACCTACATGCCAGTATAGGGCACCAGATATCATTATAGATGGTTATGAGTCACCATGTGGTTGCTGGAAATTGAATTTAAGACCTCTGAAAGAGCAGCCATTACTCTTAACCATCTCTCCAGCCCAATGTTAGCTTCTTAAGTTCATGCCTGGGCCTATGAAACATCCTTCTGCTATTCTCATGGAACAATGTCCTGCCTTTCTTTCAACTCTACTTTCATTTTTCTCCATGGGAGGAAGAAGTATTCAGAGAGTCCCTGAACCTTTTAAAGTGTTAGGTATATGCTGCCTAGGAGTCTTTATGTTTTCTGAGTAGTACTTCATTGAAAAGCACACATTTTAAGTTTCTATTTGCACTAATCTTGACTGTTTGAAGGGACCATGATTCTGTAGAGATATCTGTGCTTTGGAAATTATGTTGAAACTCTGATTCTGGCAAGAGTTAAAACCATTGTGTCTAACTCAGCTTTGCTGCTGGTAATTAGGCAAGTTTTATCTCAATCTAACTAACTTCTGGATCAATCTCTCGATATAAAACCACATTGAGTCATTATATAGCTGCTACAATACTGATTAATCTTATTTAGTGTATGAGGTCTGTGGAGGTTAGAGGTGTTTCCAAGGTCACAGTCTTCTAACTGTCTTTTAATAGGCTCAGTCAGGAAGTGACTGTAACTGCCTTGCCTTAAGTCATTGCTCGTTCTATGGCTTCAAATATATATGCTATTGAACTTCTGGGCGTGGTGGTGAAGTGGACAGAAGAAGAGAAAAAGAATTAGCTGGTATTGATGAGAATGAACCAGTAAGAATTAGTAAAAAGGAGCAAAAAGTTCAGAAGGCCAGAAAGGAAGGAGGGTCTGTTTTGAAAATAGGAGATATTGTTGGAGGATTTCCATAGTGTTAAGTGGGGAGGCCATGTGAGTAAAGAGGACTCCAAGTCCCTTCTGTTTTCTGCTGAGAATGTGTGGTTGAGCATTTCCAAGCAAATATCTACTTTGAGATGTGTCGCCCTCCTCTTTCTTTCTTTCTTTCTTTCTTTCTTTCTTTCTTTCTTTCTTTCTTTCTTTATTTCTTTTTCTTTCTTTCTTTTTTTAATTTATTCATATTACATCTCAGTTGTTAGCCCATACCTTGTATCCTCCCATTCCTCCCTTCCTCCTGCTTCCCCCCCTACTCCCCTCCCCTATGTCTGTGACTAAGGCGGATCTCCTCCCCCTGTATATGTTCATAGGGTATCAAGTCTCTCCTTGGTGACCTATTATCCTTCCTCTGAGTGCCACCAGGCATCTCCATCCAAGGGACATGTTTAAATATGGGGCAGCAGAGTTTGTGTGAAAGTCAGATCTCCTTCTCTACTTCACGGTGGAGAACGTCCTGTCCATCAGCTAGTCTGAGTAGGGGTTCGAAGTTTCCTGCCTATATTTTCCTTGGCTGTTGCCATAGTTTGCAGAGGACCCCAGGGCCCAGACCAGCCTGTAGTTTTCCAGGATGCACTGGATCCTTCTATTTCCTCATTCTCCCAGGCTTCTCACATCTAAAGTCTCAATAGGGTGTCCTCCCCTCTGACCCACTTTCCTGGTAGGTACAGTTTTTGATGGGGACGTACATCTTGGACTAGTGTCTCGATATAAGTGGGTATTTAGCTCTTTTTGCTTCTGTGTGAACTCACTCATTATGATAATTTCTATTTCAATCCATTTGTCCACAAATTTTAGAAATTCCTTGTTTTTAATAGCTGAGTAGTATTCCATAGTGTAAATGTACCACACTTTCTTTATCCATTCTTCTACTGAGGGACACGTAGGTTGTTTCCAAGTTCTGGCTATTATGAATAAGGCAGCTATGAACATGGTTGAGCATATGTCCCTGTTGTGTGGTAGTGCATCTTCTGGGTATATTCCAAGGAGTGGAATAGCTGGGTCTTGAGGAAGCCCTATTCCCATTTTTCTGAGAAGGTGCCAGATAGATTTCCAAAGTGGCTGTCCTAGTTTGCATTCCCACCAGCAATGAAGGAGTGTTTCTCTTTCTCCACATCCTCGCCAGCATGTGGTGTCAGTTGAGTTATTGATCTTAGCCATTCTGATGGGTGTAAGATGGAATCTCAATGTCGTTTTGAGTTGCATTTCTCTGATGACTAAGGAGGTCAAGCATTTCTTTAAGTGTTTCTCAGCCATTTGATATTCCTCTGTTGAGAATTCTCTGTTTAGTTCTGTGCCCCATTTCTCTATTGGGTTATTTGGTTTGGTGGTGTTTAATTTCTTGAGTTCTTTATATATTTTCGATATTAGACCTTTGTCAGATGAAGAGTTGGTGAAGATCTTTCCCCAGTCTGTAGGCTGTTGCTTTGTTCTCTTGATAGTGTCACCTGCCTTACAGAAGCTTCTCAGCCTCATGAGGTCCCATTTATTAATTGTTGACGTTAAGGCCTGGGCTGTTGGTGTTCTGTTCAGGAAGTTGTCTCCTGTGCCTATGTGTTCCAGACTCTTCCCCACTTTTTCCTCTAACTGGGTTAATGTCTCTGGTTTTAGGTTGAGGTCTTTAATCCACATGGACTTGAGTTTTGTGCATGGTGACAAATAGGGGTCTAATTGCATTTTTCTACATGTAGACATCCAGTTAGACCAGCACCATTTGTTGAAGATGCTGTCGTTTTTCCATTGAATGGATTTGGCTTCTTTGTCAAAAATCAAGTGACCAAATGTGTGTGGATTCATCTCTGGGTCTTCAGTTCGATTCCATTGATCCACTAGCCTATTGCTGTGCCAGTACCATGCTGTTTTAATTACTGTTGCTCTATAGTACAACTTGAGATCAGGTATGGAGATTCCTCCAGAGGATCTTTTATTGTATAGGATTGTTTTTGCTATTCTGGGCTTTTTGTTTCTCCATATGAAGTTGAGAATTGTTCTTTCAATATCTTCAAAATATTTAGTAGGTATTCTGATAGGGATTGCATTGAATCTGTAAATTGCTTTTGGTAAGATGGCCATTTTTACTATGTTGATTCTCCCGATCCATGAACAAGGTAGATCCCGCCATCTTCTGATATCATTTTCAATCTCTTTCTTCAGAGATTTAAAGTTTTTTTTTTTTCAAATAAGTCCTTCACTTGCTTAGTTAGCATTATTCCTAGATATTTTATATTGCTTATGGCTATCGTGAAGGGAGTAATTTTCCTAATTTCTTCCTCTGCCTGTTTGTCATTTGTATATAGGAAAGCTACTGACTTTTTTGAGTTTATTTTGTATCCTACCAATTTGCTGAAGGTGTTTATCAGCTGTAGGAGTTCTCTGGTGGAATTTTGGGGGTCACTTATATACACTATCATATCATCTGCAAATAGGGATAATTTGACTTCTTCCTTTCCCATTTGGATCCCCTTGATCTCCTTTTGATGTCTTATTGCTCTGGCAGAACTTCAAGAACTATATTGAAGAGATATGGGGAAAGTGGGCAGCCTTGTTTGGTCCCCGATTTTAGAGGGATTTCCTTGAGTATCTCTCCATTTAATTTAATGTTGGCTATTGGTTTGCTGTATATAGCCTTTATTATGTTTAGAAAAGTGCCTTGTATTCCAGATCTCTCCAGAACTTTAAACATAAATGGGTGTTGGATTTTGTCAAATGCTTTTTCTGCATCTAAAGAGATGATCATCTGGTTTTTCTCTTTCAGTTTGTTTATATGGTGGATTACATTGATGGATTTCCATATATTAAACCATCCCTGCATGCCTGGAATGAAGCCTACCTGGTCATGGTGAATGATGTGTTTGATATGCTGTTGTATTCGCTTTGCAAGTATTTTGTTGAGTATTTTTGCATCAGTGTTCATAAGAGAAATTGGTCTGAAATTCTCTTTTTTTGTTGGGTCTTTGTGGGGTTTAGGTATCAATGTGACTGTGGCCTCATAGAATGAATTTGGTAATATTCCATCCATTTCTATCTTTCAGAATAGCTTGAATAGTATCGGTATTAGCTCCTCTTTGAAGGACTGGTAGAATTCTGCGCTGAAATTATCTGGCCCTGGGCTTTTTTTGGTTGGGAGACTATCAATGGTTGCTTCTATTTCTATAGGTGAAATAGGGCTGTTTAATTTGTTTATCTGGTCTTGATTCAATTTTGGCAAGTGGAATCGGTTGAGACAATTGTCCATTTCCCTTAGATTTTCAAATTTTGTGACATAAATGCCTTTAAAGTAGGTTTTTATGATTCCTTGTATTTCTTCGGTGTCTGTTGTTATGTCTCCCTTTTCGTTTCTGATTTTGTTTATTTGGATAGTGTTTCTCTGCCTTTTAGTTAGATTGGCTAATGGTTTGTCTATCTTGTTAATTTTCTCAGAGAACCAGCTCTTGGTTTTGTTGATTCTTTGGATTGTTCTCTTTGTTTCTAATTTATTGATTTCAGCCCTGAGTTTGATTATTTCCAGGTGTCTACTCCTCTTGGGTGTTTCTGCTTCTTTTTTTCTAGAGCTTCCAGATGTGTTGTTAAGTTGTTTATGTGGGATGATTCCATTTTCTTTTTAAAGGCACTTAGTGCTATGAATTTTCCTCTTAGCACTGCTTTCAATGTGTCCCACAAATTTGGGTATGTTGTTCCATCATTTTCATTGAATTTCTGGAAGTCTTTTATTTCTTCCCTTATTTCTTCCATGACCGATGTGTCATTAAGTAGAAAGTTGTTTAGTTTCCACGTGTTAGTATGCTTTTTGTTATTTCTGTTGTTGTTGAAGTCCAGCCTTAGACCATGGTGATCTGATAAGATACAAGGTATTATTTCAATCTTCTTGTATCTGTTGAGGTTTGCTTCGTGACCAACTATGTGAACAATTTTAGAGAATGTTCCATGGGGTACTGAGAAAAAGGTATACTCCTTCGCATTTGGGTGGAAAGTTCTATAGATAGCTGTTAGATCCATTTGATTCATGACATTGGTTAATGAGGTTATTTCCCGGCTTAGTTTTTGAATCAAAGACCTATCGTTGAGTGAAAGTGGGGTGTTGAAGTCTCCCACTATTAATGTGTGGGTATCGATGAGTGGGGCAAGCTTTGTTAATAACTCTTTTACAAATGTGGGAGCCCTTGTATTCAGAGCATAGATGTTCAAAATCGTGATGTCTTCTTGGTTAACTTTACCTTTGACAAGTACAAAGTGTCCATCCTCATCTCTTTTGATTAATTTTGGTTGAAAGTCTATTTTATTAGATATTAGAATAGCTACCCCAGCTTGTTTCTTGTGACCATTTGCTTGGAATATTTTCCCCCAACCTTTTACTCTGAGGCAATGTCTGTCCTTGTGGTTGAGATGTGTTTCTTGAATGCAGAAAAATGTTGGGTCGTGTTTATGCATCCACTCCGTTTGTCTGTGTTTTTTTATTGGAGAGTTGAGACCATTGACGTTGAGAGACAATGACCAGTGATTGGTAAGTCCCTTCATTTTTGTCACCCTCCACTTAATGACAGATTATCTGTTACTTGTAATTAAATGTATGTACCTTATTGTAGTGGGTACATAGTAGATCACCTACCAGTCTTAACTAATTAACATATGTAAAAAAGATTCTACAAAAGGAAGCAACTCCATAAGCAATTTCATTATTGCTGTTATTATGAATCTAGTCAATATGGCTGTAATACAAAGGCACAGAAGTAATTTATCAGATTTTGCCTTTCATCCCATTTTGTATGTCTATCCCATACTTAGTCTGAGTATGAAAATCTGAAATTTGGGTTTGAATTAAAATATATCTTGCATGAAATTCTATAAGGTGGAAATGTCCTGTAATCAGTAAAAGTTAATTATCAGTAGAAATACCACAGCTTATATTTATTTTTTTACATTTTTGACAAATAAAAATTATATATATTTGTGGCATACAAGATGATTTTGAAATAATTATAAATTGAGATATGTCTCAATCAAGTTAACTAATATGTTCAGTCCTCATTCATATTTACATAAATTTAATGTTAAGAAGACACAATATTTATTCAGAACAATTTTATTTGTATATAAGACATTAACTACATTCATCATGTTGTTTAATAGATTTCTGAAGCTTATTCCTTCTGTATAATGAAATTTTGTAATCGTTGGTGACTTTCTTCTCCATCTCTACTCCTCAGTTTCTAGAACATACCATCCTAATTTCTTCTTCATTAGATTGCAAATGTAAATAGGATGGTATAACATGTACCGTTCCTTATTTGGTTTATTTGCTTAACATGAATGCTTAATCAACCATTTTGTTACAAGTAACAGGATTTCCTTATTTTATTTTATCTTGATTTCTCAAGACATCATTTCTTTGTGTAGCCCTGAATGTCTTAGAACTTGCTCTGTAGACCAAGCTGGCCTTGAACTCAGAGATGCATGTGCCTCTGCCTCCCAAGTACTGGTATTAAAAGGTGCATGCCACCATGCCCAGTGCTCATTATCTTTTAATGTTGATTGTGATCCCTTATGTTTATGTACCACACATGCTTCTTACACACTGATGAAATTAGATTTTTTTTGTTTGTTTTTTGAGACAAGGCTTCTCTATGAAGCCTTGGCTGTCCTGGACTCGCTTTGTAGACCAGGCTGGCCTCGAACTCACAGTGATCCACCTGCCTCTGCCTCCCGAGTGCTGGGATTAAAGGTGTGCGCCACCTCGCCCGGCGGAATTAGACTCTTACAATACGTGAGAAATCAGTTTGAAAATGCATTTTCAGCATACACGTAAGACCTAAAATTGTAAAAACATAAAAGAAAATATAGAGGCAAAGTTGCAAGGCCATGGTCTAGGATGAGTTTTAGCCCTTCACAGGCAGCAGATGGTAAAACAAGACCACCACATGGAGTAGGGCAACTAATATGAATTCTTCTCAGGAAAAGAGGCACTTGAACAAAGTGGAGGAATGTTTGCAAAGGACATCTGATAGTGCGCTAATAGTCACACATGCAAGGATCTCAGTGCATGGAGAGAGAATAGATAACCACATTAAAACATGGGCAAAGCACTTGACTAAATATTTTTCACAAGACATACAAATGGCTGGCCAACATACACATAAAAAAATGCTTAAAGCCACAAATCAGGAAAGTGTAAATTAAAACTAGAACATGATACCAGCTCATGTTCTCTCAAATGGCTCTTTTTTTTTAAGAGGAAAGAATGGAAGTGTTATTGTAGACTCCCAGAAAAGGTAATATTTGCACATTATTAGTGGGAAAGTAAGTTTATACAGTAATATAAAGTTTGTAGTGGTTAAGGGGCGATTGGGATGCATTCCTTTAATCCCAGCAGAGGCAGGCAGATTTCTGTGAGTTGAGGACAGCCTAATCTCTCGTGAGTTCCAGGCTAGCCAGGACTGTTGTACAGAGAATCCCTGCCTTGAAACACTAGAATATATAAACAAGCAATATTAAAAGTCAGTAGTGACATTCCTTTGAAAATCATAAGTAGATCTACCATATGATTCCATGACCCGACATGAATATACAGCCAAAGAAAATGAAATTAGTGTGTAGAAGGGGTAGTGAATTGCCTTATTAATTTCAGAATTATTCACAGTAATGAAGATATTGAATCAGCCTTAGCTTTAATTTTTCACCATTGTAATGGTTAGACTATATTTTACATCCTGAGATGAACGTTATCCCTTATATGTGTCACACTGGTCCTGGTTACCTGATTTGGAGGAACAGATATGATACAGAGATGATGCATTTGCTTTTACAGTTTAATAATATGGATGAGGTCATATGACTGATGGTTTCTCTAAAGACTCATCAAATTCTGGCTGGCTTCAGTGTCCATGCTTTCTATTGCTATCTGCACCTTATGATATCTTAATCTTTAAGCATGGGTTGTCCTATGTGGAAACTACAGGAAGACGGAAATAATTTAATGATTAGATTTGCCTCTTAACGGTGTCTAATATAATACCAATACTTAGAATTCAGGAACTATCAGTTATATTACTGAAATGAGTAGTTCTAAATCTCTTTTTTCTTTTGGTGATACCTCAAACCTAATTCCAGGCATGTCTATTTGTTTGAATAATTTTTTGGTAGTGACTATGTTTTTAAATATATTTTATTAATTTATTCATATTATTTGTTTGAATATTGATTCTGTCATTTTCCCTTCTTTTTTGGTGTTATGCCATCTGCAAATTTGATAAAAAAAAGCTGTAAAAGTATCATTTATTTGCCTGAAGTAATTGTTTTCTCGGAGGCTTACTATCACCATCTGCTAACATAAGCTTAGTCCTAGAAGTTTTTTGCCTCCGTACCAATTAATATATGCCTAGAATGTTTGCAGTCTCTGAGCCTTACTGCTGAATAAGCACACTCTTTCTAGCTCTTTCTAAACTCTTGCTGGCTGGTTCACCTCAGCCGTTCTGGTGCAAACTCCTCTCCAAGCTGACCAATTCAAACTGGTTTCTCTCACAGCTTCTCACTGAATTGCTCTGCTTGGCCTCAAATTAACTCTCACAATTTCTCCAAACTTCTGACTCCTTTTCATTCTCTGGCTCCTGTATTCACCTATGTCTAGGTTTTTCTCTCTTCACCCTGTCTCTGTAAAACTATCCTGGTAAAACTGCTTTATCCATCTCTCCACCCTGCTCTCTTAATTTGCCTCAAGCAGCACAGAGGTGATCTTCTCTAACAGAATCCAACAAATGAGGAACAAATCTTAGGTCTAAAAGACACAATCATAGAACTTGAAGCAATCATCAAAGAAAAGGCTAAATCTGAAAAAATGCTGACACAAAATATCCAAGAAATCAATGACAGGGACACCATGAAAAGACAAAACCTGACAATAATAGGCATGGAGGAAAGAGAAAACATGTGACTCCAAAGCCCAGAAAATGTCTTCAACAAAGTCATAAAAGAAATTTCCCCCAATTTGAAGAAGGAGATGCATATAAACATACAAGAGGCCAACAGAACACCAAATAGAATAGACGAGAAAAGAAAATCTTCCCACCAAATAATAATAAAAACACAACACATACAGAACAAAGAAAAAATATTAAAAGCAGCAAGAGGAAAAGGACAAGTAACATATAATGGCAAACCTACCAGAATTGCACACGACTTCTCAGCAGAGACCATAAAAAGCCAGAAGAGCCTGAACAGAGGTTCTGCAAGCCCTAGGAGACCACAAATCCCAGTCTAGACTACTATACCCAGCAAAACTATCAATAATCATTGATGGAGAAAACAAGATATTCCACGACAAAACCAAATTCAAACAGTACCTATCTGCAAATCTGGCCTTGCTGAAGTTACTAGAAGGAAACCTCCAAACCAAAGTGACAAGCTACAACCAAAACTAAACAGGAAATAGATAACTACACAATCACAAAATCATAACCACACAAACACTCTACTGCAACCAACATCAAAAACAAGGGACAACATAACAGTCACTGGTCATTAATATCCTTCAACATCAGTGGTCTCAATTCTCCAATAAAAAGGCACAGACTAATTGAATGGATGCATAAACAAGATCCAACATTCTTCTTCATGAGAGGTGGATCTGGGCTCAGGGGTTGGTGTACCAACCAAGGACAATAGAAGCAGTAAACATCAAACTTCTACTCAGACTTAACAAATGGATAGGACATTCTCCACAGTTGTACGGAGAGTGAGGACTGACTCGGACATGAACTCTGTTGCCCCATATTTGACCCCTTCTTCTTGGTGAGGAGGCCTGGTGGCACTCAGAGAAAGAATAAGGAGGCTACCAATATAAGACTTGATAGCCTATGACTATATAGTGGGGGAGGAGGTCCCCCTTGGTCATAGACCTAGGGGAGGGGAACATGGTGAAAGCAGGAGGGAGGGAAGAATGGGAGGATACAAGTGATGGGATAACAATTGAGTTGTAGTCTGAATAAATTAATTAAATAAAAATAAAAAAATAAAAATAAAATTCATTCTCAATAAAAAATAAGTAAAACAAAAAAATTATTTTTTGCCTCTTTCCTGTCTGTCCTCATGAGAATTGAGCATATCCTATCTCTGACTCATTATGTCAGATCTTTCTGTGATTTGTCACTTTGTCTGTCCCTCAATTAGGCATCACTTTTAGACATGGGTTTTTCCTTCTACAAACTAACTTTATCTTCATTGTTTGGGAGTAAAGGTGTGTGCTAAGGGCATATTTTCATTCCAGCTGGATTACTCAGATCTAGAAGGTCTTTGGATGTGTTCAGTACAGCCATGTTGATGGATTAAAATTCCTCTACAAAAAGCCGTTGACATCTTACATAGTACATGGAACCTGATGGCCGATTCCTTGGGTTTAAAACTCTTGTATATACCAATTCTTATTGTGTTACTGTAGGCCATAACTTGTTTGTTAGAAGGAATAAAGAAGCATTTTCTTCCATTGAATTTTTAGCTATGACTCACTTAGTGTTATATCCAATATTTTAGCAGGTTTGTTGGACTCTAAAAAGAAAATTCATCATATATACTACTAATGTCAAGACAGTATAAGCAACAGTTTTCCTCTGTTTAGTTTAATAATTCTTTTAAACTGTCCAAGAAATCAAGGCTGGGGTGTTCATAGTGAGGTGTGTTACTATTTTCAGAACCTTTTCTTATCAATATTATTGTGAAAATTATCTTTCAGTTCCTTGAACTCATAATAACAAAGCCTTACAATGTGTTGGAGTGTAACTTGCCTCTATCTGGACATTAGAGAGATTATAAAGAATAAGTAGCTTGCTTCCCAACTCTCACAGATTGTAGTCCTAATTTCTCTATTAAGTGCATCTGTTTTATGTCTTTGGCTTGAAAATCACTCATTTTGCTCTAAACAGCAGGCACATAAAAACTATAGAACATTCTCTTCTGTCTGTTTTCATACCACATGTCACAAGCTTTGGTTCAGTATTCCATTTTTTGTTCATTCTGTGACATCTATTAGAACCACATATTAGGAAGCTGCCTTGGGAGGTCTCTTATTTTATCTCTACCTATTACTGTGTCAGTCTATGAAGGTAATGTTTTAATAATATTGATTATATTTTCTTAGATCTAGTTATTTTCTGAGAATCTCTAACACAGAAGCCTACACTTGTTTCTAATTAATTTCAAAATGTATTAACTTCATAGGCTGAGTTGTCTTCATGTTTCCAATAGGAATTCAAAGGTAGCTTATATATATATATATATATATATAAGATTACCTTTCTAAGTCTATATACTTTCAAAAATGTGTCAAATAATATTATATCTATACTTTTTATGATTGGATGGTGTCATTCTAAAAGAGTGGGAGATATGCCAACCCTGGATATATGTGGGATATTCAGAAGAGTGATTACATTTTGTGCTAGAGAGAAATCTGGATGCAATAGAGTAGAGGTGTAGAAAAGTGGATTATTGTCATATGTCTAGAACTCTAAATAGAAGATCTGCTTCCCAGAGCTTTATACAAATGTTACCAGGGTTGTCTAATAGGAACCAAGCTGTCCTGTAGGTGCAAAGGTCCCAGAAACCCTATTATCACAAACTTCACCACTGAATATTCCTATCTTTAGGTGGTGGAATCTGATGAATTAAGAAATAATTCTGAACTTGTTTAGTTCAAATCCAGGTTCAGCTCACACAGATACATCTACTCCACTAATTCCTAATTGCACACACACACACACACACACACACACACACACACACACACACACATGCATACATGTATGCATGCACTCACAGACATGCATGAAAGAATGCCGAGCTATATGTGGCATGAAGGCAGAAAGGGAAATAATTTGTAAGGAAGGAAAAGGACCATCAAGAGGGAGGTAGGAGGAATGGGAAATGGCAGTGTGGGTGGGAAACAAAAGGAACACACATATACAGTACAAAGATGGTACACTTTAATCTTTTTTCCTGACAATAGGATTTTTTTTCAAAACATTGGGTTTCATGATTTAAAAAAATGAAAAACAATCATGTATATTTTATGTGCTTGTTCATGGAAGTTTTAGGAATCAGTTGTTGTTTTCTTTCCTGCGATTAGTGTAGAATAGAACCCTATGGTTACATTATAGTTACAAAGACCTGGAGTTGATGTATGGTTCTGCTGGTTAGGGTTTTTGTTTTGTTCTGTTCTGTTTGTTTGTTTGTTTGTTTTGTGTTTGTGTAAAGTTGAAGATTAAGCCTTGAACATGCTAGATGAACACTCTGCTAAACTACATTTCCAGTGCCAGATTCTATTTTTAATTGTAATAAGCTTCATTACTTTTAGAGTAGTTTAAATTCACAGCAAAATAGATTCTTTTTGAAATTGTGTATCATTATGCAACCTCACCTGGTCTTAAACTTACCATTCTCCAGTCTCAGACTTCCATGTCTTGAGACTACTGGTGTATGTCACTGTGTCTGTCTTTAAATACTAACTCTTGAGATTAATCTTGTTCAGTTGTTCTTCCTGACGAAAAATGAACAAGGAATGAATTAATTTTGTAGATGCTGCGGTGATCAACATGAAATACCTTGGATGCAAAAATTTATTCTTTCAGAAATAACATTGGTTTCTAAAATAATGGTTTTGAAATCTCTTTCATCCACTTCTTGGAAGCATCCTTGAGTAAAAATGGTAAGACATACATTTGCATAGCTGAGACAGGAAATTGTACTCCATTATGGGTATGAAGTTATATCCTATCAATAAAACAGTTTACAATGCTATGATTCCCACTATAATCTTACAGAACCTTCTAGACTTTCCCCTACCTATTCAGCAGAAACTTTTAGTTTCCATATGTATTTTTTTAAAATCATTTTAGCAATTCCTCTAGGAAAAGGGAAGTATGCCAGAGGAGAGGTAGTTACCATGGTAACTGACTACAGGTAAACAGTTCCTTCCATCATGGAGGGAGTAAGGACTCTACAACAGACTGCAGGATGATAAGAGGGTTTTAGGTCACGCTGATTTTTATCTAGAAAATTTATCTAGAACTTTGGACTTTGATATATCATTGTATAAATGTCCACTTTAAAGGAAGTTCCAATATTATGTCATGCCTGCAGCTGTGCTCAAAAAATAGGAGAGCCCCTTGCTTCCTAAGCTGACACTACAGCATTATATCATACCTTGTTTAGGTTTGCTCAGAGCAGGGAACAAAGCAAGCTGGGCTATTAGTTTAAGTAGAATACTTACTACCTATTTAACCCACCTAATCAGAAGTCAGCAGATCAATTCATATATTCTGTTTCTGCTTAATATAGTCTACAACAATTTTTGCCTTTATCTATAGGATAAGGAGGGGAATACAAGCCAAATCCTATATAAACCATGTTTTTCTATGCATACATGACTATGGTATAGTTTATCTTATAGATTGGGTACAACAGATTGACAACAATAAAGTAAAATGTGATGTTTTAAAGCCCATTAATTAGCTATTTATGCAATTCTCTAGCTAATCATTTCAGTCCATGGTTCACCTTGGGTGGTTGAGAACACGGAAGTAAGAATGTCAATGTGGGGTAGTTCTGCATGTGAACCAAGTCAGCCTTAGTGCAAGTCTTAGTCATTGCTCATTGTTTGCTATAGGACCCTAGGCAAGTTAGTTAATTTCTTTTATCTTTATTTTCCCCATCTGTAAAATTTTTAAAAAATGATATTGATGGTATACATTATTTACTACAGTATCTCATATGCTTGAAGACACTTAGGTACTAGAACTGGAATGATTTGGAATTAATGATATGGAGTGATCACATTTATTAAATAAAAGATGTCTTTGCATTAGTCAATACAAGTTGTAAGGAAGCTTTAAACTTCTGGCCATCTTGAAAGATATGTATGAGTAGTTCTCTCTCTCTTTTCTCTCTCTCTCTCTCTCTCTCTCTCTCTCTCTCTCTCTCTCTCTCTCTCTCTCTCACACACACACACACACACACACACACACACACACAGACACAGACACAGACACAGATATTTATGCTCTCTATATATTGCACAGGTATGTGTGTATGTATCTGTGTGGCATGTGTGCTGGAGAGAATTTTAAAAAACATTTAAGATGTACCTTCCAATGAAATTGGAATGTGAACTACCATTTTTATTTGTTCATGAGCATCTGCTCTTCATGTGTTCAGGGGTTAAACAACAAACAAGAAATATCTAGTTAACTTGTGAAAACTCAACTAGATATCATGTCTCTTAATAGAGATGTGATATTGGATAACTGTGGGGCTTTTAATAAAAATGACCAACATAGATTCCTAGATTTGAATGTTTGGCCTTAGGGAGTAGCACTATTAGAAGGCGTGGCTCTTTTGGAGTAGCTGTTCCTCCAACAATGGAGGAATTATGTCACTAAAGTCAGGCTTTGAGGTTTCAGATGCTCAAACTATGTCTAGTGTTTAAGCCTCACTGCTGCCTTCAGGTCCAGATGTACAACTCTTCAACTGCCTCCAGCACTATGTCTGCCTGTGTGCCACCATGCTTTCCCCAGTGATGGCAATGGACCAAGCCTCTGAACTGTAAGCTAGCCCCAGTGAAATGTTTTCCTTTTATAAGACTTGCTTTGGCCATAGTGTCTCTTTATGGTATATAAACCTTAACTAAAACAATGAATTTCTTGGTTACCATATGCAAAATTGAGTGGGCGAGTAAGCTTCATTTTGTAACAATTCATTCTGCGTGTCTAGTCCCTCTCCTCAGCGCTGATTAAGGAAATTGTCAGGTTATCTCTCTGAAGTAGCTCTTCATACCCGTACCATCCTCAGGCACTTTTCTGTAAATATTAATGATCTGGAACCTCTTCAGCCAAATGTATTTCCATATAAACATGACTGCCCTGCTGTTGTGTGGCATGAAGTGTCCCTCCACCTTCCTGCCATCTGCTATTGTCTTTTTCGTGAACTTTCAAAAGTTCAGATATCTTGTACACTGCAGCTTTATCCCCACGTGTACACACATAATCTCACAATAGGATAAACATCGTTACTACTAACTCTTTATGACATGCATAAAAGTATATTTTTATGTATACCATATCATATTATAGCTATGTGTATCTGCATGCTCTTCAGCATGAAATTCCCTGAGGGCTCAGGCAACACCTGTTGTTGAATGGAGTCCACTTTGTGTTGTTTTCTCTCAGCCTCTGCCCCTCTAAGCTCTGCGGAAGCTGGCTGGGCAAGGCTTGTCTTACTAACCAGTCACAAAGAGGGCTGAGAATCAAGAGGGTGAATGTAGGCAGCTGTGAGTTCTTAGGCATTGGGGAGCCAGGTTCTTAAGTTCTCCTCTGTCGGGAGTGAGCTCTCTGCTTCTGGGTCCTTCTAGCTGAGTCTGAACCCCAGGCTCTAGGACGCTTAGGGGAGAAAAGCATGCTTATTTGAAATAAGGCAGCTAAGAGACAACCAACTAGGTTTTATTTCATGCACTAAGTCTTTCACACTTAGTCTAGAGGCAGGCTGACCAAAGGAAAGGTAAAGAAAAGCCTAGGAGAACAGAAAAAAGGACAAAAGGCTTAGGGTCTGGAGGACAGAGAGAAGTGATGAAAAAGAGTTCTCATTCAGGACCCTAGGTTTTAAAAGAGACAGCCCCAGAATATCGCCCAGGTGCCTATTCCTGGGGCCTCTTGTTAATTCAGGGATGCTTTGAAGTGTCCAAATGGAACTTGAATAATCACACCTCCCTGCCAAATTAGATTTTTTTGTTTCTTTCTGGAAACAAGAGGAACTTGCTCCCATTATTAGTGCGCACGTAAAACTGTCTTCTCCAAAGAGGAGCTAACTCAGACCTCTGCCCAGAAAAACCTCACCACCTGCATTATCTATTTGTTTCATAATGAAACACAGAGTCTGGAATGAATGTATAATCAGTATCACTGGATTGAGATGAGTAGATTCCATCAAGTAGAGGATTTTTTTTTTTACTTTACTGTTAAAATTCTATAAATCTAGAAAACTATTTCAGAATTCTGGCTTAAAGACAATCTAGAAACACATGCTCTGGCTGTCTTTCTAGGTTAATTAGGGATTCTCTTGCTGTGATAAAACACCTTGAAAAAAAAAAACAACCTGGGATAAAAGTGTTTATTTCAGCTAACAGTTCCTCAGCACAGTCCATCACAAAGGAAGTCAGGACAGGTCCCAGGAGGACAACTTCCATGGCCTCAAGGGTTTTACCCCACCATCTTGGCTTCTGCACATTCTGGGAGAGTGTGATCTTGTGCTTCTCCTCCTCAGCTAATTTTCAGAAAAGTGGCCCTCACCCTCCAGAGCCACATCATCTTGATCAAAATAGTAGCCCAGAGAGAGGTGTAGGAAGACCAATGGTGCATGTTGACCAGGCGGTTCACAGTTGCTCCCATTTTTTTGAAAAGAGTTTTATAGAAGGAGGCTTTATTACTATGCTGGGATGTACAAGCATTCACGTCTCCTAACCTCAAGGTTTCAGCGCAATTGTGGTTAGAATAATTCTGATATATCAATGGACAAGAGATACACTGAAGAAGTTCATGAAGGTTGGAGGAAAGTGGGAAGAGTAAAGCCCACACAAAATGTGGCGAGTAGTAATAATTGTGAACTGGAACAGGCCCTGGTTCCTAGTACTACTGTTAATGCTGGCTTTCAGAGGAGGGTGATACACACTTGTTTGAGGAATGGAGAACCCCTGGGGGCAACAAAAGATAATCCTAGACAGAAATAACTGCATTATTAAAAGTACAACTATGAAAATCATTTTAGAAGTCACAAATTTACCAACCTGCTTTACCAGACTGCTTGAATATTTATACTCAGGCCTTGAAGAAGAATCCAAGGAATAGAAACCTTTTGATAAAGAGGCCACAGAAATGGAAAAGCCTGAGGCACAGTCACTGGAAACTGGGGTAATGTAATGGTAACAGATATTCCAACTAAGATCAAGTCAGTTGATCTGTAAAAATGAATAGTGTTTCAATAGAAATGAAGCTATCACAGGTGGGCTCTGGTGTCACAGGCCTTTAATACCAGCGCTTGGGAGGCAGAGGCAGGCAAATCTTTGAGTTGGAGGCCAGCTTGGTCTACAGAGTGACAGTCAGAGTGGCCGGGGCTGCACAGAGAAAACCAGTCTCAAAAACCAAAACAAAACAGAAAAAAGGAAGGAAGGTATCAGGGAGGAAATCATCATCTTCAGTGTGATTCTGACATCAATGCTACATTGTATTTACATGGTATAGGCTGTGGCTACTGGGTGAAATTAAGAATAATGATTCTTACCCACACACTGCAAGAGAGCCAACCCCTGACACTAAGGATACTCTGCTATGATTGCAGACATGGGCCTAGCATAGCTATCCTCTGAGAGGCCCCACCTAGCAATGGATCAAAACAGATGCTGAGACTCAGGTTAGACATTGGGCATGGCATGGAAAGCCTTGTGGAAGAATGGGAGAAAGGATAGAAGGACCCAGATGGAACACAAGAAGATCAAGAGTAACAACTAACCCAGGCCCAGGGAGACTCAAACACCAACCAAGGACCTTGTATGGACTGGACCTAGCCCCTTACGCATATGTAACTGATGGGCATCTTGGTCTTCATGTGGGTCTCCTAGTAGGTAGAGCAGGGGCTAGCTCTGACAAGGACTTTCTTGCATGCTTTTTTATCACTTTCCCCTGGCAGAGCTCCCTTGGCATGCAACTATGGTAGAGGATGTGTGCAGTCTTGTTGCAACTTTATATGCTGTGATGGGGGGGCTTCCTTTTCTGAGGGATAAAGGAGGGGGCATACTGGAAGAGTGAGTGAGGGAGGGACCTGGAGGAGAGAAGAGCCTATGATTAGGCCTATGATTAGGAAGCAAAATGAATAAATAAATAAATAAATTAATTAATTAAATAAAAAAGTATAGTACATTTACATTGTGAATCATTATTCAGAAAGTAGGAGGGTGCTGGAAATGTCACTTTGCCTAGAATTACCCTTACCAACAGCTACTGACACCTTTTTTGAGCCAGCTTTGATCCAGGTTCTCTCTGGTGCTAAGCTTTGAAAGTAGTTTCAAACATCTCCTCTCTTAGTTTCCCTTACAGACAAAGAAAAAAAAGAATGTCACACCTTGGTTAAAAGTGAAAAGAACTTAGAGTCAGTAGAGAGTAAATGATATAATCAGGTCAATACAACCACAATCAAGAATAAGGCTGTTTTTTAGTTTTTAATTTCCTATTTCATCCAAAGATAGAAATATGTATGTGCATTTACCCCATCTGGCTTTCTCTGGGGGAAGACCATAGTGTGAATTTGTGGACTCTTATTAATATTATTGAAGGAAGACCATGTTTTGTGCAGTTGTAGGGATAGCTGGAATTTAGAGACATGTGTATATCCATAAATTGCTCTGAAGAGAGCGATGAAATAATCACTAAAACATGGAAGGATCTCTTAGCTTCAAAACCAACTTCCTCCCTTACTGTTCCTAATGTCTCTATTTGAGATGATTTTAATCAATAATGTCACTTGCCAATGTGTTTTATATAGTGGACAGAAAGTAGGGGAAGGGAAGGAGGCCCACAGGAAGGAAAAGGTTGAAAAAAGAACGGAACAGCAAAATTCCAAACTGTATCAATGGAAGGAATTTCAAAGCCTCTCAGAATAGTTATCCCTTTTATATCCTAGTAAGCACATAGGAACTAAGATAAATGATTTTTCCTGCCCTAAGTAATATGTACTGGGTGAAAAAGAAACAAGTAGTTCACCCTATTAACACTGAATTAAGCTTATACACTTCCATGCCCTATATCAATAACAGGGGACAGGAAAACAATACACAAAAGAAGTAAAAGAACGTGGTCCTTTATTATAGGAAGTTGCTAGTGCAGGAGAATGATTATCATGATTAAGTACAAATGTGACAAGTAGCCTGGTGGAGAAGCGGGGATACTGGTGGAGAAGCAGGGATACTGGTGGAGAAGCAGGGGTACTGGTGGAGAAGCAGGGGTACTGGTGGAGAAGCAGGAGTACTGGTGGAGAAGCAGGGATACTGGTGGAGAAGCAGGGGTCCTTGAGAAGTCTGTGATAAAATGGAGCTAAATTGTTCAATTCAGTCGAATATTCTATAGTCAAATCATGTTCTAGAAAGCTAAATTTTCTATCTGAGTAGCAAAATCCCAAATGTAGCTATTGGACAATCCCAAAGGACCTTTCCATAAACCCTTGTCACCAGCACCTGTTGCTCCTCTGAATACCACTTGCCCTCTTGGATACCAGTTAGGTTTACAAAGCCAGGGAGGTTGACTTCTGGAATTTGGAAAGGGCACTCAATAAAACGTAGATTTAAGTATTAAAAATGTGTCTGGTGTTTTTGAGGAAGAGCTTCTCTTTCCATTTGTTGAAGACATTGCTCTTTGATGTATACTTTTTGACATCTTTGTCCATTACCACTTAGGTATAATTGCTTGGATTCATATATAGATCCTATATATGATTCTATTCCACTTTTTATGTGCATGTTTGTGTGCCAGTTCCATGCTGTTTTTATATCCATTGTTGTGTAATTCAGTTTGAAATTAGGCATGGTGATACCTCCGACAGTATTCTTATTTCTAGGGATTATTTTTATTGCCATCATGTAGTTTTTAATTGCATTTTTATTTTACTTTGCCTGTAAAAAAATGGCATTTGGTATTTTGAACCTTGAACACATGTGAAATTCAGGAAGTTAGGAAAGGGCCAGTGGGGACAAGCATCTACACAGTGGATTGAAGATTAGAAGTGTGGTAAAAGGATAAAGGGAAAATACTATGAGCAGAAACATTGAAGCATATAGTTCCATGAGTGAAATGGGAAATGAGAGGGGCAGGAGAAGTATGTTTAAAAAAAATAAAGTGTGTATCAGCAAGCTACATAAGAACCTATGGTTTTATAACAAGTAAAAAATATAATAAATAGGGACAGTAGAATATATGTGCCATGAAAAACGCTCATGGCACAGGAATCCTGGAAGCTAAAGGTCTGAATGGGATTAAGGATATGGGGCAGGGCAAATGAAAGGTGAGGCATGGGCTATCTAAAACTAAGGATGTGTAAAGAAGCAATATGAAATCAAATGAGTTTGTAAACTACTTAAGGCTTTAGAAAAGGAGATTGAATAGAGATATCCCATATGGATGGACAGTGCAGCTCCCAGAAGACATAGGTTATTAAATGAAAACCACAGTGCCTGGCATTTCTCTTGGTTGTCCATCATAACTGCGTGAGAAGACCTTGCTACTGAAGACACTGCACATATGGGTGAAAGATAGAGAAATTAACCTTGAACGGAGCAGGAAGAGAGCTAGCTTCCACGGTATTAGAATGTAGTTTCTGGTCCCTGGGAGAAAGATACATAAACAATTTTATGCAACATTGGACTTTGCATACTATAATCTGACCTACTATGCAAGACATACCTGTTGGCACAATATTGGCAACACTATTTAATTGGGGGCAACCAAGTCTCTCTTGATTTTATCTAAAGACTGGTCCTAAGAAGGGAATTCATTCTTGGTATTATTATCATAATCAAAGCCCATGGCTAGGGAAGCCATAGGCCCCTGGGGAGAAACTACTGATGTTGTTTTCCTAAGTGGCTTAGTTGTCAAAATTCCCTTCTGAATATTTATGCTTCTAGCCACAGAGTTGTGCTGCTCTTAATTTTATTCAGAGATGTTTCTTGTTACAGGGGATGGTGGTTAATGCAATAACTGTTCAAAATTCTGAGAATAAGTGCTATGAATGCTCAACCATATATAGGACATATAAGTCAACTCCTTCCCTGGAAATCTCATGATGAAAGAGGAGGCAGAAAACATATAAGAGCCAGATGATAGGGGGAATATGACAGAAGTCTGGCTTCAACAAATATATTACTTTTACAAACATGGGGTGACAGCAGTTGTGGTCACTAGCTCAAGACTTCCACAAGAGTTAGAGTGAAAACTCCAGCATAGAGTTGGGGTAAGCGTTCAGTGCCTCACCCTATTTGAGAAGCTATTGGCAGTTGGTAACTACCAAAGGAGTATTGTGTGACAGGCTTTTACCGGGGAGACACAGCATATATGTCTCCTCACCCCAGATAAGATGGTCACAACAGACCAACATGTGGATATCAACAAAGTCCAACATGGTGAACCAATGATAATTGCAATAATGTAGGTGAAAGCTTATGTGTAGGAGCAGAATTGTCTTTTTAAAATTAATTTATTCATATTACATCTAAATTGTTATCCCATCCCTTGTATCTTCCTGTTCCTCCCTCCATCCTGCTTTCACCCTATTCCCCTCCCCTACGTTTGTGACTGAGGGGGACATCCTCCCACTCTATTTGATCATAGGGTATCAAGTCTCTTCTTGGTAGCCTGCTATCCTTCCTCTGAGTACCACTGGGCCTCCCCATCAAGGGGACATGGTCTCTTAACCAGAATTGTCTTAAAGGCAGCTGCATCACCAAAGCCCATTCAAACATCGGTAAAAGCTCACAAAAGATGGAAACCTGGAGCACATTGCTCAGCCCACAGCTAGCACATGTTGAAGAAAGTCCTTTTCAAATGATTCTGTTAAGTCTAAACTTCTCCCAGGCAGCTTGAGTGGTTTCTGCTTCAGCTAGGCACCTAGTCTTCCTTGATTCAGAGTCCCTTTTGCACCGTGGTTCATCTGAGAGTGACTCTTAAGAGACTATATTGCTTATTCTCCAGAGAAAGAAATTTAGGGAATCTGATCAGATTCAGGGACTTCCTGAACTATTTTGGGTTGTTTATATATATTCTGTCTTAAGGGTCTTCCCAGCAGGATGGAATGCTTCAGTTTCCAAGGAAACAGCTACAGAACAGGAGGGAAAGTACCTTTCTTTGGGAGAAGAGAGCAGCCAGGAGTAGCTTGCCCATGTGGAATGGTAACCTTACACACGTGTGCGTGTGGACAGCACTAATTTAACTTAGTGTGTTTTCAAATAGAATCACATGAAGTTGGATGAAAGATGAGGGGTATGGGTTATTGGGGGGCAGGGGAGGACCTAGAGGGAGGGAGGAAGGGAGGAAGAGAAGAATGGAGTGAGTATGGATATGCCCATTATACATTGCTTTGCATGTGTGAAAATTAAAAATAACACAAATAAAATACATTCTAACGTAAGTATTTTAAAAAATGCATTTGGTTATCTTAGTAAAAGCAGAATATGCGTAGGTTAAATTCTAATCAGCTTATATTTGACTAAGTCAGAACTCAGAATATACAACCTCCACCCATGTCTGAAGGCTAGTCCTGGCTGAGGCACTTATAAGATCTGTGGGTATCTGGGAACTCCCACAGTGTGAGAGCTAAAATAGATTGTTTTGTGTTGTGTCTGAGAACGACTGATAGAAAAGACCAGGTTGGGGGGTAAAGTTACCTTGTAAGTAAGGATAGAATTTTATCTAAGTGCTAAATACAAGCATTAATTTCTAAGCAGCTCCATACTGTTCACCCATAAGTCAAATTCCCAAAGCTGAATCTTTGAATCAAGACACCAATTAATGTGCAAGCTTATTCCTAGGCTTGCCCTAGATAGTCACAGAGCACTTGTCAAATATAACCCTAAATAAGAGGTTTCTCTCTAATAGAACTGTTATAAAATAACAACAATCATCAAATTACACAGTTAAAATTTAAATAACTTTAAATAACAAACAGCTTATTTAGCATACGTGTATCCCAAATATTGTATAAGACACATCTAAATACATGTACTGTTTCCCTGTCTATGTGTCTTAAACCTGATTTGGTAACATCTGTTAATCTAATCTGAAGAGGACCTCAATTTAACTCTGCAGTGGAGCTCAGAACCCTAAGGGACCCAAGTAATAGAGAAGAAAAGATTCTAGAAGATCCTTGTTTGCTCCTCCCAAGAGTTTGAAGCGTAATATATTGAACTCTCTTCCCAAAAAGAAAACAAAGTAAAGGTCTGGTTTCTGGGAAGCCAGGAAATGATTTCTTCAAAAGAAAATGCAATGCTTAGAGTTAAGGGAATTTCTTTTTCTCCTCATTTTTTTATTTGTTCTCTGAAAAAAAAGTGTACAATGTGTTTTGATTATCTTAACCTCCTCTTACCAGTGATGCCAGATCTAACCCCTTTCCCTACACATGTAATTTTGGGTCCTTCAAAAAAAAATTCCTCAGTCTTTAAGTATGCGCTTGAATGTGTGGACACTAGGGGCCATACCTTCAAAAAAAATCTGACTCCTCTTCTAGCATATGTCAGTTGACAATAGTTCCTTATCTGAGCATAGGACTTGGAGCCCACCTCCACTCTTCATGCTGAAAACATTTTTTGAGAATTACATATATGAGTTCTGTGTTTACATCTCCCCTCTCCTCTGCCCTCCTTCCAAATTCTCTCACATACTCCTCTTTTCACCCTCTCTCTCTGACACACACATACACACACACACACACACACACACACACACACACACACACTGCTGAGTTCATTCTGTGTTCATATCTATGTATGTTTAGGACTGACCTCTTAGTATTGGATAATCTATCAGGAATTCATCCCTGGAGAAAACATTCACCCTCTTTCAACAACCATTACTCTCCTGTAGATATCCATCAAGGAGGAGGCTTTGTGAGATTCCTCCCTTCCCACCGCCAAGTTGGCATGTCTGTTGGTCTCATCATTTTACAGGTCTTATTTAGACAACTGTATTTTTGAGACTTCATGGATGCACCTTCCCTAATGTATATAGAAGACCCTGTCTCAAAACAGTTGTTTTAGTGTTATGGCTCTTATATTTTCTCTGCACATCATCTGTAATATTCCATGAGCCTTAGATGAAAGTATTACACATAGGTATAAGTTGTAGCTGGGCACATCTCTGCATTTTGATGGCTAGATCTTCTGTAATGGTTTCAGTTGGCTGCAAAAGGAATGCATTTGATGAGAGGTGAGAGCTACCTTAATTTGTGGATATAAATATGAATATTTAAAATACAGTTCAATTTTTTTCCTTCCTTTATTAATTTATTCTTGTTACATCTCAATGGTTATCCCATCCCTTGTGTCCTCCCATTCTTCCCTCCCTCCCATTTTTCCCTTATTCCCCTCCCCTATGACTGTTCCTGAAAAAAAAAATAGAATACAGTTCAAGCCAGGTGGTGGCGGCGCATGCCTTTAATCCCATCACTTGGGAGGCAGAGGCAGGTGGATTTCTGGGAGTTTGAGGCCAGTCTGGTCTACAAAGTGAGTCCAGGACAGCCAAGGTTACACAGAGAAACCCTGTCTCAAAAAAAAAGTTATAGAATACAGTTCAAAATTGTCCTGGTTTAGGCAATAGTATGTTATCCCCTAGTGGCCATGATCTCCTCCTCAACCATTGGTAGTAAACTAGTTTTCCAATACCAGACATTAATTTCTGCTTAAGAAATGGGCCTTATTTTCAATTAAATGGTTTTTGGTTACTTCCATGATATAAGTACCATTGTTGCACATTTAGTATTGTCTTGTCATTTTGACAATTGTTGTGGTTTGTAGGACTTAGATTTCGGTAGGACTGCTGGTTGCTTTTCTCCCTTTGTAGCTTGAGAACTCCTTTCAGTATCACGAGAACTAGTCCTCAAGAAGAAGGCTTCTCAAGCAGGCTCAGCTAGGTTCCTACGAGGTTCTTCCCCAATGTTTGGAGATTTGGAGCAATAGGATCTTACCATCAATTTCTAAGAAGCAAGTGAGTGCAATGGCAATACTCTGGATTGTTTTGAGGGTCTCTTGGACTTCTCTGAACAACATGAAAAGAAGTTTCTCATGCTTGGCAATACTTTTTTTTTGTTAGAAAGTCATATGATTTGGGGGAGGATTATCAGCCTAATATGCTCTTTTTGGAGTAGTGTTGCTATCCTAAGTGGTACAAATTCATTATATATATACTCATTATATATATTCATACACAAACACAAAATATTTAGGTTAAGTAGACATAAAATGATATAACTCCCCATAGCTTTTGTGAGCATCCTTAATGATATGTATTCCTCCTGCTTCCCTCACCCTCGGTGTTACCCACCTTCCTCCTTCCTGAGGAAATGGCCACCATCTCCTTCTTTACCCATTTCTCCCTTCACAGCAGGGTTACATCACAGTACATTTTCTAGTTCCATTCATTTGCCTACAAATGTCATACTTTCTTTTTTATTTATACTTTATATATGTGCATATTGGCATTATCCATTTATCTGTTGAAGGACATTAAGGTTGTTTTCATTTCCCAGTTATGGTGAGTTGCTCAGCAATGAGTGTGGCTAATCCAATATCTATAGAGTAGAATGTTGAATATTTTGGGTATATGCTAAAGAGTGGTGTAGCTCAGTTACAACGTAGATGTGTTTAGGGTTTTATGAAGTTTCCACACTGTTTACATAATAGCGCCACAATTTTGCAATCTTACCAATAGTGAAAGGAGCTTGTTTTTTCATCATATTCTTTTTTTTTTTTTAATTTTATTTTATTTTTTTAATTAATTTATTCATATTACATCTTGATTGTTAGCCCTTCCCCTGTTTCCTCCCATTCCTCCCTCCCTCCCACTTCCCCCCTTCTCCCCTCCCCTATGTCTGTGATTGAGGGAGACTTCTTCCCCCTATGTATGCTCTAAGATTATTGAGTCTCTTCTTGGTAACTTGCTATCCTTCTTCTGAGTGCCACCAGGCCTCCCCATCCAGGGGACATATTCTTTTCAGCATTTTCGTCTATTGTTTTCTTTTACTTTTAAAATTAAAATATAATTATTTAATGTCCCCTTTTCTCCCTTTTATCCATTCCAAATATCTCGCCTATTCTTCCATATATTCAAATTCATCATCTCTTTTCCTTCTATTGTTGTTATTGCATATGTGTATAAATGAAGCATCAACAGCTACCACCTGCTGAGTCTGTTCAGTATTCTCTGTATGTTAGTGATTTCATGGACGGCCAGGCAGAATTGAATAATCTGACTAGGTCTCCCTCTCTCAGACGGTGTTAGTTGACTATAGTTGTGCACGGATAGCACCCTCTGAGATTTCCCCTTCTACGTCAGCGTGTATATCTGTGTTGTCATCATCAGCTCTTGTTTTGTAGCCATAGTGATGAAGTACCATGAGTTTAGCTTCTCTGAGATTTCTAGGAGACACGACCTCACAACAGATGTTTGTTTCTTGGCCCTTACAATCTTTCTGCCCCTTTCTCCATTCTTAACCATTCTGACTGGGGTTTTAGAGATGCTTCTTTATAGAAGCATTTCTTTAGAGATGCTTCTATGCGCTACTGAGTATAATGTATATTCTCTGGTATTTATGTGAAATATTCTTCAGGTATCCATTAGATCCATTTGATATATGATTTCATTTAATTCTGATATTTCACTGTTTAGTCTTTGTCCAGATGGCCCATCTCTTGCATAACTTGGTTATTAGACTCACCTGGTATTACTGAGTTGGCCTTAATCTGTGTAGTGTGCTTAATCCAGTACTGTGCTTATTGTGGAATAGGTGCAGCAGAGTGTGGTGCATGTATGTGTAAGGCTGTAATGTCTTCTTCGTTTTGTTGTCCCCTTGAGTATAATGAAGTGTCCTTTATTTCTTTTGATTTGTTTTAGCTTCAGACCTATTTTGCCATTTATTAGGAAAATGATATCTATTTCCTTTTTGGTTCCATTGACTTTGGAATTATTTTTTTCTATCTTTTTGATTTAATGGGGACCCTATCTTTGAATGTAGGATAGATTTCTTATAGGCAATAGACATAGAGTTTTATTTCTAATTCAGCTATGATTAACCTTTTCATTAAAATACATCAAACTATTATTGAAGATATGTGATGATTGTCTTCTTGTTGTTTGATATTTGTACTCTTAGTTCTATTATCTGTTTCAATAAATAGATCTTCATTTCTTATACTTTTGGTTGTGAGACTAGCCTTTAACAGCTGAGTCTTCTCTCCAGCCTAGGACTTCATTGCTATAGTCTCTTGGATATGCTTATTCCTCCACTCAGTCTTCAGTATTGCTTCCAGTGCTCTTGGTGGTGTTTTGTGTTTTGTTTTTGTTTGTTTTTCTTTTTGTTTTTTGGTGGAAATGAATTAGCTTGCTTATAGCATGGGAAGTTTTTCTTTCTATTTGAGCTATGACAGCCTTTCTGATTCTAGCATATGGGTATCCATAGTCTTTCAGAGTTAAAGTGCACTGTTCCATACTCCTGGCTTTAAAAGTTTCCATTGAGAAATCACAAGTTATTCTGATAGATTCTCCTTTATATATGACTTGTGTTTTTTTCCTTCGCTCTTTTAGCTACCCTCACTTTGTTCTATAGATTTATTGTTTTAACTATAATATGCCTTGGGGAGTTTTTTTTTTTTCTGATCCCATCTCTTTGGTGTTTTTGCTTCTTGTAGCTGTTTGTGTATGTCTTTCCTTAAGTTGAGGAAGTTTTCTCCTATACTGTTTTTGATAATCTGGTCTGTGCCATTTACCTCTTTCATCTCTGCCTCTAATTCAATGGTTTATCCTTTTTGTGGTATTTCACAGTTCTTCTGTTATCTTTTTTCTTTTTCTTTTTGCCTAAATGACCCTATTTCTATACTTTATTTTTATATCTTGATATTTTATGTTTTCCTTTTTTCTACTGAAAGATGCTTTTCTAGATTCTTACTTGAGTTATTGAGTTTTTCAATTTCATCTGCTTTTCACCTTTAGTTCACTTCAATATCTCTATTTTCTCCCTGAATTCAATTTTTAAGTCTGGGCTTGTCTTCATCATTTAACTCAGCCATATTTTCTATCTTCTTGGCTAAGCTTCAGACATGAATTTGAATCTTCTTTAAGTTCATTAAGCAACTTTTCATGGTTTCTTTTAACTCTTTATATTCTTTGATAGACTTCATGATTACTCTTCTACATTCTGTGCCGTGGGGTCCATATAGGTCATATTCCCTGGAGAGTATTTCTATAGTACTAGTTGGACTGAAAGAGGACATGAAATCTTGACCTTTTGCGTAGTTTGTGTTTGGCTCTGTAACCTGGTCATGGGGATAGCACTGTTTGGGTATGTATCTGGTGTAAGAGGCTATCCTGTCATAGGCTAGGCCAGTGCAGGAACTTTGTGACTGAAGGTAGGGGAAGGACAGCTGCGACAGTTGCTTCTCAACTAGAGCTAAGCCTATGAGTGTAGAGATGGCCCAGAGATTTGGGAAGCATCAGATACTTACCAGCCATGCTGGAATTGTTCCTGTCTTGAGCTTTCACATGTTTTGTGTACATTGTCTCAAAATCTGTGAATTCCTATGTTCAACTATTTCATGAATGCCTTTGATTTTTTTTTTCAGTTTGATTTCATGTAGCACTTTTCTGAGTATTATGTGTTCTACTCTACTTATTGTCAACTCGACTGGATTTAGAATCACTATGGAAACAACACACCGCTGGATATGTCTGTAAGGGTATTTCCTAAAAGGTTTACAGGAAAACAAGGTTGACCCAGAATATGGTGGCACCACTTAATGCATACGATCTATGACTAAATAAAAAGGAGAAAGTAAGTGGAACACAAACATTCCCTCTTCTTTTTTCCTGATTTTGCACACAATATAAGCAGATATCTAATGTTCCTGATTTATTCCTTCTCCTCAGTTATAGAGAGCACTCCCAAATGGTCAGTCGAAACAAACCTTACACTAAGTTTCTTAAGTTGTATGTGTTGGGTATTTTGTCATAGCAATGTACAAAGTAATTAATACAGTTTCTTTACCTCAAAATGTTTATAACAACATGAAATCTTCTTCATGCCCATCTCTAGCACTAACTGGATTATCTACCACCCTATTTGTGTCTGTCTTGGACTTCACTTTATCCCAAGTTTGTTAAAGCTGCTGAGATTTCACTTCATTTCCATATCTAATAACACAGCTTGATGCAGGATGCTTTCTAGGTTCCTTGAGGACAAAAATATGTATATTCCCTATAGAAGAATAATAGGTATTTGTGGGAATAAACTATTATAATAATACTTGAAAGATCTAAAGTATACTTTCATGAGCTGTTTATAAATACCTATTAAACACAGTTAAACACTGTGCTAATTGCTGAAGACATAGTCAGTAAACATGTATTTTGCTATTTCAGAACTCTGTGACAATAGGACCAAATTAAAAGCCTAAAAAAACACAAGAGTTTTCAAGTGACAGAGATTGCATTTGATTTGGTCTTCACCTTACAACAATATACAGACTATACATATGTGAATTATGTGTATGTGACCATAGCATCTCTGAGCCTCAATGTTATATCTAAAGAGAAAACAGATATAATTATCCCTAAGGCACTTAGATTAAAAATGATAGCTATTGTGAAGGACTGAGCTGTTATCAAGTCCTCCACAAATGACTCTTTGCATTTCCATTCCATTCCCCTTGGCCTACTCATCTTAGTTTCCTGGGTTTCAGTTACCTCAGCAAATGCAGGGAGTTCAGAAATGAGGAAAACCTCTACGCTTTTATTTCATCTGATTTACACATTGATTCATAGTTCCATTGATCTATGTTTTCCTAAAGTGAACCCAAAAGTTCCTGTATAAATCAAACCTAACCAAAAGCAAAACATAATAAGCCAAGAGACAAGAGCAAAAACACAAAAATGAAAGTCTAGATTCCCTCCTGTTTGCAAAGATCCCGTGCTCCGAGCTCATCACTGTCCGGGGCACTGTGCTTCTTGTTACTAAGGCTACAGAGTTTATTTACAAGAGGAGCACATCTTTAGCCATTTTGAAAAATAAAATGTAGGGACAGACTGTACTCCACTGAGAGGAGGAAACACCCCCTACACAAGTGCATCTGGGAAGGCTTTTTCTGACAGAACCTTTAATTCTAAAAGCAGTATCATCTGGGAATATAGGGAAAAAAACTAAAAAGGACTTAATTTCATATTTGGCTTAAAGATGAAACTTTCTACTTTCCTTCATTTGTTAAGGATCCCAGTGCAGCAGTATGCCTTTATAAGAGGAGCCAGTAAAAGACAAGGGGTCGTTTTTTTACTCTTGAGTCTTCTGTGGATTTGGAGTCTTGGAAGCACAGGAAAGGAAGAGCACTTACCAGTGAGCTCTTAGAAACATCCAGATGTGTGCAAAGGAATGGCTGGTCCTGGAGTAGGGGCAGAGTGAGGCTTCTCCACATGAACAGAAGTTAGATCTAGAATGAAGTCCAAGCTTAAAGATTTGTATCAGTGATATTTCAACTTTTCACATTTGGCAGTGATAGCAAACAGTAACAAACAAGCTGGAAATCCCAGTACCTTCCCCTCATGGGCAGAGCTCCTTTCCCATAAAAGTCGAAGGCATTGCTTCCCACACAGTCAGGGGATGTGGATCACCAGGGAAGCAAACTGAACCTCTGCCCTTCTCCTCCTACCCGAGGAACTTACGGCTCCTTTGAGTTTATGACTTGAACAACTTTTTGCTTGCCACCTGGTCATCATGGACGGCTCATGTCTGGTTACATCATCTCCAAACAGACAGAGTGTTGGAAACTATGCATAGAGACAAATTGGGGATATTACAGAACATGACAATATATGAAAACTGTACTTAGAGTGAACAAATATCACTCGTTTAGAACCAGGAAATTAAAGAAAGCAACATATTTAAGTAAGCAGAAAGCCTGCATCCCAGAGAGAATAAAAAAAAAAAACCTTTGGCAGAAGAGAAGACAGAGTGAACTTTGAATCTTCAAGATGGAATGAGGGGTCAATAACAAATGTTTGAGTTAAAAATAAAGAGTATTTTTCCATCAAGTTATTTGATTTACTAATGACCATTTAATTCAAATTTATACCATGATATGATAAGGATAATGACTATTATAAAAATCAAAGGCATTGAGAAGTAAAACTAGATGGTTATTATAAGATCACGCTGCGTGACCCAGTGGGCCTTAGATTCCTATGCATGTTCTTCGGGAGCTTGTCCTTCTGTTGGGTTACTTTGTCCAGCTTCAATGTGATGAGTTTGGTTTTTTTTTTTCTTTGTCCTATTATATTTTATTTTGTTGTATTTGGCTGGTACCCTTTAGAAGCCTGTTTATTTTTCTAATGAGAGACAGAATGGGGATGAATCTGGAGTTAAGGGGCTGGGAAGGAACGAAGAAGGACTGAGGGAAGGGGAAGTGCAATTGGGATAAATTATATGAGAAAAAAATCTATTTTCAATAAAAGGGAAAAAGAAAAGAAAAAAAAGAGGAAGATCTACACACTCTCATGTAGCACTTTACTAAAGAATAGTGTGAGATACTAATGTGTGGACCAGCCTCTAGGTTCACCACTAGGTTATAATACAAAGAAGGAAAGCTAAAATTCTTAACAGATGGCTTAAGGTTAAAATGTAAAACATTCAAATGATTCAATAACAGAAAAGAAAAAGGTGAAAAACAAGATGTCACAAAGAGAAAAGAATAAGATGGTAGACAAATGGAACCACATTGAGATATAACAAGAATAAATTAATAAAAAATAAAATAAAATAAAAATAGTCACACTAAACAGTAATAGTTTAAGAATTACAAAGAGTTGAAAATCTGACCCCCTTATAGTAGAGAGAAATGCAAGGCTACACTGTACATTGTATAAAGGATAATCAATCACTCAAGAATAAAGTGAAGTTGAAAAATACATAACATAGTAGATATAAAATGAAGTAACAAGGAAGGTAGTATGTAAAGCTCAGTTTTCAATCACACACACATGTATATATCTACATATATATACTATGTATAGGTATATGTAAATGTATGTATATGTGTATGTATATATGTATGTATTTTAATACTAGCTGCAAGCATTTGGAAAGTAAGCCGAAAACATCAATCCTATATACAACAGTACGGTCTATATGATTCTATAGTTTTTCTGATTATTCTGCCCATGAGAATCTTAAATCTTCAGCATGTTGCCTCTGACAGGCCTTACATTCCAAATCTACACAAGTGAGGAGTTTTTTCCTTACATTAAACAAAATTGCTTATTTACTTTACATCCCAAAAGCACCCCTCCCTCGTCCCCTGCAGGTCCTGCCCTCTCACCTTCTTCCCCCTTTTGACCTCCCCTACTATTCAGAAAAGGGCAGATGCGCCCCCTTTCTGCCCCCACACCCCCCTCGCTCCTTACCAACACACCTCAGCACATCCTGTTACATCAGAGCTAAGTGAATTCTCTTCCACTGAGGCCAAACAAGGCAGCCCAGGTAGGGCCAAGCGATCTAAAAACCAGGCAACTTAATCCATCTCAGAGACAACCCCCATTTCCCTTGCCAGAAGACCCACATGAAGATCAAGCTGTCCATCAGTTACATATGTGCAGGTGGCCTAGTTCAGTCCATGCCTGCTAGGCACCTCAAGCACCTACGTTGGTGCTTGAGTCTCAGTAAGGCCCCATGGGCCTCGGTTAATTGACTTTTTGTTCTTCTAGTAGAGTTCTTGCTCCCTCTGGGTCCTTCTATCCTCCCTGCTTCCACAAGAGCACTTCTGTTCTATGCCATGGCTGGTGGAATCCTCCTTGTCAGCTAACTGGTGGATGCCCAGCCATGATATGTCTTCTAGCTTCTGCTTTTTTCAGATGATTCCTGAAATGGAACTAGGTAGCTCCATGGACTACCCAAACTGAGAGAGTTGGCCATCAGGAGATTTACTGAGATACATGTTCATGAATAGATAGCACCTGGAAAAATAAGGAAAGCATGATTAGACTGAGGAGGGTGATTAATTTTGATGGGATTACAGTATGGGCTTTAGTTTACCCTGTAGTACTTTCTGGTGTAGAGAGCACCCATTGACCACTAACTGGTTAAGTCATGCTTACAGCTTCCTCACTCCATGATACAAGTTAGGACACTGATGATAGATGCTCTACCCTCCCTCGGCAGGTACATTGTTTCGTGTGTTGTTCTTGCTGTTTTGTTTTGTTTTTCAAGACAAGGTTCCTCTGGGTAGCCTTGGCTATCCTAGAGTTGCTGTGTAGGCCATGCTGGCCTGAACTCACAGAGCTCCACCTGCCTCTGCCTCCTCAAGTGCTAGGATTACAGGTGTGCACCACAGTGCCTGGAGAAAAGCAATTACTTTTATGCAGAGCAAGAATTAAGAACACATTAGACATGTAACTATTAATAGACATAATTAAAGCTGGAAGGATATTCTAGGACAGACATGTTAGAGCAGGATGCTGGACCACATTTTTGCTACCAACTAGAAGGGAGTCATAATGGTTGAAAAGACTATGACAGCAACAAGACTGGAAAGAAGAAAATTAAATGAGACACTAACAGCTAAGTCTGATAGCAGAGAATATATGCATCAGAAGAAGAAACAGTCAAGTTGCTTGTGCTGCTGGGCTCTCACTGTAATGTCTAACATCAAAGAGAACATTTAGGGAGATGCGTGACTTGGGAGTCAATGGAGACAACTTGGTTAAATGATGCTTCTTTACAGGGTGTAGGATGTTGAGGGGAGAGAGAGGTGGGGGTGAGAGGTGGGGTGAGAAGAAAGAGGAGGAGGAGGAGGAGGAGGAGGAGGAGGAGGAGGAGGAGGAGGAGGACAGAAGAGAGAAGAGAGTCCTGCTGTTTTAGAATGTCACATTTCTTCCTATTAAACCAGAACCTGACTGGGGTAAAAAAAATCAAGTGCAGTTGTTGAGTATGCATATAGTCTACCATTGTGCTAAATGAAGTATGAATGGCTCAGATTTTCTCTGGTGTGTCGTATATCTTGTAAAATTAACTTTATTTTACATTATTTTTTTCAAGTAGAGAATATATCTTATCATAATATTTTGGGTGCAGAAACCATACAAGTGTTGGCAGGATGCCAAAATTCTCAGAAGGAAAGAAATTACAGTTAGGTGGTTAAAGTATATAAAAGGAGACATAGTTTCTAATTTGTTTAATTTCGTTTTTATTAAAATAGGACTAGAATTTAGAGAAATATGAAATTGATAAAAGATATTTTGCACAAGAATTTTCACTAAAACTTAAGGTGCTTGTCTACTGTACAGGAACCGCTGGGCTTAGTCTTCACCATTGCATAGACTGGGCATTGGTATGTCTATAAAACATAATCCCAGCACTTAGGAGCTGGAGGAAGGATCAGAAGTCCAAAGTTATTCCCAGCTGAATATCAAGTTTGGAGCTGGCCTACAAGACATTAGACCTTGTTCAACAACCACAACATTTCCAATGAATTATAATAATTGTTATAGTCATTCTTGATCAAGCGAAGCACAGCATGTATATTGAACACAGTTTATAAGTTTCTCAAGGCTAGAATGGGCTATAAATGCTTATGAGTATCTTTTGAATAGTTTCTTCAAATATACCATAATTGCCTTTAAATAGTAAAGGGTTATGGCTATTTTATATGTGGAAGCACATTTGTGTATATGAGGATGGGTAATACTATGTAATGGACTAGCACATTTGGTTCATTTCTCCTATAACACGAGGTGTTCAGAGTTCTTGGTCTTATTTTTCCAAATTGGAAACTAGGGCTGAGAGGGTTACAGTAACAGTCTAAGATGACACATTGGGCCACAGCTAAAGGGGAATGAAACATCCATACATTTTCTATATGGGAGCACTATTCACTACCTTTCTGTTCTATTCAAGAAAGTAAATGTATGAGTAGAAATAACGTCCAGATTTAGTACAAAATAAGACTATTTTTGGACAATCTGAATTTCCCCAGATAAATTATCTCTAACTTGTATTAATTAATCATTTTATTATACTTTTATTATTTTTATACTATAGTTACATCATTAATCCTTTCCCTTTCTTCTATCCAACCCCTTTCATGTACTTCTCTCATCTCCATTTAAATTAAATAATTTTAAATATAAGACTGAATTCAACCCACTAGTAGAGTACATGCTTTGCATGTGTGAACTCCAAGGTACAAACAAAGGGTAAAAAAAGTAAAATGATAAAATAAAATCTAAAATAATCTATAACCTAGAGATTAAGCATTTGCTGTTCTCTATTTTGGAGTTCACTAAATAGTACTTTACATTCCAAAGATGGAAATACTTTCAAAATTTAGAACTAATGGCTGCTATTCTCTAATTATTGCATACAGACGTTATTTTTTGATACTCTACTTCTTATTTAATATCGTAGATGCCCTCACAGGTTATGTTTTATCTCCATTTTTATTTCTATTAATTTCTATGTATCTCCACTGAACATTGAACCTCCTTCATATTTGTTCTATTGCAAACATTTATGCATGACACACATGTGCACACACACACACACACATACAAATACACACAGACACATACACACTTAATCCACTGCTTGCTTCTCTGAATATCATATCAATGAATTCAGAGACAAAAATCATATTCATTGTTGCTCTATTAATAATATCCAGAAATTGGAAAGAACCTAGATGTTCTTTACGAGAAGAATGGATAAAGAAAATGTGGTATATTTACACAATTGAGTATTATTAAGCTGTTAGAAAAATATGCATCATGAACTAGAAAAAAATCATCTTGAGTGAGTAATACAGACCCAGAAAAATAAATGTGGTATGTATTTGCTTATATGTGCATATTGACATTAAATAAATGAGAACCAAGCTACAATCAGAAGACTCAGTGAGGTTAGGTACAGAGGAAGGGACTAGAACAGACACATAGATCTCCCTGGAAGGGAGAAACAACAGATTTTATGGGTGGGGATGAGGAGGTTGCAAATGGGAGGATCAGGTGGGAAGGGGGAAAGGATATTGTGTTGAGGCAGGGGATGTGGGGAGAAACAGTAAGATCCAAGGGTTATTTGAGGGAATATGAAAACCTAGTCCAGTGGGAACATCATAAAATACATGAAAAGTGATCCTAATAAAGTTTCTAAATAACCAGGAAGACAGAGTCCCAACTGACCATCTCTTGTCACCAAAATGAGCTTTCAGTACCAGGACTGCGTTGCATCCAATTGAGTTGTGGCCAAAGGGGCCCCATGGAAATCCCTAAACAATCCAGGTTGTTGTCAAGAGAATATGTTGGTCTCTACAAACCGCAGCCAGACCCCATTGCTGGAGGTAACACCCACACTACTCATTGAACATGCAGAGGTGGAGCTGATGCCTATGTAGATCCTTCACTCTATGATTTAAAGTCTTTACTATGGGAAGGTCTGTAGGCTTGTTCCAAAGGGTTGTAGTATCCATGACCATAATCATGTGAGACATGGCAAGAGCAGCCATGTTGCTGGAGTAGTATCTAAGCATGTGCAGCTTATCCACAAGCAAGAAGTAGAGAGGTAGACAGAGAAAAAAGAAATGGCGAATGGCTTGGGCTTTAGAATCCTCAAAATTCACCCCCCTCCCCTGTGACACATCTCCTCCAACAAGACCACATCTCCTAATTCTTCCTAACAGTTCTACAACTGTGGACCAAGGATTTGAACATATGAATGTATGGGAGCCATTCTCACTCAAACCGTCATACCTAACACATAATGTATAATTTATATTTTATTAAGTATTCTAAATAATATGGAGATAAGTATGTTCAAGGGTTTACTGGATATGATTTATATAAGGAAGTAGAAGATACTAGATCTTGGTATCTTCAGGGAATCCTGGAATCCAACCACCAGGGTGGTGGAGAGACACCTGATGCTTGTACTTAGGACATTGTGGTTACCTTTTACCTGCCCTTTCTATTTCCTAACTTGAATCATTTGTTAGATTTTGGCTACTCAACACAGTATAAAATGGAACCAAAGCATAGGTAACATCACTGAACAGTCTTAACAGCTGACTGCGGGATGTGTTGTTATTCAAGGTAATACCCTGGGAAGTGTGCTCTACACAGGCTCACAGAAGATGTTCACAGAAGGAACCCACTTTGTTCCTGAGACTCCCCCAAATAAGTTCCAATATTTGGCACCTGGTTGGAATCTTCAGATCTGATGATCATTTCTCCATCTTTGCTGCAAAATGTTCTTCTTTCCAAGGTCTCATTGTGTGTTCTGCTCTTGGATCAACATCTGTACTAGATGAGACTAGACTCATATTAAATGTAGAAATGACTAATACAAAATCCTTATCTGTATCTTCAAATACATTAAATTCAAATAGAATCACATTCACACATTTCAGTTGGTATATATTTTAGTGCTCACTCTCCTACCAGCCACAAACACTAAGATTATGGAAAGACATTTGAATGGTCTCAGTGACCCCATTTGAACAGATAATTTTCTACAGAGGAGATATATATATATCTATATGAGATTATGATGGAGCTAATTAATGAGGAGAATAGAGGCGAAAGCCACAGCAGCTACCCTGCATTAAATTGTGTACTTTACGTTATTACATATTTTGTATTTTGTATCCAGCATGGGGGCGTGTTGGCAACAAAGCTTGAGGCCTTTAAATCTCCAGATTCTCTTGAACCCTTTATATGGATCAAATATCCTCCTTACCAGAATGTAAGGGTGAGAGGTACCTTTTGCTTGTAGAGTTTGCAGACTAAACTTGAGGCAAGGGGATCTACATATGGGCCTGTCTTTAAGATCTGAGTCAGCTTCTCCCATTGCTTCTAGCAGACAAATAATTAAAATTTTATCATCCTTACCCTGAGGAATTACTGTTTCTAATTTAGAGGAAAGGGATCATTCACCGATGGTTTTTCAGGACCTAGCTGCATATATCAGAAACTATTGGAGAAACATGCTGAGAGTGGATTTTGAGGCTACCTGACCAATGCAGGAGAAGCACAAGGCTTGATAAGGGTTAGTTTTTCATAAGCATGCAATGTTTCTATGACTCAGGGTTTCTTTCTTTAAATTTTGCCTGAAGCTTGTACCATGGCAAGAAGGTTCTTTGGAGCTTAGAGACAGCTAAGCAAGTTTTGTCTTATTTACATTGATCTTTTTCTGAATGCTTAGGTTTATATTTACTTATTCCAGTGGCATTTATTAGAAAGAATGCTTTTTCCATTGAATTGCCTCCATTTTTCTTGTTGAAGGTCAACTGACTACACTGTGGATTTCAAAGGTCCTAAACTATTTAATTACTGCATTTGTCAGTTATTTTTCCAATAACACATTGTCTTTTTGATCACTGGATCATTAAAGTAAATTTCTATATTAGGTGGTATTATTTCACTGGCATTGTGCTTTAGTAGTGTGTTGACTTCTGAGAGATTTCATCTCCATATGAACTCTAGAAATCATTTCCTAATATCTACAAAATAACTGTCTTAGGTTTTTATTGGAATTGTAATGAGTATGTCTAGATGAAGTTGAGAAAACTGATACTAAGAATATAAAAGCTTTCTATGTTAAAAGAAATTTTTCTATTAAGTCAGTTCTTTGATATTATTTATTAGAATGATCTGACTTTTTACTATGTGTTGCTATATATACTCAAGTATCTCATTGATTTATGCAAATATAAATGTGAGTTGCATTTTTTATTTCCAATAGAAATTGACTGTTGTGCATTAGATTTTATAATCTTGTAGTTTCGTTTGCAAACATAGTGTTGGTTTTTTTTGTTCAAGTACATCTCTCTGTCTCTCTTTATGTGTTTGTGCTTGTCTTTCTCTGTTTCTCTCAATCTGTCTCCCTCCCTTCTTTTCTTCCTTCCTTTTTCATGTCTTTTTGTTTTGTTTTGTTTTCTGCAGCTATTTTAATTTTTTATTTTATAATATATTTTATTAATTTATTAATATTACATCTCAATTGTTATCCCATCCCTTGTATCCTCCCATTCCTCCCTCCCTCCCTCCCATTTTTGCCTTACTCCCCTCCTCTATGACTGTGACTGAGGGGACCTCCTCCCCCTGTATATGCTCATAGTATTAAAAACAAGGAATTCCTGAAATTTGTGGACAAATGCATTGAACTAGAAATGATCATAATGAGTGAGTTAATCCAGAAGCAGAAAGACTCCCGTGGTATATATTCACTTATAACTGGACACTAGCCCAAGGGGCATGTCCCATGAAAGTCTTCACCTACCAGGGAAGTGGGACAGAGGGGAAGACATCCTATTGGAGCTCTAGGTGAGAGAAGCAAGGGAGAATGGGGAAATAGAAGGATCTAGAGGGCCCTAGAAACTTACAAGAAGAACATTATGATGGACAGATCTAGGCCCAGGGGTCCTGCTCAAATTATGGTACCAGCCAAGGACAATACATGCAGAAAACTTCAAACCCCTACCCAGATCTAGCCAACAGAGAGAACATTCTCCACAGTGAGTGGAGAGTGGAGACTGACTTTCACACGAACTCTGGTGCCCCATATTTGACCTTTTTCATGCCTTAACTGCATTTTGGGGACATCTCATACTATGTTGAGGGGGAATGATATTTTGGTTTGTTCTCAAACTTAAGGAGATGAATCTAACGTATCACTATTAGCTATGACTAGCTTTTTTTTCCCTTGATGCATTTGTATTTATGAACTTACAGACATTGTGACAGCATGCACAAAATTTGCACAGTATTAAGCCAGAATAAATTCAGCATGGAGACAGGGAGGCAGTTATAAAAATCTCACTAGTAGCTCAAGATCTATTGGCATTTGATAGTGGTTAGTAGAGGGAGAGGTAGCATTATTTAATGATGTGACCCTTGGTAGATGGACTACACTCTGGGGACAGCCTCACTTCCAGGACTAATTAGGCAGCACATACTAGACACAATAGGCGTCAATGAGAAGAGCACTCAAATGAAGGATTTGGTAGTTAGAGATGTAAGGGTAATGAAAGTGGATATGGTAGCAGTTGAAGTTCAAAATACATTTTATGAAGTTCTTAAAGAATTCATAATAAAGGGTTTTAAAGGTAGATTTCCTTTATAAAGGTGGTGGATTTTTTCTTGTTTTAGGTTCCTGAGATTGTATTATGAATGAGTACTGAAATTCACCAAATGTTTCTGCTTTGTCAGTTATGATCACAGGATTGCTTTTTTTAGCTGGTTGATGTCACTCATAGTTTGCATTATTTGATTTTCAGATGTTAAGCTAATTTGTATAGTATAGGTAAATCTCACTTGGCTAACCTATGTAATTATTTTTATTCTGTATTGGATTCCATTTGTCACTATTTTGTTGACTTTTCTTATGTATTTTTATTTTCATATACCTTTAATCAATATTTTATAACCTGTAATTCCACAAAAAGCTATGAAACAGATAGTCTAATATAATACAATGCCTATTTATTGAGATCAATTGCACAGAGACAGTGATAGGCCTTACCTAAATACAAGTAACTATTCAGTTAGAGTCAGAAGAAACACATTCCTAGTTGTTCCTTGATATGCCAATACAGGTGTGACTTAGCCAGCAACAGTGTTTGTATACCATACAAGAAAAAAGTCTAATACAGAATACAAGGACTTTTCTGCCTACTATTTATGCCTACTACTCCTGTCATTTCTCCCACACCAATATTATTATGTTAAAAGAAGGTAAAGACTATCAGTGTAAATTGTCTGGCTTTCATTTTTCATATCTGTGTAATAAATGGAATTATATTCTGTCTCTAGACTATCTTCTATATCTGAAAGCTTACAATACTTAGTCACCTGCAACATGGAATGTTCTGTAATGATTAAGAGAACAGGGTGTCTCTTAATGACTACAGAGTGGCACCACTGAAGACAGTCTTAAGGCTTAGAGAATCCCCAAGAATGAAAAGTTTATGGTAAGAACACTGTCCCAGGATAAGGGAGTACATAGCACGGACAAAGACATTTGGGGATAGATAGATGATAGGTAGCTTATTGATGTGAGTAATCAAATACATATGTTCTCAATTAGTGTTTTGAATCCAAATTTGTTTTCTTTCTGGTTTCAGGAAACAAACCAGGAAGTAGAAGCCATACCCTCTCCTTGCCCAGGCTGCCCATGTCATCCAGCGTTTCCATTAAGCCTGGGATTATCAAAGGAATCCTGACCTCTGCCTCTCTCCACCCCTGTGCCTCACCCTGCCCTAGGGCACTAGATGGAGCTCTATGGAAGCAGTTGTAAGAGCTTGGGGAAGATGGGAAAAGAATAGCCAAGGATCTTTCAGGACCTAAACTTCTCAACTGGAACTGAACATTGCACTGAGATGTGCAGATGGCATTCTCTGATGGATGGCCTATTTCTAGATCATTGCCACCTCTTAGAAAGATCCAAGCAGCTGGACCATAAACGATCCTCTATAGTGTGTGATGTACCACAGAGAGAGTAAAGTCTGAAGTTGATACAAAGGAGTGGAGATGGAATTGTGTTTCTGATTTGTATGGCTAGATATACTTGGACAAATTCTTTTCCTTTGTCCAGTGTCCTTCACAGACTTCGTCTAAAGACTAAAGGAAGTAAAGAACTCAAATATATGTGCCCATATTATAGAAACTAATTGCAGGGTTTTGATCTGTGCACACATGGTTTTATTTTATTTTGGAGGTGGGGTGAGGATAGGTAAGTGCAGTGGATAATAAGCAACACTAAAAACACTAACTTACTTCTTCAATTCTCATGTTTTTAGATCCAGTATCAAAGTGTTAAGTTGTGGGAGCAAAGTAGAGTGAAAAAAGAGGGCGGTAGCACATCAACAAAAACTTCAAGCCCTTATAGAACCTTTGTTCATAATCTAGCTTCTTTTAACCTTGTCTGGAAGATATTAATAGTAATGCTACTATTACAGGTGGCAATTAGACGGCATTGAGTGGCAAGCAATCTTCTAAATGTTTTGCATGAACAAATTTGTTTAAGTTCCCTGATAACCCCAGAAGGTTAATTCTGCTACATTAGCACTTCTATTTTATACATAAGGTCATGAAGTCCAATGTCATAAGTAGGAGACAAGGAGTCTTCTCGGGTTCCTGGCTGGCTGGAAACAAAAACAGAAAAAGACAAAGTTACTGGAGAAAACCATAGCACACTTACTCAGTCAGAATTGTATATGATGTAGAAGGCTTTAGGATGAAGACCCAAAGATTAAAAAAAAACAACAACAAAAAAACCCCACAACTCTTCCTTGTTTTGTGCTTAGGCTGAATGTAACAGTCATCCAGGTGGACACATGATCTAGCAGGAAAAGTAGTAACAGACTTAAGCAAGAAACTCAGTGTTCCCAGTCTGTTCATATTCTTATTGACTACCCAGTCTGTTCATATTCTTATTGACCTGCATAAGTTATTATCCTTCATCTTAGGTATATGACAGGACTCCTTTAGGAACGCATCTATGACCTTTCTTCACACAAGGATGTGTTTGAGAATTTCTTCCTGGTTAGTTCTCACAAAGGAAGACAAGACAAGGTTAGAATACTACTTTTCAGTTTTCGTTGGGCAAAGAAGCTCTGGCTTTAGAAACTGTCTTGGGGAAAGGGATAGGGAGAAAGGCAGAAGTTCAGAAAGATATTGCTTTTAATATTTTTTTTAGGCTGCCATTCAGGTAACTATTCAGGGTACAAAGGTGCCGCAGAGTAGGGCATTCCAAGTGCCAACAAACATGTATAGTAGTCACCATTAGCTGAGTTTGAAACCAGTTTGGGACCCAAGTCCCTGTTCTTAGCCTTCTCTCTGTGGCTTGAGTTCACTTCATACTTGTTGATCTGCCGAACGCTGTCCAGGAATCCTTAATATTTTAGTCCCAGTGTTATGACACTACCACGGTGATTTATCCTTTTCAGTTTCTGACTTATTTTTTAAGCCTCTTTCCTTGGCATTTCCTCTTCATCACTGACAGACAGAACAGAAATGCATATGCGCAATGCCAGCCTCGCACCAGTAGACCAGTGAGCCAGGCCTGATGCCATGCTTGCTTTGAGTTTGTGTTGAAAACAGTGACACCTCTCTTGATGTTAGGGCCCTCTGTCTTTAAGCCAGATGATGGTCTAAGAAGATCATCTAAATTCTACCCAAAATGACTGAAGTTTCTGCTTTTTGCTTGAAGCACTTTCCAAGGAAATATGTTTTGCAAAAACATGCATAAGTTACCAAAGAGATGATGAGACACTCACAAGGAAGCTGCAGCTATAAACCAATGAGTAGAGAGGGGGAAAAGGGAAAAAAAGAAAAAGAAAGAGAAGTTTGAAATTCTTTGTCATTAAAAAAAAAAACCTTGAAATTCCTTAGTATATGAATAGGGAGGAAGACAAGGTCTTTATGTTTACGTTTATTGAAGGACAAGCATCTTCTGGGCCACTTTACTTGTATTGTCTTCAGTTGCCCTGTAGTCCCGGCATGATTTGAAAAGCTTGGCTGGCAGCTTGATTGAAAGAAACAGGAGATGCTCACAATAGGAAGAATGGTCAAGTTTAATGTCTCTGTTGCCCAACACAACTGTATGATCTCCTTATGTCTCATTTGCTACCTATTCTGAATAAACTCTTAATGGTATTGTTACAGAATACCTGTGTTCATTGTTTCTTTCATCAGAGGACTTATATGTTTTTATCTGGCCATAAGGACAAAAGAAAAGAGAAAAATATAAGTAAGTATAGGAGAGGGAGGGAGAAGGGAGGATAGAAAACATTGGTAGTCAAAAAGACTTATTTATAAGCTACATATTATAATAGACATTTGGACATATATTTATTTATTCTCTCTCTCTCTCTCTCTCTCTCTCTCTCTCTCTCTCTCTCTCTCTCTGTCTCTGTGTGTGTGTGTGTGTGCATGTTTCTATGCATGCAGATATGTATATATGGAGAAGCCAAAAGTTGACATCCTGTAACTTTTCAGTCACGTCAATATGTTGGTTTTTTGATACAGCTGGAGCTCACTGATTGGTTAGGCTTGCTATCCAGTGAGTCCTTTAGATCTACCTGTCTCCACTTCCCAGCACTGGGCTATAGGCACAGATGAACATGCCTGAATTTACATGAGTGCTAGGGATCTGAACTGAGGTCTACATACATGCAAGGCAAGCATTTAACTCAATGAACATTCTCACTGGTCTTGCAATGCTCACTTTATCTTCTCAAGAGCATATAAGTAATAATAGTTGTGTTCACATGAGTGAGCAAAGTAGAAATTAGATTTCGCTGAGTCATTGTGATTGCTAGACTATCTGAAGAATGTTTGCATGGGATCCTGGTGTTTCATTGACTAGGTCCTTATTGATGCTCTCTGAAATGATTGAGGATACTATGTTAATCAGCCTCCCCGAGGGAAAAAAACGCAAATGATATCTACCCACATGCCTTACAAAATTCACGAAATGCAACCCTACCAAAATAGTTGCAGACAGAAGAATAACAAAGAGCCATGAAGCCAGTCCTGTGTGTGCAGTGGAGGAACGCCTACACCTGAAGCTGGGGAGGTTTCCTTATTCTTCTTTCCTAATTTTCAGACATGCTGCAACACTTTCTCTGGCATGGATAAAGATTTTACCTCTTGACTCTTGTTTTAAAAAAGGAAGATAGAAGTTTATGTTTTATTTCCATTTATTTTTAGGTAGGGTAAATTTTTTTTTCAAAATATGGTTAAATAGCTTGTATAAATACATTTTTGAATCATAGTAAGAAAACAAATTCTGTCTTAAAATGAGCAGACAGAATATGGTGTATATTCTGTAGGACAGAGTTAATTTAGAGGTATCTACAAGTCCCTGGGCCAGATAGAGTGTCATTTCCTCATAAGGTAGGAAATTACATTGGAGCCTTTATCAACATTTTGTGCTCATACTCTGTACATGATCTATACTGGCCAAGAGAAATCCACAGTTTTAGGTCAGAAGGATCCATGCTAACTTCTCAAACACAGTTCACTATCCACTGTTCATTATTCTGAAATCAAGAGGCATAGGGTGAGTGGATGTGGCCCAATGGTCTCTGCTAACATAATTTAAAACCCAGCCAAATGAAGAAGTAGCAGAAATATCTTATTGCAAATGGTACTGTGCACAGAGCCCTTTGGTCCTAACTCACGAGGACTTAATGGGACCCTAGGGGCTACAGGGGATGGAATGGAAGAGTAGAAATGGTGGTGGCATCTTATGCGGCCCTGTGTGTTAGAGCAGGTGAGGTGCCCAAGAATCGGTAGAACAGAACCTGGGCGCATGGGAATTTCAGGAAGCAATTCTGATCAGATGTCTGACCGCAAGGAAGAGTTAGGAACTCCTAAGAAAGAAACCATAGTGATTGAAATGGCTATTATTTACTTTCCCTAACCTTGATATAGCCAATGCCATTGTGAACCATGATGATGTCATGGCCCATAAAAGACCATGGCCTGCCGTAATGACAAAGAAGGAAAATAGCAGTAGTGATACCTAGTTCTATGACACAAATAATAGCCAGTCCTGGAAGAAACTTTTTGAAGGAAGTCGTAGTAGAAAGACCATGAGACCCTCACCTAATAGTATACCCACCATTCCTGCCTGTCTTGGCTGAGTATGGCCTTGTGTCTGCTACAACATTCAGGAGGCAAAAAGCAGGAAGTGGATGTTAACTTCTTCATTGGTTAGTAATTATCTTGCTTGCTGCTAGTCCCTATACAGTAGAGAATGACACTTTGTGGGAAGACATCACCCAATTTTGAACACCGGTATTGCTACTTTCTAGCTTATGATGTCAGGGACAGGACGGTACTGTGAGAGTCTCCTTTTTTTTTCCTTATAAACTGAGGGTCACACCATCTTTAGTCACCACAAATGTAGCTGTGATCCTCTGCTAAAGCTCTGGTTGCACAATGGATTCTAGAAGGAGTCACTTGTGCTCCTTTCTGTCTACCTGTGTCATTTGCAAAAGGAGTAGGCTTACTAGGTATGCTGGAATCTGAGTTGAAACTGTACTCCAAAGGATGAGAACATACTCTAATGACGTGATGACGTGTGTGTGTGTGTGTGTGTGTGTGTGTGTGTGTGTGTGTGTGTGAAGGTTATAAAGAAATCTACTGCTTTGTATACTTTTAAAATTAACTGAAAAATTATACTATACACGCACAAATACACACACACACAATAATTTTTTTCTACCCCCCTTTTTTTTTTAAATCAAAGAAATAGATTTGGAGATAAATAATTCTGCAAAGCCCAAAATGGGTAGAGATTCTGCAACCCACAGGAAACCCAAGAGTTTTTCTTAAAACTTAAAAAACAAAACCAACAAAACAGAACAAAACAAAAAACAGGATTTTAAAGGCCAGGATTTCCGAGGCTTGAACTCGCACACCACCAACAACATTGTTTCTGTCAAAGACTGGAAGCAACCTGGACCCCAAGTCACTTTCCCTTTGGCAATAGATTAGTTATCTTGCTCATAACAAAGTCTGTGTAAGTGCTATCCTTTCTTCATTGATTTCTATAAATTGTAAAGTAGCTGGGGGGGTTGGCTTTTCTTTTCTCCAGTTTTGTCTGAACTAAATAAATCTGTTTTACTTTACTGATTTCTTTTAACATATAGAAAAACTAAGATAGTCGGCTAAGAGCCTAGAAAGGAATACAGTTTTGTGGCTTGGATACACAGTCAGGACTTAGTTCTTGATGCTGGAGGTATGCAGCATATTCTATTAAAATCTCAGCTCAACCACTTATGAACTTTGTGACCATAGTGGGAAGTTACTTATCTCTCACAGTCCTCAGGGTTATACATGCTATAAAAATGATGATAATGATGATATCCTATCAAGAATTGAGAGTTTATAGTCTGGTCTGCAAAGTGAGTTCAGGATAGCCAAGCCTACACAGAGAAACCCTGTCTCTAAAAACTAAAAAAAAAAAAAAAAAAAATTGAAGAGTTTAAAAGGATACATTTATGAAATGCAGTGGAAGATTCCAACAGGAAGGCTCCACAGGTAGAAAGCAATGTCTTGCTCACCTCTCTTTCCATTTTTCATGTCACTTCTTATATATATATTAATGTGTCCTGAATACCTTTATGGTGAACAGTGAACACCTACAGCAGTTACTGTAGTTGGTTTGTAGTTGGTTTCTTGTGTAAAATTAACTGACATGAAATGTAGTGTAAATTTTGAAACAGGTCATTAGATTGTTTCAAAATTTTTTCTAGGCCTGACCGGACAGCTCAGTAGGTAAAGATGCCTGTTGCCAAGCCTGATTGAGTTTGATTCCCAGAACCACTTGTTCGAAGAAAAGACCTGGATCCCACAAGTTGTTCTGTGACCTCTAAATGCACACTGTGGCATGCCCATGCAGATGCATATACACACATATGCAATAAATAAATAAATAAATAAATAAATGTAATGACTTTAAAAATATTTAACACAATTTTAGTGCTTGCTATGTCTTTTTCTAACAACTGTACAATACTCATTCAGTTTGCCAAATCATTCTGTGGTTAAGTATGTCTGTGAGGTGTACCTTGTAGTTGAGAAAATTGTGTCATAGAAGAGACTGAAAATCTTAATCAAATCCACATGGCTATCAAGTCTTAGAGCTGGGATTACAGTTCAAAAAGCTGGGCTTAAAGTGTAGACTGTTAGACACATTGCTACATTTTCCTTTATAATTTGAATAATGCTGAAATTAGTCTGGGAATAATAGACTGACTAAGTCAATGGTGGCTGAAGATAAAAGTCCTATGTTTATGAATGTGTAAAGGAGACAACTACTTTGAAGGGCCCCATTAACAAGTTCTCCTAAAACAAAACATGTGCCTAACCTGTGAATCATCCATTTCATTCTTAGGAATATTCTCATAAGAACCAAAATACATGAGCAAGAACAACAGTTCCCAGAAGGGAACAACCTGAGCAAATAGATGAAAGGGTAAATGTGTTGTATTCTCTTTATTTAATGATACATTAAGACTCTCTATGAATAAATCAAGTAGTGTCGTACACAGTGCCACGGCTTACTTTTCCAGACACAACAGTGAGCAAAACAAGCCAGCCACCAGCGGTACCTTCTATGCAATCCTACTTATAACAGTTCAGAAATATGCAACATTAATCTTTGCTGACAGAACTTATATATTAGTCATCAGAGCATGCACACATGTGGCAGAGCAGTATAACTGAGAAATAGCAACAGGCTGAGGATTTGGCAAAGTGACCACACAGGTAGACAGACATTAAATTGCTCTCTGAAACTTTGTGCACCGAAGTTCCAGCCCCTTAAGATTCTGACTACCCTCTTGCCTCAAAACAAACCATGTTCCTTACTTATTCGTACAAATGATTCCAGGTTGTGCTGTGGGTCATCAGAATAACAAACAGCAACCTGCCCTCTAGCAGAGAAACAAAACCAGCCTTGAATTCTCAAAGAGAATATAAAAGAAAAAACCAGAAGCAGATTTTATTTTCTTTTTCACAAAACGGTTAAGTGAGCTGATTTCTCCCACCACCGCAGCCAGCAGCCAATCAGGCAATTCTGCTTGGCTCAAGGGCAGTAGGGTTCGGGAAAACCATCCAAGAATGGAGTCAGTGTTTCATGATCTGCCTCAAGCCACACAATCCTGCACTAAATCAATAAAAATCATCCACAGATTTCTGCACTTACTTTACTAAACTAGCATTTCTAGGAGTCTCCTAGACATACAAGGAACAGCTTGTCACTGGGTCTAGGAACATCTTGCAAATAACAGTTCCCATTGTTCAGCATTATTCTGGCTGAGGAATAAATGGTTCCACAACGCCACGGATGCATGGGCTTAGGAGGACCTTAAACTTTGTTTCCTAAGAAGGAAACTGTGGATGATAATGCTATCGAGCTCCACTCATGGCTGTAGCTCACTAGCTCATATCAGTTATGGAAGGACGAAGTGGAATTTTGTCTGGTGCCTTAAATGTTAGACATATCTCTTTTTGAAGAAAAGACGTTTCAAAATCCAATTTTTGCAAAACCACTATTGTAAGGTTTAGCAAATCTTTATTGAACATTTGCTCTGATCCTTGAAATGGATACGAAAACTACATTTTGTTGATGAGATGCTGAGTCAGCTGGTTTGTATAACATTCTATTCTGACACAGTCAGAATTTGAATCAAGATGTTTTCACCTTGGGGAAAACTCTGTGGATTTCTCCTTAACTACAGTTGCCTTCTTAAAGTGAAATATCACACAACAGTTCTAGTTATATGTTTGCCTTTAATAAAGTATTTAACCTTGGCAAGATTGCTTTACTGCTTGAGCTCCTCTCAGTTGATCTGAGGAGCAAATCGCCTGCAGTAGGATGTCTCTGAAGTGCTGCGGTCTTCGTACCTACCATACTAAGTTCCAAAATGTGTCCCGTTTCTGTTTCCTGCTGCAGCTCAAAGAGAGCCACATTAAGACCAAAGGCTGCTTTATTTGAACTAGGAATGTGTTGGGAAATTATAATTCAAACCACACAATCTATTCTTTTCCCTAATATGATTATTTCAAAATGCTCATTCTCACAAAGAAGGGTTGAAATAAGGTTACCCAAGGCCAGACTTTGAAAATGTCATTCAGCTGAAGCAAATGATATGCCAAATGACCCAAGAGTGGGTAGACACAATAATAATTATTTTAAAAACAACTTAGTATGCACATTTTCTAATGGAAAGGGTACTAGTATTATATAAGATCACAAGACTATTGAACAACATTATTGAACCGTGATTGGCTTATAGGTTCTTGTTGCAATTTTGGGGAAAAATGGGTGTGTATTTTAATAGATATTGGCCATAATGATGATGGTCTCTCAATTAAACAGATTGGTCTGATGCCCATGCATATTTCCTAGTTGAGAAGTTATTTATTCTCATAAAGCCTTACAGATATGGGTCTCACCTGCCAGAATTATATTCTTAGTGTATAATCCTTGATTTCAGACTGTTAAGAAAAAAAATCTTCATTCCTTGCCATTTGGTAAAGCCAATTTTTTCTTTTGCTTATTCTTTGTTGTCTTACTTGAAAATCAGCCATAAAATTTAAACTAGCTCATCTTTTTATATTTTATTTTGATTTGAGTATATCTAAATTCAAATTGAGAATGTAGTGTCTATAAACATCAACAATACGTTTAGGGAATAAAAGTAAACTATGGGATGCCAGGAAATCAGAATAAAATGAAACACATATTTCAGTAGAACTGTGAATATCTGTCTTGTATACCAGAATGGAGGAGAAGTTAAGATATTATTAGAGATTCCCAGAAGATTCCTACATGAAAGAGGTTGACAGGAAACATTTTAAGCATGAGTAAGTGGTCTCCAGGTTTGGAAGGACACTCCGAAAATAATGTATGAAAAGGAATTATCCTTCATCTAAACAATGTAAGTAACTGAATTATGTAATGGAACTAAAATCCAATCAAACATAGTGACCTGGATGTTCTCTCCAGGGCCACAGTTCCCCTATTTGAGCAACCCATATATTAGAAGCTTTCAAAGCAGTCCAGTGGAACCTCATAATTTAATGCCTTCAAGTGTCATTTTTTTCCCCAAGAACTTATGGTCCATCAACATGTTCTCTCATGTGTAAAGCAGAGGAGAATCCCTGTGAGAAAGCAAATGATATAAAGACGTAAGTGCCAATGTTATAACAGACCTTAGTCAGGTTTGTCTTCCTATTGATGAAAATGGGTGAGATCTTTATAGACGTGTCCCAAATGTTTATTTGACGTTAACTTAATTTTAAGAAAGCTGCTAACTTAAGTAAAGGAAAGTTCCCAGAAGGAGACTACTACATACAGTCATGGGTCACATGTGACTTTTGAACAACTAGTCCTGAAAGAGTGTCTGAGCAGAACACCATAGGATTGAGCATACTGGTGGTGTTACAAAGCCCACCAGCCCATTTCACAGTAGTGTTAGTACCCATCCTCATAGCATCCCAGTCTTAGCTGGAACTCATTATTGGAAATGTCTTTGGATTGAAATAACAAAACCTCAGGACAGTTATGCTACTGGTTCATAAGGGGTGTGTGTGTGTGTGTGTGTGTGTGTGTGTGTGTGTGTGTGTGTGTGTGTGTGTACAGACTGATCAAAGGTCACTTTTCCATCCCATCCCAGGAGAAAGAACACTTGGAAGGAAGAGTACTCATCAATTGCATCATTTACAAGAAACCAGTACATTTGAAGATATTGCCGTATCATAGTGTAAGTAAGATTCGATCAAGGTAATCATTACAAATTTACACCAACATAATCTGATTTCCACCTTTTCTGGACCACCACCACCTCTCAATTTTCTTCTGTAATACCCTTCCTTTTATTTACAGAGCAAGCTGGTTTGCATGCCTCATCTACTTTAATACCCCCAATAGATTATGGGTTCAATAAAATCATTGTCTTGTTTACAAATTATAAACTTAATGATCTCACTGTTAAAGCGTGCTATCAGTTATACAGGGTTATACAACAGGACCTTTCATACTAGTCTCTTTGGCCTCAAAGGCATTATAAAAACCTTTACCCTATAGTAAATTGTCTCTACAATTTTCAACATACAATTTACCACTAAGGGAAAAATGAATTCACTTTTGAGGAAGATAATTTTGTAGGAATCTCCCAGGGATGGAAAGAATTAATTATGAACCCGATTCCCTCACTATCTAAGCACTATGAAATGAGTTCCTTGGAAGCGATTTTTGTTCTCTGGGGTCCCATTTAGTACCAGAAGAAATGGTCCTTTAAAAGTCTTTTACTTCACTAAACCACGAGTCTGCTTTCTAAAAATATGAGCAAATATCCCATGTTCTCAAAGATGAATTAAGTCTTCAGGTAAATTACAAAAGTAATATAATTCTTAAAGGATTATTAGAATTAAGTGCAACCTCTTTTTTTTTTCCTTCTTAAATTCCAGTAAAACCTTTAAATGGAGCAAGAACCAGAGCGAATAGTGATCAATGGAACTGAGTAATCCCTTGTCTAGTGTCTATGACTAATAGAAGCCCTGGGGCTGTAGTGGAACCATGCAGAAGACAGTAAGAGCCAGTGCAGTGGTACATAAAGCCCAAGAGGTACATTGGAAGGAAACAGTAAGAAACTCTTTTTAGCTTTTTGTTATGGTAGCCTCTAACTCTCTGTGAACTTGGGCTGAAAAGAAGAATGTTCACAGTTCTGGTCTTGATGGGTGGAGGGAATGTTTAGCTCACTGGGCCACATTTGGTATCTCTTAATACATGGGGATCAAGTTTACAAACACTTTAATTTCTGATGCATTTAACTGATTTAGTAGGTTCTTGAGAAAGACATTGATGGTTTGGTTTAGTGAAGACTGCATATTCTATTCTTTACCATATTCTATTCTGCCTACTATCTTCTAGCTCAAGCCTCTAAGATGATGGTGGAGGAATAGGGAGCAGGTACCATTCAGTTTGCTGCTGTGCAAAAACTGAATGGCATGGCACAATCATAGTAAAGGCTCTCTCTTCTGTTTTCTTTTTCATTTTTCATGACTGACTGGTTTCAGAGTTTATGAAAATTAATTTCAGGTTACTTGTGAATGAGCCTACATAGGAAATAATCATGATTAACAATAAATAAGTGCATAAAATGATTCTCTAATCATTAGAAACTTTTTTCTATAACTTTCTCCAGAACACAGAAAATAACAAATCAACTGATATATCTATAGCATTTTTACAAGGCTCAAACTGAGAGGAAAAATCACATTTCACTGCAGAAGGTATTATTTGTGTGTGTGTGTGTGTGTGTGTGTGTGTGTGTGTGTGTGTGTGTGTGTTTGTGTGTTCTACTGTGGAGAATGTGATACATAGTAGGTAATTAGCAAATAATGAATTTGGGTAGTTTTGTATGTGTACTTGATTCATTCCATGTTGGTGGCCTTTAGGTATTTGAAGTACCCTAGAGCATTTTTCCCTGGCTACCTCTTATTGGCTCATTTTTGCCCCAGCTTTCCTACTCCTGTATTTGGTTTCTAATCTTGATTCCTTTCTCTATAACTTTGTATTCCATTGTCCAGTATTTTTTAAAACTCATTTTGTTAATATTCTAGCATCCTCATCCATTCTGAATTTGATTCATGGCTTTTGCCTTTACCTCACTGCTAGGGTATATTCATAGGAGGAAATTCACAAAATCCCTCCGCAAAATCTAACAGTGCCCTCTTTACTTTGTCAATTCTCATGTAGCTTCCAATTTGGGAGGTATATTTGTTCTCAGTTATTCTTGCAATAAAACATGGTGTGATTCTATGAATAGAAGAACGAAACAGAATAGAAACCCTACCTCTTTTTAAACAATATGATCAATACATAATAGACTGTATTCTTGTTTCTTATTCTTTCCAATACCTTTTTAATAAAAGCAAACATTTAAGATTTTGGCCATGCACCTTCCTGACACTTCCCATAGTTGATAAAAATATATTTCTGTCTTCCTTTAGCAGGTCCTTGTGTGGTATTAGTACCTGTGATATTTGTGGATGCTTTAAATGTATTCCTATGATAAACTTGTTCTTCTAGAATTTCTCCCATGCAGTCCAATGAGTCTCCCTGAGAGCTAATGGCTCAAAGATATGAAGAGACAACACAAGCTAAACCCTGTTTTGCAGTTGACAACTGAGTGAACAAAATGTCCTAAATCACAACACTGATCATTTTTGCCATCACAAGAATGAAGTTCTTCTCATATACATGTCTCCTGTTTTCAGCTACAAAACAAATACTCCAATTTGAAATAGTAAATAAAGAATGCTTGAGAATAGATGGCGTCTGAATGCTTACTGTGTATCTAATGTACATTAATTTAATCTTTACAGCCATCCTATTGACAAAGCAATCATTAATACTACTTTTAATAATGAATTAGCCTAGCCTATGAGAGATTTAATAACATGTCCAAAGTCAGAAATGCTATTAGCCTGTCTGAAACCTAGTTATATTAGGATTCTAGAGCTACTGAGCATTACATATCTGCACAACTCTATTTCTCTGCCCAGCTTTATTTCTACTGTCTGGGAAAGGATAGAGGTGGTATAAAGAAAATAGAGTCTAAAACATAATTATATCACCTGTAAATCTGAAGATTTCTTGTCATCAAGGGCACTTCAAGTAGAGGATGTCAGTGATGATGGAAAGAGTATTCAAATGGTATTCTGACATCGACATCCTCTTCCCGGGGAGAGTGCCAGCTGTAAAAAGCAGCCAGGTATAGAGAGAGACTAGAGCTCATTCCCATCTTCATCAAGTGTTAGCTCTTGGGCTTGGTCTGTTTCTCTTGTTCTTTCTTTAATAACAGAAAATCAGAACATGTTTCCAAAAATAACACACAGGATTAAAATAGAGAATATGTCGATTAAGCTGGCCTCCCATAGGAAGCTAGACTGCAGTAGGCCAGAGAACAGAAATACAGTAATTGTAATTGACTGCTCCGTTTGGTTTTTAGTATGCAACAGCCGTGACATGCTAACTAATGATCCTTTGTCCTTTTATTACATGAGTAAATGTAGGGAGAGCAGAATAAGACCTGCTACTTTTTATAATCTCCTGTTATTTCTAGATGTTAAAATTAGGAGTTATACCAGATTATGAACGTCTAAAAGAACTGTATTATATTCTCCTGTTGTCCGTATTATTGTGCCACGCCCCCCCCCATCACTCCGTCATCTTCATGTTACTCTCCTGCCGGGTCAGTACCAGTCAGTTCTCAATGTATTTCAAAATCAGAGAAGCCAGTCTATCAAGTAAGCCTATTCATAATTTAAAATCAAAGTAATTACTGCATATTAGCTGTGTCCTTAATTGTATACACCAAACTCAGGTGAAAGCGGAGAATAAAATTAGACTTGGCTTCTGTTTCCAATGAGTGAACACACCTCTGGGTGAATAATGGTGTATGAACTTGAAGCCTCAAGACATTATGTCAAATATTATCAAAGACTGAGAAAGAAAGCTGGGAAAAAGCGTCAGCTTTTCCGAAAGACTCAAGATACGTTCACAAAGTACATGTCTAGGGTGGGTGTTTAAGGTATGAAGCATAAGGACCTTTACAAATCACAAATGTTTTCATAGGACAGAGGCATGGGCAAATATGATCTACGCAAGAACCCGCAAGCATAGGGCTGAGCTCTAATAAATGCAAGGGGAGCAGAAAAGAACAACGCTAAGAGGGCAGTCAGGATCCTCAGCAATAGTGGTCTTGAATTGATGGGGAATATGTTTGCCAAGGAGGTGTTTTACAAGAGCTAGCATAAGCCCACCTACGCAGTATTTCCACTTTCCAGTAATGATATCTCACGTATCAGGTATCAGTGCCTTGAAAGAAGGGTTCTATTCTATCCTGTACATGTGGCCTAACACGTCTCAAAAAGTTTTATTATTTTAGCTCCACGACTCACTTTATTTTATGTTTGCTTTCTTCACTGATTTAAAAGATGCAGCTATCGTTAGTTGAGATTTAGTAGTGAAGTAATTACTGCTCTATTTGATTTCCACCTGAAGTTTCAATTCCTTTCTTAAAATCACTGTTATGCGTAAGAAAGAAGAAAGGATTGGTAAGGATTTTTTTCTTTTATTCCATGATTTCCTTACTGTTATAATGCTGAGCAATCTGAGCTGTGATTTTAGGCATAATAGAGATTTCAAATGATTTTCCAGAGATGTTTTGTGTGGTTGATGTTTTAGAGGAGGATTGAGTGAGGTCATGAGCAGCTTGGTATTTGATGGTGGACTATGCATGACCAGAACCTTTGTAGGTACTGATGGAGGGGCACCCAGGCATAAATGATGAGCAAGAGAGCAATGAAACAAATAGGAAAGGTAGACATGATGTCTTCTTGTAGGTAGTGTGGTGGAGATTTGCATGGCCTGGTCATAGCTTATATGCATCTAGGACAGAACTGAGAAATAAAAGCTCTCGAATAAGAATTGCTTCAGAAAGACATCAAAATCACAGAACACCTGGGTTTAATGTGTTGTGGCTGGGTAATGGCACATCACTGAAGGATTTATACATAATAACTAATAAGATTTGTCACTCCTGAATATCCCTTCCATTCCAAAGCCATGCTGTTTGTGTGGTGTGTGCCCGAAAAGCTGCACATGCTTTTAGCTCATATTGGGAATGTTAAAAGAGGCCGTCTGTGGTTGACATCTACTGAAGCTTGAACTTAATCTAAGTCAAAATGTATTTGTATGTATACCTGTGTATATATTTGTGTGTGTGGCTATGCATACAAAAAGGTAGAAAATTATGTGTAAGTTTTCAGTATTTTAGAAGTACATCCATTTTAAGCATTTGAAAAGTCATTTCAGTCTCATAGATTCTTTAAAGGACAGATGAACCTTACCAGACTTTGGGAATCTCTCAAAGTCTTTAGCTGTGTTTTCAAATGCTTTGGGTTTGGCAGGTTGCAAAGCTACTGTGTGCCAAGTCTTTTTTCCCCTCAATTTTTAAACCCACATATACTTCAAGGGAACTTTATACATATGGTTTTTATTCATTTACACTTAACTCATCGAAAAACTTTAAGGACATGTAAAGGCACCCCAAAATACTGACTTCAAAGTCAATATTATTATTTGTAAATTTTTGTTTATTATTATTATTATTATTATTATTATTATTATCATCATCATCATCATCATCATCATCATCATCATCAATTTTCTAGGTAAGAATTCATTTACTACTCAAGACTAGCTGTCTTACATATGTGCCTAAAAAAGTATTTGTTTCACAAATGAATGGTTTGAGTTTAGTTTTCAATGTGAGATGTAGATGTCACCAATAGTAGCAATACTGCATCTCCTTAGAAGTGTTGGCTGTGGCCTTCAGTTGAATCATTCAGGAGATTTTTAATCAGTCCAATGACCTATCATTTTTTTTATAATACAGACAAACACCAAATTAAGGTACTAAGTTAACACATGAGATTTTGAACCCATGGTATTGACCTTGCTGACATGTGTAAATACCTTATTCAGTGGTAGAGCTGCAAAGTGGGAAAGGCCCTTAAGTGGCTAACTCATTAAGTTACATTGGCCGAACAGCAGCCAATGAAGTATAACTGAATTTCTACTGTCTATTAAATTCTCCCCATGCAGATAGTCTTCCTCTACCATAAACAGTAATATATATATATATATATATATATATATATATATGTGTGTGTGTGTGTGTGTGTGTGTGTGTGTGTGTGTGTGTGTGTATCTATGTCTAGATCACCTGCTTCATTTCTGATTACAGAACATAGTAAATTTGGGGATCTGGACTGTCTAGGGTATTAAAAGTAGGTTTAAAAAAAAACCCCAAATCTCAGTTCCCACAGCTCTCAAATAAAGAGACTGTTAGCTGATAGTTCTTTATTCACTATGTAGAATAACAGTATTCTGTGCTGTGCTATGCTACACTACGCTATGCTGTGCTATCAGTAGTATTCTACAAAATAGAATACCCAAAATCTATGTGTCAAGTAGTGGGTTGACTTTGATTCTTATATTTAAAATTGTTTATCTAATTGTTCATGTATTCAATGATATGAAAGGAATAACACAATTATTTATAAGTTAAGGGTAGTGATTAGTTTTTCTAATATAATTAGTTATATTGCTTTTAAAAACTGTTCATTTATGGAAAAGTGGGAACCATATATTTTTAGATACAGATTAAAGAATGCTTCTGTGTTAAAAGGTTCTTCATTTATTATTCAAGATATTCTTTGAAACACATGTTCATTGCATGAAGCATTTTTTAAAGATATTCTTTAGTTCATATTTTTGTCTTCTTTGAAAGTCTCTCCTAGTGTCCATAAAAATGCCCACCCAGTAAAGGTACCTGCTCTGTGGAAACCCTGTCTTCCTAGTTGAAGCTGATTAATTCAAATATTATCACAGAATCACAGTCATATCAATTATCTCTCTTTAAATTTTTTGCTTAAATAAATAAAATTAGAATTGTCAGGGATACAAGATTCTGGTGTGGCCATTATTAAAGTCCTTTAAAGTGATCTAAGTTCTGCCATTAATAAAAATGCCCTTTCCTATTTCTATGTATAATGTCATTGTAAACTTACTGGCTTGATAGAATACAAATTTATTAGCCAAAGCTTCTGTTTCTCATGAGGCTGAGCACAAGTTTCCTGCTTCATCTATCTGTTCAGTGTTGCCTATAGTTAAAGTCAACAGACCACCAGGAGCTTCTCACCAGAGGCTTAGGTGGGGGCAGTTCGAGACAGGGTCTCTCTGTGTAGCCCTGGCAGTCCTAGACTCGCTTTGTAGACCAGGCTGGCCTCAAACTCACAGTGATCCACCTGCCTCTGCCTCCCGAGTGCTGGGATTAAAGGGGTGTGGCACAATGCCCAGATACAATTAATATATTTATGGGTACATAACTGTACTTTTATTTTTCTTGTTGCCTTTTCTGATGGTTAGTATCGCCTCCAGAAGCCTCTCTGAGATAAGGTATCCTCAAAACATGACAACTAATTCTCTAAAGCCAGAAAGATACTTTCTATCTGATGCAACAGAACATTATATAATATGACATTATCACTGTGTGGTCATCCACTATATACATAGGTGTATATTGCTCACACTCCGTGGAAAAACTTTTGACATGGCATATTCACAATAGAGAAGGAACCTTGTCATTTATCTTTGAATATTATTTTCATTTTGACACCTGGTAGTTCAACTCTTGCTTGCATTTATTTTATTTTATGTTTTACTTTAAGGATTCCATGTGGTTTGGTTTTCTCATAAACAAACAAATATTAGCTAAGGAAGTATATTATGCCCACCCACAAGAAACTAAAGAATATTTGAAATGGATAACAGAAGTTTCAAACAAATCTATGTTCTGGTAAATGATTTATAAAGATAGTAAGTTGATTGTCTTCTTTGGCCTAAAAGTTCTCCATGCTGTACATAATTTAGAATCCATATAAGGAGGAAGGATGCGTGGTATTGATTCAATGAGTCCTTCCTTGCCATACAACGTCTTCTTGATGCTCATACTGTGGAAAACACATAGCATCTTTTTTAGAATACACAGCTATGGCAGAGGCTCTTTTATCTAATTTTCATGCATCTGTCTTGACAACTTAATTGTCACTTTCTGTTTTCTTTCTTAATTATTGACTAATGCCATTAGCATCTCAGCATATACAGCAACAGGTGTTCCTCTGCTGTGTGCTAGCACATTGCTCCTTCTGCTTGAGTTATGTACTTAAGAGTCATTTGTGTCTGCTTCCAAACCAGTCTGTGCCATCTGTTCTTGTTATAGTGATTATGAATTCAAGTGAAATATTACGTGAAATAAGAAGGAATGAACATGGAAAGAATATCCAAGATACTAACAAAACCGAGTGCAATTCTTTGGAAAGGTTTTTGAGTACAATTTGTTTTATTGTTTTTGTTTTGCTTTTAAAGGAACTGAGTTATGACCTTTTAGAAGGGCTTTACTGTTAGGTTTTCCATCACTCACCCTGACTTTATCCTTCGTGTTCCATTTGTTCTCTTTTCTGCTTTGCGTCACTGTGTTTTGTCATTCTCCCAAAGTGGTCGTGACAAAAGCTTACCTAAGTTCAAGCCACACAAATCCCACCATGGAGTAGGACACGTGAGTCATGGACTCCCTCCCAGCTCACCTACATGAGGAGCTACTTGTAATTGATAGCTACTGAGAGCATGAGAGTTAGCTTTCTTTCAGGGAGTGGCTCCTAATACGTCTGACACACTCCAGTGGGGTGGTCACAAGGACAATGGTATGTGGAAAGTACCAGTTAGACCCATGAGGTTATAAAAACGACTGAGGGCATAGTGTTGGGTGGTTATCACATAGGGGTTTGTATAAAAGGAGATTAGGTAGGGAGACAACGTGATCAAAATGCAATGTATATATTTCTCAAGAATTGAAAGAGAATTAGCTAATTAGAATCGAATGAAATGATTTTTAAAGTTAAAGAAAATGTAATGAACTATTTTCACCTTCCAGGAATCTTTAAGATTAATTTTTAGCTCAAATAAACCAAAAGAATATATGATACACACTATGTAAAAAAAATAGTGTATTGTCATCATAGGTGTTCTGTATAGTTCAGTGTTAGGATACTTTCATAGTGTGTGAAAGGTGCTAAAATACATCCTAACACCAGAGAGACAAAACAAAACAAAAATAAATTTCTGAAAAGGTAGCATATAATTTTATTTAATGCATCTAATATGGGTGAGAAAGGCTTGGACCCAAATAAAATTTTAAACAGATGCACAGACACACATGCACACACACACACACACACACACACACACACACACACACACACACCTGTGTTTGACTTAAGAAATGTACACGTCATGGTTTATGACTATTTTTATTTTTACTGACATTTGATCATCCTGCCAACAGGATCTGGGTTAGACCAGTTCTACTTCAGCTTAGTTCCCTTTGACATGAGCTTGACTTAGTATTAGTTCTCAAATTTATGATAATGGTAATTTATTGGTGTGTGTCTTTTTTACCAACAGGTCATTCTAGGATCCAGGGCATAGCATTTTCTTTCCTTGTTCTAAGATACTCTTTAATCTGCCAATATTTTGTGGTGTGTTTTCTATTTTTTCCATGTAGTTATCTCTTTCTTACCTTATTTTGTGGTTGGAAAAGCCTGTATTGATTTTTACAGAATCAATACTTAGTAGTAAAGGGGTACAAATGTTTGTATGAACAACCATTGGAAAATGAGATAACAAATACAATGTTAAAATGAGATCTAGGGAGGGAAAAAAGAAACCTAAAAGTAATTGTAACTAATGCAATTGATTAACTTTATGGTTTTCAGTACACTCTTTCAATTCTTGATCTTTTATTTCTTAGTCTTTAAGTAGGCTCTGGCAGAACCCTTCTAGAAAAGGAAAGAAGCAGAACCTGTGTTGGAGCACCTCAGCTGTAGGCATAAGGCTATTGTGTAATTTAAATGCTGATTTCTGTACACCCCATGTCTGGTTGCAAGCTTTGTTCTGATAATTTACTGTCTAAATGTTGTGTGAACTCTACTCCTCAGGTGTCCCCCTGATGTGTCAGTAATGAAAGTTAAAGCAATCAGTGAGCAGGGGAGAGAATAGGGATAGACTTCCTGCCAGCCAATGGAGGAAGAGTTAGGGGAGGAAGTAAAGGATTCACCCAGGGGCTTCAGCCAGGGCTAGAGGTCCAAGGAAGATCAGGAGGAAGGGACTGGAGCTGAGGAAAGCTATGAAGTGCAAGTATCACTGGGATGTTAGCTGGGAGTAAGACAAAATAGCAAAGAGGGTTAAGAACAGACAATCTTCTCAAGATTGTGTTGTGAAGCCTTTTATTATGGAAGAGTCAGTTATGTGTGTGATAGCCAGGTTAAGAAACAAGCTAAAAGAAACAAACACTGGTTTATAAAATATAATTGAGGCACTCGGCTGTAGGTCATCTTGGTATATTCTGTAGGAACTGAATGGCATTGGACAACACAGACTAGACTTGAAAATAGAATATGAAGCAAGATTTTGAGCTAGCAAATGTACTATGTGTTAATCTTGGCAATTAACTACAATAAAGCTGCTTTCCATGTATGTGAACTAGATTTTCTTTCTTGGGACTAATTGAGTAGGAGGCTGAAGTAGAATAGAAGTGACTGATTCGTCAGAACATCAGGACCTAAGGGTTTGGTGGGGGCTGTAGATCAATGATGACACCACCAATGCTTTCCTGAGTATTAATGTGTTGTGATGGTGTTCTTATGTCTCCTATCCTCATGTTATAAAATATAAATCTTCATTATGTACTGCAAAGCAAAGTTGCCTTTGTTTCTTGCTCTGAAATGACCCTCTGCATAGTACTAATGAAGAAAATATGCACCTGGCAAACTTGGTTGGATCTTAGAGAATTCTGGAAGAATTCTAGAGAATTTTCATTACCTTTTAACTATAAGAAAGAGCGTAGTTGACCAGAAGTGATGCTTGGTAGTGTAATGCTTTTCATTTACTGCTTTTAACAACTGAGAGATATTAGATGGATATAAACTTTAATTTCTTTAGTGAGAAAACTTTCTAAGTTGTGTAAAATTCTTCCCTTATAGAATATCATAAATCATGCTCATAAGTTAGGAAAGACCACTTCTAGAAAATAGCACTCATCCAGATTTTTCCCCTTCTCTCCTCCATACCACAATCAGTGCCAGTGCCACATAGTCTGATAGCCCCATGCTAGGCTTGAACAGCCATGTTTCATTTTCATTCAGTTCAGGACCCACTCAATAAGCAAAAATTAACCTGGCAAGGTGATGGCTTCCCTGGGTATCTCTGTTAAAAGAAGCCACCTCCTGCTTGATTCCAGTAAAAGGAGGTAAGGAGCAGAGAGGCTTGAGGTTGTAGAACACAGACTGCTCTGTGGGTGCACAGAATGGAGGCCAATAACTAAGAGCTTAAGTTACTCAGGAAGAGCAGCTTTTGCTAAAATGAGAGCAGCCTCTGTGGATACTTCTCACTCTTTTGGCTCTTGGCACTCGTTATCTCTAGTGATATGGATGCCAAACTTGAATGTTGTTGTTATTATATGAAATTGGGGGTCATATTTTATTACATTGTTAGCTTCCAGGAAAGAAATTCTGTTCAGAGACTAAAGAATAGTGCTTTGACCAATATCTGGCTTTAGGAGTGTTTGGAAGGTACTCTGCCTTAGTTGATGGTTTATAAGTTTGGGTATATGTTCTCCTGTTGTCAACAGTCTACTCCTCTCTCGTTCTGTGCTATCCATTGAATAAATACATGAAACTTAGTTGCATATAAGACAAATGCATAATTGCTTCATGCCATTCTCCTCTTTTATCCTCCTTTTTGAAATGCTGGAGGCAGAACTCAGGGCTTTTTGTAAATAATAATCAAGCACTCTGCTACTGAACTACATGCCTGTCCTTTCCCCCCCACACATACAAACCTACAAAATTACACAGGTGGATTTCATGTACTTTTATAAATGCCCTGGACAAGATGAAAAACCAATTCATTATCTCTGTCCCAAACATTTGTCATATGAAGCATGTTGTTCCCTAGAGGAGTTCTGTAACAGCCAAACAAAGCAGTCATCTCTGCAGCATGTGCTGCTAAGATGCCATGCAGAATTAGACAGCACAGAGCCCAGACAGAGATTTAGAATCACTCACGGCTTTGGACCACCTCTCGCCCCTATGCTGACTTGATAAAATGGGACCCAGGATAAAAATCTCTGGCCACAGAGCTCTTCCACCTTCTTGATTTTTCTTGGAACCTGTCATTTTCCCCAGGCTTCACAAACAGAAAGAATCTTTTTCCTCCTGACTCAAATTGAGCATAATGGTAGAGCAGATGGTGCTGGTCAGTTAAGTAACAGCAGAACACAGAGAACAACTTGTTTTCAAAAACAAATGGCTCTTCTTGGAAGGCACAGTCTAATAGGGCTGACAGAAATCAAATTCAGAGAAATTCTCTCTAAGCAGCCAGCTAGCTACCCACTTCCCTAAACTACCCTGCAGGGGATTCAGAGATCTATTTCTTCTTTTATCTTTATGCTGTTAGCAGTATGCTTCATAGAAGGTAGGAAATAATAAGAATGACAAATCCAAGCGTATCAATATTATTGTATGTTTCTGTTTTCATATTTCCCATAGCTTGGCTCACAGAATTTCCTCAATCCAGTACAAAGAAGCCAGAGACTTTATATTCATTTTTTTGTTGTTGTTAAAGAAATGATAAAAGATTTTTGGTCATTTTGCTGAGGTCAAGAAGTAATAACAACTGTATTTACTCAAGCTCATCTATTTATTATTGGTTTATCCATACAAGTGTGCATGAATGCATCATATCTGCTTTATGTTTAACCTGAAGACTATGTTGTGAACTAGGGCATCATGCCCTTTACTTACAAGGAGATTTTTTTAGTTTAGCAGATGGAGATGGACAAACAGGTAATGATAAAAAAGATACAACAGTGGATAAGAAGATAGAACCATTGAATGTAGCCTATAAGTGGAGCAGGCAATAGCTATGGGAAATAATAGGTCCCTGGTTCAGTGAGATAGCTCAGTGGTAAATGCACTTGCTACCAACCATGAAAGTCTGGGTTTGACCCGTGGAATTCACACGAATGAGAGAACAAAATTCTGAAAGTTATCTTCCATCTCCACACATGCGCTATGGCATGCATATGCCATCCCCATCCCAACAATACACAAAGGCGATTTTTAAAAGCTTTTGTTGTTGTTAAAAGAATAGATTCTACTATGTTGGATTTTGGTTGAGATAATTATCAGTGAGAAATTATTGAAGTAAAAAGGTTGGATCTAGGGAAAGCAGAGAGAAAAGCTAGAAAAAATGCCAGGCAGTGAAGGTTGTCATTTCTTCAGCATGTATTCCTAGGATGGATTACCAGCACCGACAGAACCTAGGGACTAGATGAAATGTGGTTGGCATGAGGTGACTGGGACTATACAGAATTCTGACTGTGGATCTGGTATAGGAGGTAGACAGTAGAAGCCTGAAAGTGTAGCATAATATGATCATCATTAGTAGAGGAGTTTAAATGATACCCCATTGGTAATGAAAAAAAATGTAAAAGGTTTTCCAAAGTATAATAGATTGATTGGTTTTAAAATATCAGTCAGAACCAGAGGCAACAGCTTGGTTAGAATCCACTTGTGCTAGTCTAGATGTTAAGTGATTTAGACTTGGATGCAGGTAGTAAGTAGGTGACAGAACTAATTGGACTTCAATGACATTTAGAAATGTGCTTCTTGAGGACTTGTGAGGACATAAATGACATGGACTGGTGTCAGCTAGGACTAGATTCTTATTTGTAGAATTAAGTTATAGGTGGTTTATTCACCTCCTCCTCATTGTTTTGTTGTAGACTTCGTACTTTGGCACTACCCTACCTCAGAGGCCTACCAAGAGACTCCATTATCCCTGCCAAGTACCATAAGTGACATTAAGGATACCATCATAGCAAACTTTAAATTGCTTTGAGATTAGATTCAAGGGCAAACAGTAGAGCACTGCTTACATCTCCTTAGAAAAGACATGTGGTGTATAATGGAGAGATTTTACTTCCTTGTAAAAGCGTTAGGGTCTGGATCCTTGTTGGCCTGTCAATATTCCAGTCACCGGTCAAACACAGGAAAGAAGGCATTATATTTGAAATCTAGACATATGCTTAGGTACAAGGTGTGTGTGTGTGTGTGTGTGTGTGTGTGTGTGCATGTGTATGTGTGTGTGTGTGTGTGTGTGTGTGTGTGTGTGTGTGTGAGAGAGAGAGAGAGAGAGAGAGAGAGAGAGAGAGAGAGAGACAGACAGACAGACAGACAGACAGACTTAAGCTATATATTCAACATTCCTATCCAGTCATGCAAACAAAAATAACAATGAGAGTCATGACTTGAATATCTATGTTCACTAAAAGTCAGTGAACAGGTTGCCACTGCAACCCAATGTTTTAACTTCTACATCATTGCTGGTGCTGTTTAAATTCCACACACCATTGTCTTTACCATGAACTGGCTGTTGTACTCATTTTAGTTTAATAAAAATAAAACCATTTTTCTAGATGCCTTACAGAAACAAATGTCATGGGACATTTAAGTGACTTCCCTAAAGTGGCGATGGAAAATGAACACAGCCTTATACTGAATCTATATAACTCTAAGGACCCCAAATCCTTTTCACTGCACATTACTAATATTCATAGGCTTTTTAATTAAAGAAAGGACCCTAAAGAATATGGTTGATATTAGAGCTCATTCAGGACTCAGAGGTCATTTGATGTCAAAGAGTAATGACAATCCTTCTTGAGCCTTCTACATACAAAGCTGGTGAGCACTCACTTGTGGTTGGGGACCTGAGTTCTTAAGGTAAATATAAAAACTCGAAACTTTGCACCAAGAAGTACTTGCCCCATATTATCTTGGAACAGTGAAGTCACACAGGAAACATAATCTAAAATTCCCTTTTCTTTTTTTTTCCTTTGTCTTTTTCATTTTATTTTTTATTTATATTTTTTATTATCTCTATTTTATACTTTTTTATTAATTTATTCTTGTTACATCTCAATGGTTATCCCATCCCTTGTATCCTCCCATTCTTCCCTCCCTCCCATTTTCCCCTTATTCCCCTCCCCTATGACTGTTCCTGAGAGGGATTACCTCCCCTTGTACCTCACATTTGACCATGTCCCCTGGAGGGGGAGACCTGGTGGCACTCAGAGGAAGGACAGCAGGTTACCAAGAAGAGCCTTGATTCCCTTTTCTTTTTACAAAAGAGTATGAGCACATTGTAATTTTTTATAACCTCTTCAGTTTCTACTGTTATCGTTCATGTCTTTATTGGAAAAGTTATTTTTCCTTGATAGCAAAGACTGTTAAAGTAGACTTATCCTTTTCAGTCTACACAATCTAGTCTACACAGTTACCAGTTTAAGAGTGACTTGGGTAATCCCTGAACATTTACACAGTGTTATTTGGCAGTTCAGCCCCCTGTGAGGCCCAGAGAGAGGCAGAGCCATTTGGCATGGCTAAATTCTGTGACGTGTTTGTGTTTTCTCTCAATGGTCATTATATTAGGAAAGAAAAAGGTTACAGCTTATGACCAGCAGCTGTTGCCTTAAAGAAAACAATGTAGTGTATTCTTTTCTGTTTATCATGCTGGAGTCCTGTGCCGTGGGAGCCCAGGATGTGCACTTGGAATCCTATGGAAAGTTCTTAATCCTTGAAAACACATGCAAAATCCAGTCACTTGTTCACATGATCATTGTGCCCATCTGTTCTCCTGGCTCACTTATCCTTGCATTCATCCATTCATTCACTCAACTGCTTATAGATTTTTGTTGTGATTATATTTATTATGAAAATTTCCATTTTAATCTTGCTTTAGCTCTGTGGTTCTACAGCATTCATTATATCCTCTTTTTGCACTGGTGTACAAATATTAACATTTCCTTTTCTATGACCCCCGCCCAATAAAAAAAAAGCTCTACCATCATTATCTTTGTTCATTATTTATTCTTTTATTTAACAAATAAGGGTACAGGGTAACCAATCTTTTGCAAGACAGGCTGCAGAAGAAGGCAAGCTTTCGTTCTTCATGGTCAGCTGAAACTCTGATGGGATGCACATGCCCTCAAGACAAACCTCTGTCTTCACTTCCATTTTATTCTCAGAATTACTATCCTCCCATACTGCTCTAGGCTTTAGCCAATATACTGTAAGTTATAGGATGAATCACAAGTTCAAAGGCCTGGTTTGGTCCTCGTGGTTTACTCTTGCCTACCTTCTTAGCCTCAGCTCTGAAACTGCCACTTTTTCTTTACATTCCAATTAACTAGATAAACAGTAACTGTTAATAAGTGATGGAGAAATAGCATCATTATTGTGACCAATGAAAGAAACTAGTAAAGCTACCAACTCTGTCAGGCTAACATCTTTATTCTAACCTAGCCCCAGCTCATGGCTTCTTTTGACATTTCTGCTTCCCAGAGAAACTTCTTTTAACCATGTGTTTACAAGGAAAATGAAAATATGACTCAGAAGCTTAACTCTTAAGCATGCCATTAGATGTCTGCAATAAAAGTGCGGCAAGAAGGGAAGGCAAACTACAGGATGCAAGAGAATGTGCTTAGAAAACGTGGGCCTACTCTGATGGAAGTACAACAGATCTTCATGGCTGGAGAAGATCACTATCCTCAGCAAGGTTAATTCTAACCTAAGTAAGTATAATTCATCAGATGTGAAATTATTGGATTTTGAGACAAATACTATTTTCAGTGTGTCTTGGTGCTCAAAGTCTGATGACACAATCAAGGGAAGGGTGGACACAAAGACATGGGTGCCGAAAGGCTGGAGTTGAGTGGCCCATGCTTAACCTAAATGAGGGCAGTAGCTAAGCAAACAACTTGGAACCTGGGCACCTCTGTTATACGCAGCACAGCAGGGAGGAGCTGGCTTGCCTCAGTAGACTGTCTCTGTATGACAGCAGTCTTGGACTATAACACCAGGGGAATGGAAGCTGTCTGTAGTGGATGCTTTTGACAATTTCCAAGCCTGACCTGAGCACAGGGTTGCAAGTTCTCTGCGTCTGAGGCATTGGTCCTTAGTAATAAATACACATTCACTCAGGGCTTCATTTGTTCTATACAGCTTCCTCCACTCCCCGGGTAGGCAAAAAAATAAGCAATTCTATCCCATTTCTGCAACTAACTCCTTGTTTATTTGACTTCTCAGAGCCTCGGGTTCTCAGAATGGTTGGTTGAAACCACCGTATTTAAGGTAAACTGGCACAGTGGTCTAAGTATTGGATATGGACTTTGTTGTTGTGTTTTTTTTTTCAAGACAGGGTTTCTCTGTTGTAGCCTTGGCTGTCCTAGACTTGCATTTTAGACCAGACTGGCCTCAAATTCATAGAGATCTACCTGCCTCTGCCTCTCGAGTTCTGGCATTATAGGCATGTGCCATCACATCCAGATGGCTATAGAGAGCCTCAGTTTCTGTAAGTATAAAAACAAAAATGTCTTAGAGGCTAACAGTAACTAACTACTGTAAAGACTGCACAAAATGATACAAAGCAACAATAACCACAGGTGAATTTTGCCAAAAACCTCTCTATTTTCTGGTGTTATTGTGTATTTTTCCATTTGTGTTTCTGTATGTAGCTGTTGCAGCAACATCACAAGATGAGTGACAAGGTTATCCCCATTGCTCAGATGAGGAAACAGAGGTAATCCACAGAGACTACCTTGCTAGTCCATAGCAGAGCCTCCTACAAATTCAGCTACTCTGGCTGTTGAAAAAAAAAATAGCCTGACCCCAAAATCTGTAATATGAGTCATGCACATTTACACACGTAAAGATTACTTATCAGGTGCTAAGAAGTTTATAGATATTAATATATGTAAAGCTTACTGAATAGCTGATCATTTAAACATCTCCTTAGAGTTTTCTAGTGGAGCCTTATTGTAACCTTACCTTGTCTCTTCTTCAAGCTAATGTATCATTTTCCTACTTCTCCTTGTCTGTTCCCTGTTCTCCATCCATGTGTATCAAAGTGAACCCCATGAAGAGTAGCTTTCAGGTCATTCCACTACTCAAATTTCTCCAGTGGCATATCACATAAGTGATAGTGTCTAGTTGCATTACGGCCACTCGAGGCTTCCATGATTTGTCACTATCTCCTCAACATCCTTTTGCATCAGCTTTCTGTAGCCAGTTCACCCTCCAGACATACTAAGATGCGCATGACCCCTCAGTCTTCACGCTGGTGTACACACTTGCCTCTTTTTCTAAAATTTCTTCTGTCTCAACAGTCCATTTTTCACAAGAGAAAGGATGCCTCTTTCTGCCTCTGTCATAGTGCGTTGGTAGTTCCCAAATCATCTGAATAGATCTGTAGTCACAGTCCGGTGCCCACTCTCTGTCCCACATGTCTCGCGCTACCTCTCATCCACGCCATGCATGTTTCATTCCGTGCTTCTCATTTGCACATCTCCTTGTATGACATATGTATTTTGTGAATTAATCTCCACAGGTATAAAATGGAATCCAGTAACTTCTAGGCTCATATCCAGGATTCACAGGAAAAAAAAATCATTTCTTACAAGGATTCTAATTGCTTTATTCCATCAACAAATGAAGCTGGAAGGAAGAGGCACACTAAATTAAAAAAATTCAATCACAGAAAGATGTGTAGCCATTCCAGAGGCCGATGGGATGTGAAGGAATTGCAGAGATTTAAAAACAAAAACCAGAAAACAATGTGTATAGTGCTTACTAAAGGGATAAATTGTTCACTTGTGTGCTGCAGTACACACACACACACACACACACACACACACACACACACACACGAGAGAGAGAGAGAGAGAGAGAGAGAGAGAGAGAGAGAGAGAGAGAGAGAGAGAGAGAGAGAGAGAGAGAGAGAGAGAGAGAGAGAGAGAGAGAGAGAGAGAGAGAGAGAGAGAGAGAGAGAGAGAGAGAGACACGGACGGACAGACAGACAGACAGACAGACAGACTGAGAGACACACACACACAAAAATGTGGAATACAATTCTGAATGCCAATGTCAGTCATGCTCAATAAGTGTCAATGAGCAGGTAAATGTGGGTGTGCACACACATTGATGCATTGATATGTGCAGAAAACTAGAAGAGAGAAAAAAAATCCCTTATTTTCTCTCAGAAACTGCTACATCCACTGCTTCTTATCCTTGACATTAAGTATAGTCCTAGACCTTGTAATGAAATGTATTATTTACCTTCCAGCTGACAAACATTCGAAGATTGTTTTCATTTGACTAACACAGTTCATTATATATCCTGATCCTCTCCGTGAGTCACTGGGACTTGAGGTTATGACCAAATAAGAAGGAAATAATTCAATGTTGACTTTGGAGGCAGGCTTTGTTCTGAATTTTCTTTTCTTTCCATGTACCTTCCACGACTAACACACTCTGCTTCTGAACTCCTTTCTCAATGGGTAGATATCTTTAACCGTATAGTATTTTAACTGACACAAATGAAAACGCAGGCTAGATCATAAGAACAGTCTGGGTTTTAGTTACTGTGAAATCACATAGACAGCCAAATACTGAAAGTTAGATAAGTAGGTTATAAGAATCCCAGGGCAGAATATGATTCCTAATATGGTACCTTTATTTAACAGAGAAGGAAGCAAAGGGTGCAAACTCTCTTCAAGGCTATGACAGGATAGATTCAAGAGACAAAATAGGTCCGTACAACCCTAACCATTCTTTGCATACCAAATATTTACCTTTGAATAACAAGCTTTTTCCTTGTTCCTTGAAAATGAAACCCGCAAAAGTAATGAAAGGCAAGGTCAGGTGGATTACAGAGGGTTTTTTTGCAGACTCCCACTCATCACTGTGGCAGCCTTTGAGGACTAATGGAATTCCACACAATGGATTGGGAAGAACATACCAAAACAAAACGGCAGCAGAGAAGATACTGAGCTAATTTTCTTTTCTAGTGTTTCCTACATACACAAATGTAAAAGTTTTGACTGTTTTAACATGCCAAACCTAAAATATGTGACGATGGTGGTGGGTTATTCAGTACTAGGGATGCTGGAGCATCACATCTGAGGACTGCTCAACCTTAAAAACAGCAAAGCTCAGAAGGGAATGGATTAAAATTTCCCATCAATAGGTAGACTTTGAGGTGACAGAGGTGGGATAACTAATAACGCAAATATAAAGAAATGTTGAAATCTTAGAAGTTTGCAAAATCTTAATTTCCCTCTTTCTTTCTTTCTTTCTTTCTTTCTTTCTTTCTTTCTTTCTTTCTTTCTTTCCTTCTTTACAGACTGATCCCAGCCCACCTCCTCCTCTCCTCCCAGTCCTACCCTCAAAGTACTCTCCCCCCACTCCCCCTCCCCTTCTCAGAGAAGGGTAGCCCTCCCCCTATGGGTACCAAACCACTATGTCACTTCAAGTTTAAGCAGGTCTAAGCTCACCCTCTTTCTCAGGCAGACCAGACAAGGCAGTCCAGCTAGGCAGAAGGGATCCAAAGGCAGGCAACAGAGTCAGAGACAACCCCTATTCCCATTGTTAGAGGACACACACAGGATGACTAATCTACACAACTGCTACATATGTGTAGGGGGTCTAGGTCCAGCTCATGCATGCTCTTTGACTGGTAGTTTAGCCTCTATGATCCCCCATGAACCTAGGTTAATTGATTCGGTAGGTCATCTTGTGGTGTCCTTGACCCCTCTGTCTCCCTCAGTCTTTCCTCCTACTTTTCCACAAAACTCCTCCAGCTCAGCCTATTGTTTGGCTGTGGGTCTCTGCATCTGTTTCCATAAAGCTGCTAGATGAAGCTTCTCAGAAGACAGTTATGATAGAATCCTGTCTGTAAGCATAGCAGAGTGTCATTAATTGTGTCAGAGGTTGGCTCTCTCCCATGGGGTGGGCCCCAAGGAGGGCCAGGTGTTTGTTTGCCATTTCCTCAATCTCTTCTCCCTCTTTGTCCCTGCACTACTTGTAGGGAAAACAAAATTTGGGTTGAAGATTTTATAGGTGGATTTCTAACATCCTCTTTCCACTGGAAGTCCCACGTGGTTATAAAAGATGATCACTTCAGGCTCCACCCCCCATGCCCCCAACCTCCTTGCTGCTAGTAGTCTCAGCTATGATCACCACCATGGTCTCCTTGCAACCTCCCCTCTGCCAGAGATGACCTCCCCTAATCTCCCCACTCTCCTCAAATCTGATCCACACCCCCTACCCAATTACCCCTCTCCACCCACTCTCCAACCCAGCTCCCTCCTTCCATCTACTTCAGATGTCTGTTTTATTTCCCTTTCTGAGTGAGATTTAAGCATATTCCCTTGGGATGTCCTTGGCTTCTTTGAGTCTATGGATTGTATGGATTCTATGGGTCTATGGATTGTAGTATGATTATCCTGTACTTATTGACTAATATCCACTTATAAGTGAGTATATACTATGCTTACCTTTCTGGGTCTATGTTACCTCACTCATGATATTGTCTAGTTCCATTCATATGCCTTCAAATTGCATGTTTTTTTAAATAGTGGAGTAGTATTTCACTGTGTAAATGTACCACATTTTCTTCATCCATTATTCAGTTAAGGGATACCTATGTTGTTTCCAGTTTCTGGCTCTTATAAATAAAGCTGCTATGAATATAATTGAGAAAGCGTCTTCACTGGATGATGGAGCATCTTTTGAGTATATGCCCAGGAGACATATAGCTGGGGCTTAAGATAGATCTAGTCCAAGTCCCAATTTTTTGAGAAACCTCCAGATTGATTTCTATAGTTGTTGTACACAGGATAGCTAAAACAATTTTGTACAATAAAAGAACCTTTGGGAGTATCAATTCCCGATTTCAAGCTGTACTACAGAGCAATAGTAATAATGACCACATGGTATTGGCATAAATACAGACTGGTTGATCAATGGAATAGAATCAAAGACCCAGAAATAAACCTACACACCTATGGACACTTGATTTTTAACAAAGAAGCCAAAACTATGCAATGAAAGAAAGACAGCATTTTCAACAAGTAGTGCTGATCGAACTGGATGTCTGCATCTAGGAGAATGCAAATAGATCTATATTTATCATCCAACACAAAACTAAAGTACAAGTGGATCAAAAACCTCAACATAAAATGGGAAACACTACATCTAATAGAAGAGAGAGTGGGTAATAGCCTTGAATGTATTGGTATAGTAGAAAACTTCCTGAAGAGAACACCAACACCTCAAGGTGAAAGATCAACAATTAACTAATGGGACCTCATGAAACTGAAAATCTGCACGACAAAGGACAAAGTCAATAGAACACAGCAGCAGACTGGGAAAAGATCTTCACCAACCCTACATCCAACAGGGGGCTAATATCCAAAATATGTAAAGAACTCAAGAGTATCACCTTATTTATCATCTAGGTATAGACTTTGAGCCATGACCATTTAACTATGTCATCTATCCCTCTGTATACAAAAGTGATCTCACACAAGTACCCAGTACTTAGCCAACTCATTCTATAAATCGCATATGTTCCAGTTTAATTGTTATCCATACTATATATTTTGACTCCTGTCCTAAAAATATGACTAGAGTGTCTAGCCATTGGTTGAGTAGACATGGTTACCTTACAATGCAAAGTAGCTGTTGCTAAGAAAATTATCTTTTCAGAGATCATTGCATTGGTACTTTAGTGACTTGGGGGAAGTAAATAGTAGGATATCTAATTTTCGGACCTTGGGAAAATGCTAATCAAGTCCAGTGTACCTAAACTTTGGCTATGTGTCCTGCCTCACTCTATAGGTTTCAAATTCAGAATGGAGAAGGGATTTCCATCAGCCAAACAGATCTGGATATACATGGTGTATACAAGTAGTTGATGTAGTTGCTGATGAAAGAGAATGCCGGAAGACAAAATCAAATTTGCCCAAGTTTGTTATCACATACAATTCCCCCAAAGACTGTAGGTTTAAATCAGTTTTTTCTTTTTCAGAATACTGTCTCAAAACCAAAGCAAAACAACCTCCAAAACAAACAACAAACACAGAAACAAAACACAATGTACCCATTATAGTGCAATTAATAGGATTTAATTGTAACAAAACAGTGAAATTCGTGCCTAGACACACAACTCTTTGATGCCTATGAGGGGAAAAAAGCATATATATACTATTCAGCTATTAAAAACAAGGACTTCCCGAAATTTGTGGATAAATGGATTGAGCTAGAAATGATCATAATGAGTGAGTTAACCCAGAAGCAGAAAGACTCAAATGGTATATACTCACTTATATCTGCATATTAGCCCAAGGGGCATGTCCCACGAAAGCCTTCACTTACCAGGAAACTGAGACAGAGGAGAGGACATTCTAGTGGGATTCTAGATGAGAGAATCATGGGGGAAAGGCAAAGTAGAAGGACCCAGAGGGTCCTAGAAGCCTACAAGTAGAACATTATGATAGGCAGATTTGGGCATAGGGGTCCCGCTCAAACTAAGGCACCAGCCAAGGACAATCCAGGCGGTAAACCTTAAACCCCTACCCAGATCTAGCCAATGGACGGAACACTCTCCACAGTAGAGTGGAGAGTGGGATATTACTTTCTCACATACTCTGGTGCCTCACCTTTGACCACGTCCCCTGGAGGGGGAGACCTGATGGCACTCAGAGGAAGGACAGCAGGTTACCAAGAAGAGACTTGATACCCTATGAACATATAGAGGGGGAGGTAATCCCCCTCAGGAACAGTCATAGGGGTGGGGAGTAAGGGGAAAATGGGAGGGAGGGAAGAACGGGAGGATACAAGGGAAGGGATAACCATTGAGATGTAACAAGAATAAATTAATAAAAAAAAAAAAAAAAAAAGCATAAGACTCCTGAGAATGTTTACTTATATTGTCTGTTCTATCTTGTGTCATAGATTCTACACACTACACATCTTATTTTATATCCTTTCCTATTAAGGTTATTCCAACTCAAATTCCTTAAAGAGAATTTAATGTGAAGCCTGTGTTCATGTGTTTTGTGGCTTGTGATAGATCATGAGTGAATGGCTTTCAACTTAATACATTGAATATTATCTAAAGCTTTGTAAATCCCACATTGTTCACAGATTGTATAATTAGCATGTGCAGTCATCCATTCCACAAATATTTATCCTGTTTCCATTATATTCCAGATTAGCCTGTGTCTAGCTTGTTAACAATTCTGATTCAATGATTTCTGATGAATGAACTCTCATCAGGAAAAGGATGAAAATGAAGAGTAACAAAGATGCATCTACCCCAAGGCAGAAAAATAAAAGCTCATTGTTAATATAGGGATATATTTTTTTCTTTTTACTTATGTCTCATAAATTTCCAAAACAAAAGTTTATTATATTTATACCAAGAAAAAACAGATTTATTGAAAACGTAATGTACTAGTTTTATTTTAAATATGTTTGGCACTAACATTACCTATTCAACAATTTTCTTCCTCTATTTTTCTCTGATATCTTCCCTCTTTGCAAAAATACTTCAGTTTATAGTCATAATTTAATTCTTTCTATATCTGATTCTCATTTATCTCTAAAAAGAGATAATTTGCTTTTCTCTTTTTAAACCGTAAATATCAAAGTAAAATACTGCAAGTATATAAAGCATGGAATACAAACAGTTAATTTAAGAGATTGTCTTATTTTCTCCCATGATAACTTGACAATTTCATTGTTAGTAAGTATGGAAACAACAATAGATCTATGTATGTATGTATGTATGTATGTTGTTGTTGTTGTTGTGGTTGTGGTTGTGTGTGTGTTTGTGATTTACCTGTAACTAAATGGACCTTTGAGTTTATGAAGTTATTGTTTCCTCTCTCTCTCTGACCTTCCAAGAATCAGTGACTATTTCTCAAGAATGGATTTGGCCTATAAATCACAGCAATGAAATCTTTTTGTGTTTGCTTTAAGCTTAAGCCACCTTATGAACTGAAGAGTTGAATATCACATAGCTCAGGGGCTACTAATTCTTGGTCCACTGTTCAGCCTTTCAGGAAAAGTCAATTCAAATATTACCTCTCTTTGAGTAAGAATTAGAAACTCAGTAAGAATACCATATTAGATATATTAAGAATGATAGGCTGGTCTACTTATTTTTAAATATATAAGTTCTGGTTGTTTAAAGATACAATTATCCTGGTAAGTGAAGACTTTCATGGGTTCACTTACCAGGAAAGTGGGACAGAGAGGAGGACATCCTACTGACTCTAGGTCAGAGAAGCATGGGAGAATGGGGAAATAGAAGGATCCAGTGAGTCCTAGAAACCTACAAGAAGAACATTATGATGGGTGGATCTGGGCTCAGGGGTCCTGCTCAAACTATGGCACCAGCCAAAGAAAATACATACAGTAAAATTCAAACCCCTACCCAGATCTAGCCAACAGACAGGACATTTTTCACAGCTGAGTGTAGAGTGGGGTATGACTTTCACACAAAATCTGGTGCCCCATATTTGACCATGTCCCCTGGATGGGGAGGCCTGATCGCACTCAGAGGAAGGATAGAAGGCTACCAAGAAGAGACTTGATACCCTATGAGTATATACAAGGGGAGGAGGTCCCCCTCCATCACAGTAATAGAGGAGGGGAGTTAGGGGAAAATGGGAGGGAAGGAGGGATGGGAGGATACAAGGGATGGGATGACAATTGAGATATAATCTGAATAAATTAATAAAATATATTTTTAAAAGATATACTTATCAGAATGTACAACAAATTTAAGCCAAGAAATCCCATTACTTGGGATGATTACCAATTCTTTAAAATGCAAACTGTTAACGAAATATGGCAAATATTCTGTTACATACAGTGAGACAACAAATGGATGTTTAAAGCTATACGCATTCTTAGATCTTTTAATATTATTTCGATTATTTATTCATGTGTGTGTGTGTGTGTGTGTGTGTGTGTGTGTGTGTGTGTGTTATGTGTATGTGGGTGAGTGTTCATGTGATGGTCAGAAGACAACTTGTTCTAGTCAGTTCTTGTCTCCCACCAACAGAGTCCCAAAGATCAACTCAGGTTATCAGACTTGATTGAAGCACCTTTACCCACTGAGCGATTTTGGTGTCTTAGAGTATTAAAATGTGGTCTTGATTATAAAATGCCTCATTCAGAGACTCATGTCTTTGAAAACATGTTCTTTGCCCTGTTTTCAAAGCTTATGGAAACTTTGGTGAGTGGTGCCTCAATGGAGGGCGTGAGTTCTAGAGGATGAGCCTTGAAGTTCTTGGTATACGTTGGCCCTATATTTCTGTCTACTCTTGGCTTGCTGGCTGCAGATGCAATGTGACCAGTTGCCTCCTGCTCCTGCCTCCATGCCATGGAAACACTGTGATAGACTCTGTCTCCTGCAACTGACAGCCAAAATAAACTCTTTATCCTTTAGGTTGCTTTTTGTCATGCATTTTGTCACAGCAACAAGAAAAATGACTAATATATGGCATTTCTATATTGTTTTTGTGAGAAAGGTATTGAAAAAAGGAAATTTAGGAATAAAAAAAAATTGAGATATTTCTATCAAGGACAATGGGTTGAGCCAAGTTTGAAGCCCTGTCACAAGTTCAAACCTCTATAGTCTATATTTCTTATTATGTAGCATAGATTCTCCTGATAAATGAGGAACTTAAAACATCTCAAATGGCATGCAGATGTATTTTCCAGACCATGGTACTTGCAGATCAATGAATTAACACACTTATTTTGGGACATTCCTCTCTTCACCAAATATGTAAAGTGTATTCATCAAAGAGATACAAAATTAACTGATTAATGAGGACTTGACAAGTTTTTTTAGTGTATGAGGTAGACTCTCGACTTCCTCTTTGTTTATAAGTAAAAGACTATTTCCAGTCATGAGAAACAATGACACAAAGTATCATCCCCATTAGCAAGAGACTCTGTAAGTACTTTACAGGAAGTTAGGCAAGGCACTTGAATGGTGTATAAGAGCACCTTTAATAAAGCACGTGCTCCATGAAATTCCATGCTTACTTCAGGACTCTGAAACTTTCCCAGGTTGCTTACCTTTGGCTGAGTTTCCTGACTGGATGAAAGGGTATTTCCAATGATTTACCCCATGGTGCTTATATTGAATAGTGTAAACAAGCAATATGGAGAAAGAGAAAGAAATGACTATGTACACTGCGAACAATTGTTTATAGAGGGAAAAATTGTTAAATTCCTTACCATTTGGAAATCAAATCTTTGTTAATTCATATGCTCTCTGCCTGTTGACAGATGAGTAACAACAAATCACAAAGGGTTATAATGTTCTAAATTCAGGCCATTGAATATAGCATTACATTTACCAGTGAGAAGTCAATTCTCCATTCTCTGTCCTAGAACATCATTTAACTTGAGGAGAAGGTATAGTATTTTAAAACAAGGAGACAAACATCAATCCTGGATGTATTCAAGTTGACCAATATGTTTTGTTTTTCTTTTCTCTTTAAATTTAAAAAAATTATTTTTAATTTGTTCATTTTATATCCCAATTGTAGCCCCCTCCTTCATCACCTCTGGGTTTCACCCTCCCCGCCTCCCTTCCTCATCCCCCCCCCTCACCCCTTCCCCTAGTCCTCAGTTTTTCTGGACATAAGTTTATTCAGATTTCAAATGGAGGAACAATAATCTCATAAATACAAGGATGTTATAAGGACCAAGTAAAACAATATCTATTAAAGAGGTTGTGGGTCAAGATCTGAGTCATATAGCAATCTCTGTTGTGCTTGTGTTAGTCTACTATGTGACTTTGCTTGCTTCAAAGTGGAAATTTGTGATCTGAGTCTCAGTCTTCTGAAAATAATATAAGTACCTTGAGGTTAAGGCTTTGCCATCTCCTAACCCTACAGCATCTAGTGACACTGGTATCTTTCCTCCCAGAAGCACATCCTGTTGAAAGGAATTCCGTCTTGAGCTCTGCTTCTCCTTCTCTTTCTCCTTTCTTCTTCTTCCTCTTCTCCTTCTTCTCCTTCTTCTTCTCCTTCTTCTTCTTCTTCTTCTTCTTCTTCTTCTTCTTCTTCTTCTTCTTCTTCTTCTTCTTCTTCTTCTTCTTCTTCTTCTTCTTCTTCTTCCTCAGAATCCTCACACACAGGGCTGAATATGTTTTAGAGAAGGCTTCAACTCATTCTACACTAGGACTCTGACATTTAATTTTAGCCACAGTGTTGATGGAAAAGATCACAGAGCTCAGGCCACTCTTCACTGGAAATGAAATTGGAGAAGGGCATGAAGCCAAAACTAAGGGCCTTCCTGAGTAACGTTTGGGGACACAGACTTCAGCATTTCAAGTGCCCACAAGCCCCTCCTCCCTTTCTGCCAACTCTCCACAACCCTTGGCTCGAGACTCACTAGGACATGTGGGTCTGGCTATAGGAAAGGAGTGTCCCTTTACTGACATCAAGCTCAGCAGAAAGGAGTGCACCTCAAATAGCCCTGTTTGCTAGTAACTACTTTTGGGCTTCACAGCTCTTAGAACTCTGCTCTCTTTGTAACTGATGCACATCAGGAACCAACTGCTGACTGCAGAGACAGTGAGTTTGGCTTAGAGCAGGAGTTCATGGAAAATGTTATTAGATGACCCTTCCTGAGATGTCTGCTTATCCTAATGAGAGAGGAGAGCTGAGGAAGAAGAAGGTATGGTTTTTTGTGACAGAAGTTGTACATCCTTATGTTTTCTCCATGTGCTACATACTATAGTTCCTGAAACACTCTTTGAAATCCATTTGTCATAATCATCAATACCACAGATTATCATCTTGGTTCTATTTGTAACAATATGCTTCCTGCCAGTAAAAAGGGTAGCTTCTTATAACTTACCATTTATTTCTCACACTTAAAATTCCCCAATAAGACTCATGCACTAACAAACTCTTTCCTGTTATTCTACATTATTGAGGACCCAAGAATCAGGCCCTTCGCTTTGAGTTTTCCAAATAACCTTATATTATTCATAAACCTTTACTGTTCAGTTTAGAATTCATGGATGTAAAATGTTGAACTTGCTTGTAATCATTTTACCATTATCCTCAACAGATGATCTGATGATACTATAACACCCTCACTGATCCAGTGGTACTCAAAGGGGACATGGTGGGTAGCTGAATGAAAGCCTAAGCTTCCCAGGACAGGGAGAAGAGAATCCGTGGATTATTGCTCCACAGAGACCTTCACTTTAGTTTCTCTCCTTCCATGATCCTAAAGCTCCACTACTGTTAGAATTTTGCTCAAGCTTTCTCTATACAGAGTGTGCTATGCCTTACTAACTTTCTTCATGCCAGTAAATGGGATGCTCTTGTGATGGCCTTGTACTTGGTGTCTGTTCTCAGTTTCTACTGAACTCCAGCTTGTCTTCAGAATTTAGCCAGCCTGTCAACATAACCTAAGACTCCCCTGCATTAAAAAACACTTTCCTGTCAGGTACAGTGTTGCACACCTGCAATCCCAGCACTCAGGGAGGCAGAGGCAGGCAGATCTCTGTGAGTTTGAGGTCAGTCTGGTCTATAAAATGAGTCCAGGATGGGCAAGGCTACACAGAGAAGCCCTGTCTTGAAACAAACAAAGAAACAGCAAAAAAACCCCAAAAAACAGAAAAAGAAAAACCACTTTCCTTATGTCATCCCACACACCCTGAATGAATCCCTAGCAGTATATTTCACATCATATTAGAATTATTTCTTTCCATGTCTTTATGGTCCATTTAAATTCCTCACTGAGAAGCATATTGGGTGGTTTTAGACATTCTTTCATCCAACAAATATATCCTGAAGCCCTAATTTTGGGTACCTGTGAATATGGCATTATTTGGAACTGGGATATTTGCATACAAGAATAAGACACAAATTAAGACAAGAGCCTGCTAGAGTAGGGTAGAGTCATAATTAGCAACAACTTGTGTTTATGTAAGAAGATAGACACCAAAGAGGAGTGAGGTAGCTGAAAGCCAGCTCATGATGAGAGTTTCCAGCCATTGCAACAATCTAGCATGTTTCCCTCTTGACTGTTCAGAGAACACAAGACTTTTGAGACACCTTGAATTCAGACTTCCATCCTTTAGAGTTGTAATAAAGTGCTATTGTTTTTTACCTACTTCCTTGTGCTTTTTTATAAAGGAATCTTGGGAACAAGTATAGAATATGTTTTATTTACTACCATGTGTATATGCCAACCTTAGCAGCATTATATAGCAAACTAGTGGTCATTTGTCACTTATAGCAATCTGAAAACATCTATAATGCTCCACAGCTTATGTATCTCTTATTCACTAGCCATCCAAATTCTACTGAGCCATTTAGGCCCTCATTTAGTGACTTTCTATCTTTGCAAAATTTCCTAATCAGTTAAGTCCGGCCTTCTCTGGAGTCCTGAAACCCTTTGCTGTTGCTGATTGGAATCTTTAATGTATCTGTGCACAATAGTGTTTACCTTGACTCCACCATAACCTTGGAGGTTTTGTGCACATTCTATCTCAGTTATCTAGTATAAATTATGTAAGAAGTATGTGACACTTACCTGGTCTATAATATAGTGGTAACTGTATGTATTGTCCATATTTTCAAATGATGACAAGATTATGGAGCCTCAGATTAATTATTCAACTCACTTAAGACACTAACTCTAGAAAGTGGCAGGCCAGGGTTTGTTTGATTCTTAGCTGTACTTCTGCATCTGCCATTTAGTAAGACTTCAGAGTGGTAACCAGGGGCCAAAGTCCTCAATTGCTCTTGCTGTTGCTGACGAAACCTGAAACTTCTGACCAGCAACAAGAGCTGAGCATTCAGATATGTAGGACATGTGGACCCAGCTAACCTAGAGACCTGGAAGCCAGAGCCTGCTGCAAACACACACACACAAGCCTCTTGTAATCTCCTGCGATCAGGTCCAGCATATCCCGGCTTCCCATGGGATGCCTCACTCTGATCTAATTGCCCAGAATAGCAAGTCAGCTTTTGTAAGTTCAGGTTAGGTTACATTAATTAGTAAACAGTAGCAGAAAAGAGCAACACTAGGGACGTTTCCAATACACTGACCTCATAATATTTCATGTCTTTCTCTTCAGTATTCTCCTTCCCAACATTCCCTTGACTTCAGTGGAAACTTTCTTTATAAAAACCTAGAGTTCTTAAGCTGTGAGAAAAAAAATGCACAAATGCTATATCTGTCTAAAGTAAGGCTGGGTTCCAGAATATTCTATAAACTTCAGAGATGCTGTATCAAGAGCTATTGCCATTGCTTTAAACACATAAATGGGATGGGATATTTCCTGATGACTTTTATATCAGACCTCAGAGTTGGTTAATTACCAATACTTTATTTTAATTATTTTAATTGTCTTTACTTTGTCAGTGGATTAGCCTCCCCCATCCCTGAAAGATATGTTTCAAGACCTTAGTGGATGTCCGGATGCCTGAAACTATAAGCAGCATAACTGTCTACTATTTGTATATGATGTTGCTCTCTCTGCATATATGCCTGTGTACATATACCAATAAAGTTTTATTTATAAGATAGCCATGAGATGATACCAACAAACGAAACTTGTAATAAAATAGAAGTTATTATATTATAATCAAAGGTATTTGAATTTTTAATTTCTTTCTCTGAAAACATCTTGTGGGAGAAAAGGGGAAGATTTGTGGGCAGGACGGTGCAGGACGGAAGATGATGGCACACTATTTCATCACATCACTTAGAAGGAAGTGCAATTTAGACCTCATGGGCTGTCTGCTTCTGGAATTTTCCATTTAGTCTCTGGAGACCACGGGTGATGATGGGTTACTGTGACTGTGGAAAGTGAAAGTGAGGATAAGGAGTGAATGTGGTAGTAGTTGTTAAAATAGAACATGAGCCAGCATGGCTGCTTTTACAAAGTACCCTGGGTTTGGTGGTTCAAACTACAGACACTCATTTCTCATAGTTCTGGAAACTAGCTTTCCGTGATAAAGGTGCCAGCAGATTCAGCTCTTGGAAAAGCGTACAGGCAGCTGCCTTTACACAGTCTCCTTACAAGAGAGAGCAAGGGGAAAAGGAGAGGCATATTGGAGGGGCAGATATAGAAAGATAATGATTATTTCTTAATCTTCTTATAAGTACTTCCTTCTCATTGTTGGATAACATGGCATCATGTGAGCGTACTCCCCATATTCAGAGGGTTGACATATATAGGCAGATCAGCCCAGGCTTCATAGCTAGAACTTGTCTCAAAAGAAACAAAACTCCTATTATTGGGCTCCCATTCTCAATATTTCATCTTCTAAAGTAATGTCCAAAGACTTTATCTCCAAATTCCATAACATCATGGGTTAAGTTTTTCACATATGAATTTGTTGAGCACAAATATGGTCTCTGTAACAAAAGTATATGATTTGAGGGAAAAAAAAGTCAGTGATTGTATAACAAGATCCTATCTACTCTCTAAATTATAGAGGAGGCACTGCAGAATGGTTGATTTTGAAAATTCCCATAGGCATAAGATGGCTTATTTGATATTTTTAAAAGCCTAAATATATTTTAAAAACAGTGGTCAAAAACCTAGTTTTTATTCCAAGTATCACAAGCTCGAAGTGTATGACTCCTTAACCTCTTCAAAGGGGCTTATATGGAACAGATCTTGGGTAATTTCCACATCAGTGCAAATGCTAAAGCCAGCAATATTAGTATTATCAGTGAATTCATGTATAGACAAGACAAAATTATGTTATGATGTTACAAGTATGAAATCATGGGCACAAAAGGCACAGTGATCACAGAGATAACAATGTACACTGAGCCTAAGACATGGCAATGAGATATGAAATGGGATCAGCACAGTGTTGTTACAACAATCTACTCTAGATGTTGTTAACCACAGATGTGAAACAAATAAATTTAGTAAAAAAAAAAAAAAAAAAAAGCACTGACATTAACTGATCAGAATTAATGCCACCACTGATGCTTAAAACTGGCATCCTGCAATAATTTGTTTGCTTGTTTGTGTTTTGCTTTTTTTTTTTTTTTTTTTTTTTGCTGTTTGTATTGGTTTTTCAAGAGAGAGTTTCTTTGTGTAGTATTGGCTATCCTGGACTCACTCTCTACACCAGGTTGGCCTCAAACTCACAGAGATCTATCTGCCTCTGTTTCTCTGAGTGCTCGGATTATAGGCATGTGCCACACTGCACATGGCCTGGGACACTCCTTTTAAGAGGAGACCAGAGGAGTCATGAATGTGACATTCTGGCTCAAAATGGACAACTTGAACCCAATCACAAGCAAGTGTCGAACTAATCAAGATAGAGAGACATTCTACAAAATATTATGCCTGTGATCTTCAAAAACAGCATGGGTTTTGCCAGTGAAGGAAAGGACAAGTAACTTGTCAGGGTAAAAAGGTACCACAAAAACAAGACAGGACTAACAGCAACATTTGGTACTAGATGGAACCCTTTGGTCATCAAGATTTGTCTCCGGACAACTGTCTTAAAATCTGGATCAGGTTTCTGCTACATGGAAGCACAGTCCTTCTTCTAAGTAATCTGCCTTTGAAAAAGATTTTAAGTAAAATGTAGACAAGAAAAATTAAATGAAATTAAAAGCTGGAAATGAATGGTCATAGGGGAGGGGAATAAGGGGAAAATGGGAGGGAGGGAAGAATGGGAGGATACAAGGGATGGGATAACCATTACGATGTAACAAGAACAAAGTAATAAAATAATATATATATTGGAAAAAAATTTTTAATGAAAAATCGAAGCGCTTTTGGTTAGTACTCCTATTTTTTTTTTTTTAGAATAACAACATTGTTATAGCTTAGAATCATGGAAGCTATTTCCATTTATTGTTATCCTGGTGCTTATATTTAGGAAAGAGAAAAGGAAATTCAAACATCAAAATGACCTGTTTCTTTGATCTTCTTAATCTGGTGTTATTTGCAGGAAGCTGAAAAACGAATGAACTTTTATTTAGTCATGTATGTGGTATATTTAATTACAGGCATTATTTAGAAGACACATGAAAGCATTCCCGTGGTATCTTTTGTGCCTTTCTGATAGTAAGAACAAGAGAATTGTTATTTATGTGGGAGAAGGATATATATTTTTCCCCGGGGATAATGCAATTTGAAGTCTTTGTGTGTTCTAAGTGTTTCCCAGGGCTGATTAAAGCCTTCCCTTGGATTGGAAAGTCGGTGCTTATGCTTGTCTGTCTCACGGATGTCTTTTGATTGTTTGCATTTAAGTGGAAGTGGGAGTCATGGCAGGATTAGACCAAGACAGGTGGCGCTGAGAGCAGGACTGGGGAAAGATAATGCAAAAATGCTTTGCTGTTTTGAGTTTCAGGACCATTTTTTTTAGAGTTGTTACAGACTAGATTTCCTCATGCTTTAGTCTAAACAATTAAATATGTCTTTAATGTGTCTGGTCTAGGTATAATTGTATCTCAGTTATCTAGCCTTGATAAAAAACTGCTAAGCTAAAAAAAAAACATGAATTACTCAGCACATTCAGAGTGCCATAGCTATAGAGGAGGTAGAAAGATTGTGAGAACCAGAAGTGGTGGATGACTGTGAAGAAACAGTGTCATCCAGATACAACAGGGCTGGATGTGCATATAAACTCAGAAAGATCATGACAGCACACACAAGACACAGGTTCAAACCATACAAATTCCAAGAACTCAGAAGAAGAGGTAGACACAGAGCCGATCTCTAAGCAAGAAGCTCTTTACAATTGATATCTAATGGGAAAAGGAACAGTAGTATTCTTCAATAGAGTGTATCAACCACACTCCAAGTCAGGCCCCATGCTAAGGAGTTGTTGTAAGTGGACGTACAAATGGACTTCATATTACATTTTGTATGTGGATGTATGCATAATTTTTGTTTAGTTTTATTTTTGGTATTTTTGTCTTTTTTATATTCTGCTCTTCTTTTTGCTTTGTTTTTCCGTGTTTGTTGTTTTCCTTGCTCTTACTTTTCTTGAGAAATAGTGTGAAGTTAGGTGGGTGGTGGAGAACTAGGATGGAGTTGGTGGAGGGAAAGGAGTGTAATAAACATATGCTGTATGAGAATTTAAATAAACATTAACAGAGAATGGGCTAAAAGCTGGGTAAGTGAGGGACAATAACTGAAGCAAATCATTCTGCCCTCTTATTGATCATTTATTACAAAGTTTCATTTTATACTCTCAAATCTGTGGATCAAGCACCATAAGATTACAACTCATAGACAAAAATCTTGCTTCAAATTTAGATTTATAAATAAAATTTTCTATTTGCATTTTTTACATGTAGACATCCAGTTAGACCAGCACCATTTTTTGAAGATGCTGCCTTTCTTCCATTCTATGGTTTTTATCGTCTTTGTCAAAATTCAAGTGGTCATAGGTGTGTGGGGTTTATTTCTGGGTCTTCAATTTGATCCCATTGATCAACCAGACTGCTTCTATGCCAATACAGTGTCATTTTTATTAATGTTGCTCTATAGTACAGCTTGAGATCAAGGATGGAGATTCCTCCAGAAGATCTTTTATTGTACAGGATTGTTTTAACTATTCTGGGTTTCGTTGTTGTTGTTGTTGTTGTTGTTGTTGTTGTTGTTGTTGTTCTTCTTCTTCTTCTTCTTCTTCTTCTTAGTCTCCTTGTTGTTGTTGTTGTTGTTCTTCTTCTTCTTCTTCTTCCATATGAAGTTGAGAATTGATCTTTCTAGGTCCATAAAGAATTGTGTAAGTATTTTGATAGGGATTGCATTGAATCTGTATGTTGCTTTTGGGAAAATGGCCATTTTTACTATGTTGAGCCTCCCAATCCATGAGCATAGGATATCTTTCCATCTTATGCAAATAAATCCATATTTATCACCCCTCACAAATTCAAGCCCAAGTGGATTAAAGATTTCAGTATAAAACCAGACACACAAAATCTGTTAGAAGAAAAATTGGGGAAGAGCCTTGAAAACCCTGGCACAGGAGATAACTTCCTAAACTGAACACCAATAGCTTAAGCTCTAAGATAAACAATTAATAAATGGGATCTCATGAAACTGGAAAGCTTCTGTATGGCAAAAGACACTGTCAGAAGAATAAATGACAGCCTGCAGGGTGGGGAAATATCTTCACCAACCCTACATCTGATCAAGGGCTGATATTCAAAATATATAAAGAACTGAAGAAATTAAACACATCCAAAACAAATGATCCAATTTAAAAATGTGGTACAGAGGCAAACAGAGAATTCTCAACAGAGGAATATCAAATGGAGGAGAAACACTTAAAGAACTGTTCAATGTTCCTAGTTGTCAGAGAAATGCAAATCAAAACAACTCTGAGATTCAGTTGTACACCTATCAGAATGCCTAAGATAAAAAACTCAAGTGACAGCACATGCTGACAAGGATGTGGAGAAAAGGGACCACTCCTACATTGCTGGTGGGAATACAAACTTGTACAAGCACTTTGAAAATCAGTCTGGTGCTTTCTCAGAAAATTGGCAATAGGGTTACCTCAAGACCCAGCTATTCGACTCCTGCGCATATACCCAAAAGGTGCTCCACCATACAACAAGGACATTTGCTCAACTATGTTCATACCATCTTTATTCATAATTTCCAGAATCTGCAAACAACCTATATGTCCCTCAACCCAAGAATGGATTAAAAATAACTGTGGTACATGTACACAATGGAATACTATTCAGCTATTAAAAACAAGGAAATCTTGAAATTTTCAGGCAAATGGATGGAACTAGAAAAGATCATCCTGAGTGGGGAACCGAGACCCGGAAAGACATGCATGGTATATACTCACATATAACTGTATTTTAGTCAAACGTAGATGTCGTTTGAGAAACTTCACCCAATGTGGGATTAGGGCAGATGTTAGGACTCTCAATAGGTCTCATGGCAGAGTGCTCAGTGTTGTATGGAAGAGTAGGGGAAGGAAGGACCTGAAGTGGTCAGGAGACCATCATGGAGACCATCAAAACCAACAGATCTACACCCTAGGCAGCCTACACAAACTGAAGCACCAACCAAGGACAAGACATGCAAAGAACCTAGACCCCCTTTTTAGATATAGCTAGTGGATAGCTCATTGTTCACAGTGGGCACAAGCGGTGGCTCTCTGCCTGTGACACGTCCTCTGGTGCTGCAGTTTGAAAACATCCCCTTGACAGGGAGGCCCTGAAGGCACACAGAGGAAGGGGATGCATGCTATCAGGATGAAACCTGTTAGGTTGTGGTCAGCTAGTCAGAGAGGAAGACCCCCCCTGTCAGAGGTCTAGGAGAGGGTACTAGGATAGGAGAGGGAGGGAGAATGGGAATAGGAAGATATGAAGGAGGAGATAATAATTGGGATATAATGTGAATAAATTATAAGAATTTAAAAAAGAAATAAAAATAAATAATTTTTCTCGGAACACAGTCATGAATGCTTTTATATGGCTGCTTTCATTTCATAGCGGGGCTGAGTACTTGCAGCATAGACTTTACTACCTACCAAGTCTACATGTTCCATATGTGGCTTTTTTTTCCCAAAAAAAAAAGTTTGTTAACCCTTATTCTGGAATATGATTAAGAGTTTAGAATTTAGAGAGAAAGCTTGCAGAGATTTCCTTCCAGGATGTGACTGATGGTGATTTCACCACCTTTGGATTCCAAGGAGGCAATCCTGCTCTCTGGCTCTGCCTGAGGAAAACAAGAGCTTTCCTGGTATTTTTAAAGAAATGGTTTGTCACAGATAACTGTTTGCAAAGGTGTTAGGGGGAATGGTGGGACAAATGTCAATAGCTACAGGTTAGTAAGTTCAGGAAGCTGATAATACTTCCCTCATCTGCTGGAGCAGAAGAGAAAATTAGTCATGTTTCCCAAAGCAAACACTGGTATCACTTTTCGTGATACAGCAACCTGGATTCCTGAGGAAGACTGTACATTCACCTATGACAGCAAGCTGCAAGCAGAGCGGTTACCATTGCTGGGCAGACCTTCAGTCAATGGAGATGAGCTTTATTCAGTGTCCCATCAGCCTTTCTTCATACCATAGGATAATTTGGGGCCAGCTAGGCATTGGGTTTGACCTGAGGAAAACAGAGATGCAGAAGCAATTCTTTGAAGCTGAGAGGCAAAAGAACTACTGACTGTAATGGTTATATTATTACTATTATGCTTATATGTAGCTTATTTGACTTTGCTTTTTATATAGACTCCTTTTGTGTTACATGGTCCATGCTTGCCTTGAACTTGCAATTGTATTTGTATCCTCTCATTGAGTGATGAGATTATAGGTGCAGTCTCAACTCTGGCTGACTAGCCTGGTATTTCAAACATTGAGTTCTTTAAGATGTGATGGTGAAGAGAGATACCTTAAATTCGAGGCAATGAGAAAAATACAGTATATATAATACCAAAAGGATGTGAAAGAGTAGGATAGGGCCAGAGGGTTAACTATTATGTGCTTGAAAATGCATGGAGGACAGGAAGGCTCACTGTCTCACTGCAAATGGGAGAAAGCCTTGGATTCAAGGAAATCCTTACACCCTACGGACAATGTGACTTTGTAAACAACAATAATAAGCCTCACAAGGAAACCCCACAAAGTTGCACCTATTCTGGCTGTGGTTTTCTTTACCAGAAGATTTAGAATACAGCCAAACTGGACCTTTATCTGCAAAATTAACTACTAGAAAGTTCAATTTTCATGATTCAGATGTACTAACAAAAGCTAACTGCAGATATAAAAGATGAAGGATTTTGAGCAATCCTCACTTGGACTGGGAAAGAGGGCCTTGATTGGCTCATGTTGCTTGTCTCCAGCATAGAAATGGTACCCTGTGCCCTACGTTTCTTACTAGTGTACGTAGCGGTGGGCCTGATAATGTAGCATCAGGAATTTTTGAGGATGGTAAGTGGTATGTGAGACTGAATGCCACGATTAGGTGAATTTTCAATGCATACTTCTATAGAGAACAATTGAAAGATGTAATGTGTACTTTCACACTAGTCAGTTGTTCATGAAAGCAATGATGATAGGGTATGTGTGTCTCATAGAATCATTTTCCATGGGTCCAACTCCAACCTCCTTGTGGACTGCATATTGCATAGGTTCTGTCCTATCTGGCCTGGCCTGGATATACTTTATTAGGACAGTTCTTAGGATTTGCTTTCTGCTTAGAAAGTCCTAAATTTAGTCCACAGCAGTTATAAAAGGATGAAATAGATCTTTGCCTTTTACATATGAATTTAATAACTACATTGCTGCACTATTCCAATTGTGGAAAGAAAAACAAAGCTAAGCCGGTTAAGAACATCGTATCATGTTTTTAGAATACTGCAGTGCTAGGAGTCCCATGAAACACTGCGGTGTGCTGTAACTGTGACTGGTCATCTTCTCTTTCCTTCTTTACTAAAGAGAGTAAGGATCATATTAGACTGAAACACATATTGCATATTGAGATCTTACACAGGGTCTTAGCATAGGATCATGTGTAAATGTGACCCAGCAGTTCCTTGGCTAAATGTCAACCTTTAGCCATTATTTGCTTTGAGTGCAGCTTAATGCACATTGTTCTTTTTTGGGGGGTTACTTTGAATATTCTCTTTTTCTCATCTCGGGCTAAAATTGTTCAGATTCTTCCCTGGAGCATTAATATTTTCTCCACCATTCCATACCTGCATATCTTCTACTGTCATTTAGATATTCAACCTAAAATATAGACTCCACCCACTCTGGCAAATTTACCATTCTACACTTTTCAATGGCACCATAGATTAAAAATATATGAACTTGTATGATTAATGTGTTTCTATGTCTATGTCTCCATTTTAAATATATAAATTTGAAAAATAGGGATGTTTTATAATTTGATCATTGCCTCATAGCCATGGCATAGGCTAAGAAAACTCCTCTAATACCCTGTTTATAATGTATTATGTTCCTAGTTTATTCCTGTTTCTTTTTCCCTTTTTTCTTTATGTGTTCATTTTACATCCTGAGTGTAGTCCCACCCTCCTTCTTTCCAATATTCCCTCTCCCCTACACCTCAGAAAATGAGAGTCCCAACCCTTACCCACCTTAGCACATCAAATTGTATCAGGACTAAGCACATTCTCCTCCACTGAGGCCAGACAAGCCAGGCCCACTAGAAGGACCCGATTGAAAAGCAGGCCACAGAATCCATGTCAGAGACAGCTCCTTACCATCTCCTTACACATGAAGACTAAGCTGCCCATCAGCTACATATATGTAGCAGGCCTAGGTCCAGACCTTGCATGGTTGGCGCTTTAATCTGAGTATGCCCCTGCCCCTTGGCCCAGGGTTTTTGCTTCTGAGTCTCAGATCTGTTTCAATCCACTGTTAAATGGAGCATCTCAGAGGACAACAATGCTAGGCTCCTGTTTGAAAGCCTAGCAGAGTGTTGTTAATAATGTCAAGGGTTGGTTATCTCCCATGAGGTGGGTCCCAGGTTGGGCTCTGCATTGGTTGGACATTCCCTCAATCTCTGTTCTATCTTTATCCGTGCATTATAGGCAAGGTAAATTTTGAGTTGAAGTTTTTGTGGGTTGGTTGATGCTCCCCTCCCTCTACAAGAAGTCCTGTCTGCCTAGAAAGTGACCTCTTCAATCTACATGTCCCCTGCTATGAGGATTTTTAACTAGAGTCACCCACTATATCCTCCCAGGAGCCTACCCTGTTGTAGCTCTTCAGCCTGTCTCTGTGAAGCCCTTGCCCTCATTTCCTTTTCAATCTCCAAGCCCTCTGACCTCCCTCCCCTGATCTCCTCACATCTCATTCCCACCCTTCTTTCCATTCACACTCACTCCCTCTCCCACCCTGTTCCCTCTCTTCATCCACTTCGGTTGTCTGTTCTATTTCCTACTCTAAGATTCAAGTATCCTCCTTAGGGCCCTCCTTGTTACTTAGCTTCTTATGATCTGTAAATTGTAGTGTAGTTATCCTGTACTATGTGGCTAATATCTGCTTATAAGTGAGTACATACCTTGTGTGTCTTTCTGGGTCTCGGTTACCTCACTACAGATTATCTTTTCTAGTTCTCACAGTTTCAGTTTGAAATATGGATTAAGTGAAAAATTAGGGTGTTGTGAATTCAGTATAAGTTTATTAATGACTCATAAACTGAATCTGTTTGAGGATGAAAATGCCTTGTGCTGCTACAGATATGAAGCAGAATCTAACCTTTATTTGGTATGATGAGTGTAGATGGTCCAGTCTTTTGTAGAATAGAAATTAGATCAGCTAGGTCTTGAGCCAGTAAAACAGAGTGAAAGATGATTAAGCAAACCAGATCCTGTCTCAGAGAGAGCCAGACTTCACTGGAAACAGGAATGAACTGAGTTCTGCTCATACACTAGCTGCTGAGTCTTTCTTGAATCAGGGAAGATTCACTTTTTCAGATTATCACTGGCTTCATCATCGACACCATCATCATGATAATGCCTAAAGCTGACATTGATTAAAGCTTCCTAGGCCAGAGACTAGGCTCCAGGCATCTCGGTTAATTACATCATTGAAGGTCACAGTGATCTCATAAGGTAGGCCTTAATCTGTATTCCCATTTTAAAGATAAAAAATATTGGACATTTGGAAGGTTTACTCAAGTTAATATGGTAATAAGAGGTTCATCGCATTCTGGAGTTAGAGGTCTAATCCAACATTCAACTCTTTTGACAGTGTTTCATAGTTGTACCAAGTGAAAGCTTTCATTATGATACTTCCATCAATTTGGGTAACCTACTTTTACCATAGGTACCCTATTATTATTTCTTTGTATCTTTCATTTTCTTTAGGAAGGGCCATAATAATCAGTCAGCATGATGTCTTCTACTTCCAGGACCAGTGTGTGCTCAAATTCAATATCTGCCTAGACAGCAATGTACAATTTTGGCTGGTCCAGGAGAGTTCAACTGTGAGGTAATAGGACTGAGTTTTATGTCCAACAATGAAGACAGACTAAAACTCTTGGAAGGCAATAGGCAAAGCACTCTGGGGAACAAAGAACACAGAACTTCAAGGGGCTCCACTTTTTAGTTACATTTTAACCCTCGGGAAATTATTTCCTGTGAAGAGCAGAAATTTACCTTCCTGTGGTTTCGCAGCCATTGCCATGATAAGTTATTCTCATTAGGTTTCTGTGCCATCAGTATCCCTAAGTCTTGGGTCACTTTGAAGTTTCTATTGATGGAAGAAGACCTTTGTATCCTTTGTATGCTAATGATGTTGAATTATTTTCAAGTTTTTCAGTTGTTCATAGGGCTTTCACCTGAGTTCCTTTATCTGAATCTTGAAGCAACACTTTTAGAGGCTAGGGGTCTGTCTGTCCTTTGTTGTCACAGTGCCTGGGCCCACAATGGCTAACAAGAGGAAATGCAACTAGCCAGGGGCAGAGCTGAGGTTATCACTCATCTCAGGATTATCTGGCCTTCCTAAGTGATTATGTCAAGGCTCTTTCTTTCCTACTCCTCTCTCCTTAGTACCTGCTCGAATATGCCATGAACCTGATGGCAGTGATCTGTGTTTCAGAGGGCAAGCCTGTTCTCGGACACACAACATTTACTACTGTATGTGAACATGACCTGGTCAGGCTGACAGAGCCAGGTCATAATTTCTCAAGAAAATAGCAGAGTCATGGGGAAAAGGTCATGAGTCTCATCAAATACAAAGTTTGACATTTACCAAGGACAATTGTTTCATCATAAAAGTCTCAGGCTTTTTGGAGCCTTTCAATTAAGCCTCCGCAAGCTATTCTGCTTCTTCACTAAGGGTGGTGGGCGGAGGCTAGAATAACAAAGTGTGTATGTGTGTGTGGATGGGGGGCAGGGGGTGGAGGTGGCAGATGAGAAGGGGAAGACCAAAGGACACATTCTTGTGGTTTCAGGAGTAAATTGAGCTCCTAATTCTTTGTGAGCAGAAGAAGGATTAAGAGTTCAAAAGGGCAGGTCACACAGGGGCAGGGGGCCAGGCTGGGTCTTGCAGGGATGTGACCCAGGAAATTCTGGCAGGCTGGGCCCCCATACCTTCCCAGCAGGCCTCCAATTAGGATTTAATGGTCAAATGTGGAATGCATTAGGACATCTCAGCAGAAAGTCAATGTTCAAAGGAGCCGGATCTTTTTGGCTAAGTAGAAAAACATTCCTCCATGGTCAGTTTCCTCTCGAACCTTCTAATTCTGAGACCTCACTGGCAGTGGTGACTTTCAAAGCATCACATGTCAGTGGCCTCTGTGTATGTTCACTATTCTCCTTGAACAAAGAAGAATAGACTCATTGCCTTCCTTCAGGATTTGAAGCAACGTAAAGAATAGGAAAGATCTTTGACCCAGAGTTGTGTTTTGGGGTTGAATGAATATGCATAATGCTAAAATAACATTGACAACAGACACATTTATGGGTATGTTCAAGATGCTTCAAAATCTATGCATACTTCTTCTACATGTGTTCCTGCTGTTTCTATTTATATTGACCTCTTAAAATTTGTCCTTATAGTTTGCCTTATCACAGAGAGATTTCTGAAGCAATTTTCCAAGACAATTCTGTGTGTATGCACGTATATGTGTTTGTATGTATGTGTATATGTGTGTGCATGTGCACATGCACATATTTGAAAGAAAGATGTATCTAATATATAATTGTGAACATACAAATCAGAGACTCAGCATAAATTTTACGTCTCTCTAAATGTGTCTTAATATATGGATTTTGGAGGACATATTTATACCTATGAAATGATCCTGGAAGTCATCATAAAAGAGGGAAATAAAGTTTATAATACATAAAAATCAATGAATGTCTCTTGGTGATACACTTTGTGCTGTGTGAACACGAATGCTGCATATAATGTGGAAATTCATGCCATATATGTTTAATGTATATTGGTGGATAGATGCGGAACTGTTAAAGGGCATTTGTGAAGAACATTATGATAGGCAGATTTGGGCCCAGGAGTCCCGCTCAAACTATGGCAGCAGCCAAGGACAATACAGGCCATAAACTTCAAACCCCTACCCAGATCTAGCAAATGGACAGGACATTCTCCACAGTTTAGTGGAGGGTGGGGTCTGACTTTCACACGAACTCTGGTGCCCCATATTTGACCATGTCCCCTGGATGGGGAGACCTGGTGGCACTCGGAGGAAGGATATCAGCCTACCAAGAAGAGACTTGATACCCTATGAGCATATACAGGGGGAAGAGGTCCCCCCCAGTTACAGTCATAGGGGAGAGGGGTAGGGAGAGAGTTGGAGGGAGGGAGGATTGGAGGATACAAGGGATGGGATAACCATTGAGATGTAATATGAATAAATTAATAAAAATGGAAAATAAAGAAAAATAAAAAATACTGAATAATATGTTAATCATCAGTGAATCCAAATAAATGTGGATATACATATGTACGATTATGGCTAATGGTTGTATGACCATGTGAGTATTTATGGTTCAGGCAGGGCTTGAAGAGTGGTGAGGTTGTAGAGAGCTGACACAGTTTGGGGAGATTGACACTCCGTGGCTTTGTGAAGTGAGTTAAGGAATGTTCTCGGGCTGGTACTCCTGGCTTTCCCATCCCAACAGACATGCATAAAAACTATGAACTTCATCTTTAAAATAATACAGTGACAAAAAGAAAATAAAAAAACAATACAGTGACATTTTTGATGTGGCCCAGCATCTGTTTCAATTTTCAACGAGTTGTTACACAAGAAAATGCATTCCACTTCCTTCTAACATTGCTATATGGTGCACATGCGCGCGTGCACACACACACACACACACACACACACACACACACACACACACACACACCACATACACACAATTAAGAGCACAGATGAATGACTTACTATTATAAGCAAATGGCTATTATATCAGTGCTGAATGTAGGCTGACTAGCTCACCACGCTTTGTGTGGGACGTTCCTGGGCCTTGCACCAAAAGTCCCAGATTTCTAGGATATTTCCCAGACCTGTATAGGCCAAGTCACTTTGATCTCTCCACATGGATTGTTGATACACTGTAGAATGGAAAAACTAAGTCTGTAACGTACTCAGGAGAGTGGCATAGAGCCACCATTTCTAATTCCCTATTTTAGGCATTATTTTATTGTTTGTGTGTTTGCCTGATTATGTGTGTGTGCTTGTATCATGTTTGTTCCGGTGCCTGCAGATACCACAAGAGGGCATTAGGTCCTATGAAATAGAGTTACCAAAGGTTATGGGGTACAGTGTGGGTGCTGGAAATTAAATCCAGATCTCCCGCAAGAGAAGTAAGTCACCTTAACCACTGGGCCCTTTCCTTATCCTCTTTGTTTCATTTTGTGCTGGGGGTAGCAAGGTGCTGAATCCTATCAGAAAAGTGATTGCTCATGTGTAAATGTCATTCTTCCTTTAGCACAACAAAGAGTACGAGGGGGTCCTCTGATGCTGACATCTTGTTGCGATGCCTCTGATCCTTAACATGTGTGAGCATGTGAAACCAAACATGTGAAACCAAACTTCTGTGCCTTAGGCTTAACATCTATAGAGTGAATATATATATTTTACATACTCAATGAGAAGACACAGAAGGGGAGTAGATAATTTCTTATTTTACATGAAGGATAAATTCAATAAATGCTACAACTCTGGTACACACACACACAAAACACACACATAATCACAGAATATATATATATATATTACAGATTACAGAAAAGATATATGCTATAGCTTTCTTTTAAGAAATACACAAGAAAAGCTGGGCGTGGTGGTGCCGCTTTTAATCCCAGCACTTGGGAGTCAGAGGCAGGTGGATCGATGTGATTTTGAGGCCAGCCTGGTCTACAAAGTGATCCCAGGACAGCCAAGGCAACACAGAGAGACTCTGTCTTGAAAAACAAAACCAAAAACAAACAAACAAAAAGAAATACACAAGTTGTGGTAACTGCCCTAAAAAATTATTATTCATTGTAGTGAGAAAGATAATAGGACAATCATATTAATAACTGGTATTTTCTAACAGGAGGGTAGTAGTTGTATACTCAGAGTGACTTTTAAAAGCAAGTCCTTGTCATCTTCCATCAGCTGTTCTTTGAGTAATAGCTATGGGCCTGGCGGTGGGCTAGCAGCCAGAGAACACTTCAGAGTGAATCAGTTCTTCCATGGAAAGATTGTCTCTAAAGAATGAGGGAGGACACATGATTCCAAGCTGCACTAGAGCCCAGCTTCTCCTGTCATAGCCACAGGAGATGACAGAAGAGGAAATCTGAAAGTGGAGCAATTTGGGGTCAATATAGCAAGGAGAATGTCTGGTTTACCCTCTAAGAAACAAAGCTTAGTGTTAATATAGAGCTAAATTATTTACAGCAAGTGCCTTGCTGTGAACCGAGAAAGCTGCAATCCTCATATCAAGGTGGTCTTAATGACTCCGAAGACATAGACAAATTATTTTAATATAAGCTGATGCAGGCTGTAAGGAGGAGAAAGTAGAACACGGTAACATCTTGGGGGCTGTAAAAGGCCTCTCAGAGTTGAGATGTCAACAACTTGAATTTGCCTTGTAAGAGGGTTCACCAGACATAAAATTGAGATTGTCTTTGGTGGCAATTCCAAGGTGGACATAGAGATTTCGAGTAGCTTTCTGGAGAATGGGAATAACACATGAATACATGAGAACTGGGAGGAAGAACTATTGAGGAGAGAGCTAGAGTCTCATAATGGCCAGAATTTCATCTTCATAACATCCCATCTCCTTCTAAGACTTAAACCTCCTTTCCCTATCCTCAGGGCACAATGGTCTGAGTGTCTCTGTTCAGTAAATGCAAGAATTACATGGGGAACAGGTGAAATATGGACATAAATTATTCTACTAAGGAATGTGCACGTGATCCTGTGGATAATGAGAAGTTAGCCGAGTTTTCAGAAGACAAATGATTAATTCCATATTTGTATTTTATAACTGTGACTCTGAACTTAGGGATGGGTTTGTAAGGATAGAGAGGAAGGAGCAAAATCGCAGGCAGAGAGATGGATTACTAAGTAAACACTGTCATTCCTGATATTATGGATGCTGGAAGATTGAAGAAAAATTTCCTCAAGAAGTCACGAAAGATAGCTGCTCACTACCCTTCTATAGAAGTGAATCTTGACAGCTAAACAGACTTGGATCCTCATTCACATATAAGAATCAATCTCACTCCTCCAGGGTAAGTGTGTAATTGGAGCTCTAGAAAAGAACCATGAGGGTTTTTGAATACATTTGATAAATTTATATGTTCATGCTAGTGGCCATAGAGCAAAAAATTAGATAGATGGCAGATAGATAGATAAATAGATAGATAGATAGATAGATAGATAGATAGATAGAAAGAAAGAAAGAAAGAAAGAAAGAAAGAAAGAAAACACTGTCCTTTATAGAAGGCTGTCTGAATTTTGTTCTCAGCCATTCAACACAGTAGTAGCTTGAGTTTGACTAAGTCCTTTATCTTACTGCTCTGTATCAGCAACATAAAATTGGAGATATAACAGAAGTTCCTCAGGTTCTGCTGAGGAAAATATATGTGAAAGTCTCTTTGAAGTCCTTGAACAGTGGTGCAAACATCAGGTATTGATTTTGCAGACATACCGGGCAGAGATTGGCATTAACTATTTAAAAGATAAGGTATCTGTCCTAATCTTTGGATCACTAGCTTGATGGACCTTGGCTGTCTTCTAAACCTCTGTTCTCCTTGCCTTCCATAGCAGTTTTACTCCTAAAGAAAGTTATTTCCTGGTGAGATGCATTAAAAGAATTCAGCCAGAAGACTAGCAAACTGATTGCTCCATGTCAGTACTGACTCAATTATATTTTTCTAGAAGGACTACATTCTGGAGGGAGTTCCGGAGTACCCTGATGATTACAGCCTGTAAGCTTACAGACTATAAAACACCCCAGGCCAAAACCTCTCTATTTATGGCTCTTCCCATGTGTGTGACCCTGTGTCCTCCAGCACATGCTTTATTTCAATTAGCTTTTCACAGTCCCCCAGTTGCCGTTTTTCTTTCACTCTCCAAGCACTGATCCTTTCTCATCTCAGGAGTTCATGGAGCACTTGAGACCCCATTAAAGTCAATAGACATATGTCCTTGATTAACAAGAAAGATGAATGACAGTAAGGGTTGTAGACAATTTAGATCCATGAAACACCTTAAACTCAACTGAAAATAGAAAGGCTTTGTCCAGAGTCTGGGGCTCGAGCTTCATGGTGAACAGATGGCTCAAAGTCATGGCATGACATAGTCAACTTCCTGTCATACTGAGCAATGGGAATTGAGACACTCAGTGTTGCAGAAGCATAGCACTTGGGTGAAAACACTTGAACATCATTGTGAGTAATCTCAATTGTTAATTTGACTGGGTCAAGAGATGTGTAGCGTTAGCAAAACACACCTCTGCATGCATTTTTGTTCATTTTTTTTTCAGAAAATATTGATATGTTGGATGGAAAACAATGAGGAAAGACCCACTGTGATTTCTGGCTAGCCTATCCAATTTGTTAGGGGGCTGTGATGGAATAAAAGTGAGACCAGTGTAGGAGGTATTCTTTCAGTAATTGAACTTCATTATGATTTGCCTAGCATGAGTGAATCCTGTAAAACCATGAGCTTAAATAAACCCTTCCCTCTTTGAGTCATTCTAACAGATTTTTCATAATGTGAAAAAAATTGGCACATTCAATGCAAGTGCTCATGTAGTGACTACCTTCTACTCTTTGTTTTGAAAATCATCTTGCTTCTTTTCAATCTTTGCTAAATATTTATCTTATAATAATGAAATCCTAGTCTCCATACTTTGATGGTGGAAGGATAGTTGAATTCATTCACTTATTTTCTTATAATACTTCTGCATTCAATATTCAGTTGACACTTACTGTGTAATAGCCAAAATAAAGAGTAAAATGAAGACAGATCACAGCAAATACATGTCCAAAACATCAAACTATAGTAGATTGACAGAGCAAATACATTCATATATATCAAGACCAACTCCTTCTAAGAAGTAATGTTTGGCCTATTACAACGATAATGAGTGAAGAACCAAATTGTCTAGAGACTAGAAGTTGGTAACTGTGTCCCTAGCAGAGGGAACAGATTGATGCAGGGTCTGGATTCAGTAGGAAATGAAAGAAGGCCAATGAGACTGTGATTCAGGGAGTAAAAGAGAAGAGTGAGCCAAGCCTGGAGGAAGGTTGGAAGCCCTTGTGTCAGAGTCAGTGTGAAGCCATTCAACAGTGAAAGGAAGGGATTGAAATTTGGAAATTGTGGACTAGAGAGAAGGCTTGGAGGGTAAGAGCACTAATTGCTCTTTCAGAGGTCCTGAGTTCAATTCCCAGCAACCACATGGTGGCTCACAACCATCTATGATGTGAGCTGATGGCCTTTTCTGGCAAGTAGGTGTACGTGCAAATAGAGCACTCACATGCATAAAATGAATGAGTAAATCTTAATACAAAGAACTTGGGAATTTGTGTTTACTGAGGCAATTATGGATCTGCTCTGCAAAGAACTAATCAAAACAATCAGCAAGGGTGGAAGCAGAGAGACTAATAGGTATGGATGTTAACGGCGGAAAGGACTCTAGCTTGGAGTAGATAGAAATTATGAATACACATGAAGTGATGAATCCAACGTAATTGGGAGGCGCTACAATAAAAGTGATTGCCAATTCTTGGGTGCCACCTAAATGATTAACTAGGACCTTGGCTCTTGAGGAAAGAAAACTCAGGAAACAGTGATCTTTTTGATGAGGGAACTTACTTACTGTGCTATATAGTGGATAAGAAGGTGGGGAGGCCTGGTGGCACAGAGAAGAAGGAGAAGCCAGCTGTCCATAAAGAGACCTGATAGGCTGTGGCCATATGGTTGGGGAGGAGGTCCCCTCTATCAGAGGCCTGGGGCAGGGAAATAGTGTGGGAGTAGGAGGGAGAGCAGGAATTGGGAGATACCAGTGAGAGGATAACAATTGGGATGCAATCTGAATAAATTATAATAATTTTTTAAAAGAAGGCATTTCTTTCTGATACTAACACATTTCTGAAGATCTAATTTGGAGTTTTTAATTTGTTCTGTTTTTCTTGGACATTGCATTTCATTTGCTGTGGGTTCTATGACTTATATGATTTCTGTTTGCTTAGAAAGAATTCAATAACCGGTGTCTTTCACTATAACATCAATCAACAGACATAAGATGAGGGAGGGAGTAAGGCAGGTAAATACAAGGCTGAAGCATCACTTTTGTTATTGACAGAGATGATATGAATATGTGGGCATGCTTCCTGGGAAGAAGTGAGCATTCAAGCTCTGAACTTGGGAATTGGACTTACCTATCCTGTTATGTGCACAGAAAGTGGTGGCTAAGAACAATGGCATTAAGTTCCAGCATTTAACACAGGTTCTCCCTGGTCAAGTCATCTTCCAATTGGAAAAAAACTCCTGGGATGAGCTGCACATGGCCAGTTCTTCTTTCCAAGCTCAGCAGGCTGGTACAAGAAGGTAGAGAGGGGAATAAAATGACAACTGCTCCCTCTACAAAATGAAGGAACCAAGAGAACTACTGCTCCCCAAAGGACTCAAACACACATCTTGAACATATTTTAAGTTCTTCTGTCTTCACTCTTGTATTAGTCATGTCTGTATACATTGCAATATAACATAGACCACGAGCAACTAGAAACAGAGGCCATTAATTGTTCATGTCCCAGAGCTTTATAGACAACCAATAGGCAGCCCTCTGTAGCAGATTGCACCAGGCTTTGGATTCAAGCTCAAGGGTTTGGATCTCATCATTATTATTGATTTTTATTTGTGATGTTGGTTGATTTAATCTCCTTATCCTCCTGTTTCTCACTTGTGGAACATGAATATCTATTTCCTAAGTGATTTTCAGGGACCTATGGGGAAACTGTCTGCCTAGAACAGCTTGATGTTTGCTGTTCTTATGCTTTGGTTATTTTGAGAAATAAGAGGAATTTGTCCAATAAGATATAGAGCACAGATCTCTAATTACATCTGCCTCACGATGGGCAAACTATATAGCTAATGGCTTCTATGCACTCTCCTGTTGGCAGAGGCCACATGTTGGTAAATTATAAGCAAGTACATCCAACAACCAGAATGATATTCATCTTTAAGCATCTCAGTCATCATCATCCCTTTAAAAAACTTAAGATGAAACATTTCACTTCTAGGGGCAGAATGCAGAAATTTGGCATGCTGTTTCTTTCATGAGAATGAGAGGGTTGCTCATATAATTTCACAACTGCAAATGAAACATGATGACGTAGAACCAGGTGGCAAAAAAAAAAGTCACGTCAATAATTGTAGCAGTTGAAAAAGAGATGCCTACTTTCTCCTGGAGGCTGGAGGGAGCCCTGAACAGTTGAGTCCCATTCTTTGAAGAGAAAGTATGTGGCAGGAAGGGAAATTCACATGAGAATGTAGGCTGATGTGGCTTTCCCAAAAGCCTTCTAGCGCAGAATGAGCATGCATTCCACAGAAGCAGCTCATGCAGAGATGAAAGCAATTTTTGCTAAGAGGAGCTGACGTTGGTTTTGAATCCCACAAAGAATATTTAGATATTTTCTGGATGTCAAAAGCCAGCCTGGGAGATAGAGATAAATTATCTGAAACATATTGATGATTGAAGGGATACATTTTAGTCTGACTCAGAATTAATCACAAGATATTGGCTATATACTAATACCACTGAATATAGTTATCTGATGGCAATATTGATAAAAACGCAGCCAAATCTCTAATCACAATTCAGAATGCAATTAACTCTGAAAAAGAAAAGTGTTTTTGTAATTTGTTGCAGATTCACCTAGAATGACACCTGAACTGAAGCCACTGAGTTTCTCTGCTGTCTGCATCAGTATTAGTGTATCTTCAGGTAGTTTCCTAATGGAGAGTCAATGTCTTTGCTTATGCAGAACGTCCATAGTCCCTGGATGGTTTTTTTTTGACACATTTTCCCCTTCCTGAAATGCTCAAACTATATTACCTTTCCAGAAGTGCCTAGAAAGTGCAAGATGGGTAGTTTCAAAATAATATCTCATGATCATATATGGTCACTGACTACATGTTCAATAATTGGTTGCTTTTAATATGGTGTATTACTTATGCTGTTAGCCCATCAGCTGTAGTTACTGAGTCCCAGCTGTGCATTTTGGTTAAACCTGTGCATTCTACACACCTAAACCCAGCCTAAGGATATATCCTTAGGAAGAGATCCTGGGTCTTATGGTTCCTACACTCACAGATATCATAAATACAGCTCTGTGAAGTACTAAACTCTATTATAAACACAGTTTTCTTTCCTTTCTGTTTCCCTTGAATTGCCAGTCACTATCTGTGTCAGTTTTTTTTTAATTTGGTTTCTGTTTCTTTGTTTTGTTTTTGTTTTTTTTTCTTGCTGCAGATAGTAAAGATCTGAATGCAGCAGAAGATCATTTACAAACTTCCTCTGGAGTCTGTGTCCTCAGAAGTTGGCAGTGGGGACAGGGGCAACCAGTCGCCTATGAAACAGATGGGTGCTCTGATAAGGAGTGTTTGACAATGTCTATGGTATTTATTGATATCCTATCCTTGCCCAATTTAAACATGCCATGGCTGAAGAGTTGGCTGAACTTTCTTTCTTTCTCTCTTTTTTCCTTCCTTCCTTCATTCTTTCTTTCTTTTCTTTCTTCCTTTCCTTCTTTTTTCTATTTAACAACTGACTCAAGTCAGTATGAATTTGTCCCAGTTTCTCTCTGGGACTGGACCATTCTTTAGAAGTCTGAGATGACTGTCCTCAACTGTGTGGGGTATGCAAGGAAGCTTTTGCTCTGTCCTGTAGAAGTTCCTGTGGATCAATGGAGCCTGTCCAGAAATTCAATACCATTAGATAGGGACTTGCTATCCATCAGGCTCTGACAAAGATCCCAAATCAATATAGGAATCAATTACATGGAGCTGCTCCTCAAGTTCTGTACATTCGTACTGGAAAGACAGTCAGGTTTAATATCATTACCACAACAGGATATGAGCACTGGGCTGTGAGGAACATCTATCACACTTGTTTCTGTTTGCATATTTTCTCTTTAACTACTCCAAATTCCAAGGTTTGTCAGGTACTACTCAATTTCTTTCTGTATCTCTCTGTGTGTCTCTGTGCCTGTCTGTCTGTCTTTGTCTGTCTGTCTGTCTGTCTGTCTGTCTGTCTGTCTGTCTGCCTCTCTCTCTCTCTCTTCTCTCTCTCTCTCTCTCTCTCTCTCTCTCTCTCTCTCTCTCTCTCTCTCTCTCTCTCTCTCCTGGATGCTCTTAACTTTCTATACCCTATTTGGTACCAGTAGGAAGATCATCCTTACACACCCTAGTTCAAGCATTTGAGCACATAAGATCATAAGATCCCTCTGCATGACTACTGGAGTTGTATGATCTATTTTCTTCTTTAGGAGAAAAATTTTGCTATCAGCAAGTTCATTTGGCATCAATGCTCTCATTCTTGGATGAGTTACCTCTCCACCAGTCCTCTGGTAAAGAACTTTTAGAGGCATTGTGTAATCAAGACCAACATTATTCCCATGTTGTCCATTTCCTCATCCTCTCATTTATTCAGTACTTGAAAACTGAGTCCTTATCGTATACTATAAACCATAGTAGACTCATGGGATGCAAGGATAAAGTTGAGTGTATCTGATCTTCAAGAGAGAGTCAACTAACTAGAAAGGAAATGGGTATACTGACATTAGAGCACAGAAATGTACTCTTTAGGGGACAGGGGACACTGAACATTTAGAAACACCATTTTGGCCCGAATTTTGAATGAAGGGATGTGGTCCTATGGTCCAAGGCAATGGCAGAATGGAAGCTCACACAACTGAGATCTTGTATAGTTAGATTGCTATTAGAACAGAGACACTACCTATTTTGCTTTAAAATCCTGTATAGTATACAAATTGCTAGGATCTTTCGTTATATTTGTATTTTCATAATTTGCTACACTGTTTGGCCTAGAGTTTTCAAACATTATTGACTCAAGTAGCCACAAAATGCAGGAATATGCTTCTGCCTTGGTAAACATGAGAGATGTAAAAACACAAACAGAATACATAAATTTGATCAATCCTAATTAATAGAGCACTCAGAAGGAATGAGGTATGGACACCAAAATGTAGACTATTACTCTCTGGAGTATGGTTTGAGTATTTCAAAATGAGCAGTGATGTAAATACTCAACAACAAGGAACCAAATACATCAAAATGGGAGACCCCATCCATGAACATCATGTGGCTGAAGAGGAAATGCCCTCTAGCACTTTCTACTGGGGAAGATGCCCATGGTTCAGGTTTAAACACTGACATAGGGAGGTTTGTGACAGTATGCTTTACCAAAAGAAAAAGAAAAAGGAAGGGAGAGGAATAGAAATGGGGAAAGATACAGAAAAAGGGCAGAGAGAATAAAAGAGGAGAGGAAAGGAGAGGAGAGGGAGATGTGAAGTCAGTGATGCTTTTTCTTATATTTAATTGATGAAGGAATTGCCCCAAGTTATTCATTATTCCGTTCTTCTAGTTACCAGATTCCCCATCTCCTTGTCTGTGAATTGCGATATAAAAGACAGGACTTACCACTTGGTGCTAATTTGAGGACACGATGTAGTTGATGGACTTGTACCGAGTAGTTCGTAAGCAGGGTGACTTAGGCTCCACTAGGATATTGGTATTTACCTGGATACTATTCTACTGTTGAGCTAAATGCTGATGCTACTGGAATTTAGTTTTTAAAATAAACCAGGATCTTTTATTATTAAATATTATTAAATATTCTCCTATATACAGACTAGTTAAATATCTTACTGTATACATGACAGTCTCATAGCCCAAAAGATGAGTAGTGTAAAGACTGATAACTGATTTAAAAAGACCAAGTACTAGGTGAGTGTGTCTGGCCTTTTCACTGCTGCTGTAGGGGGGTTTGATCCAATGTGTGTCTGTGTGTGCATGTGAACATGTCCATGTGTATTATCATATGTATTCTCATTTTATATTACCATTATGATGAATATAGAATATTTTAATAACAAAGTAACATTTTCACTTCAATGGTTTTTAAGAGAGGCTCTCCCTGCATGCTTAGAATGACCCTGAACTCTTCAAGTTAAGTAATACTCCCACCTCCCATCCTGAGTAGCTAGAACCACAGGTACGTGTCACTTAGTCAGAATAATAAATTTAACTTTATTGATAATAAAATCAGAGAGTAGGCCCTAAAACAAAATAGGTGGTTAATAGGACTAGCTGAACACAACACTGTTAAGAAAAGGAGAGATGGTAACTTCTATGACTAACTGGTTTTTTTTTTTAGTGCTCTAGCAAAGTAGGTAGACAAATATATAATTGTTGCACTACGTAGCTGCGAATTATGTTGCAAATATCCTGCCTGGAGGACTTTCATCAACCAAATGTTATCTTAATGTGGTATTTTTTTAACTTAAATACCTGTGCACTAAACTATCACACACGTAACTTTTAAATACCTTAAAAGAGTAAACCATCTAAATACATTTAACATCTTAAAGATGTACTGTTCCATTCCTATGTATATCATTCATTTCAATTATGTTGTGTATACCAGATATTAATCTCTCTGGCTTAAAAATATTATTTTCCTGCTCAATTATCTTTCCAAATTAATAAAAAAAAAGACTCTATTCTCTTTCTGGCAAGCTCCCGATAAGCCATGTTAAATTGTTCAATGTAAGCGAGAGTGGGCACTGCTGCTGAAGCTCCACCTGTAGGACTCAAGTTGCTACATTGCTATATAATGACCAACATGTCATGTAAAATGCAATACACAAATCAAGATCCAGTGATGCAAGGGCACTTCTTATCCTTTCTTCTTTCAACACATCACAACTTCACAATGTGTTCCAGTTCCATTGGTAATCAAACTGTCCTTTGATCATGTCTTATGACGTAGGCATGAACATACATCTGACCTGACTTACTGAGAGGTATCCCTATATCAAGGCAAGAGCATTTGCTCAGTCACCAGATATCAAGGCAGATTTTGTCTATGATTTCAGTGTTTCTCATACTTTTATATCTGTGGCCTCCCTCAGGGGCAGAAAGCACTATCAAAACCACACATAATAAGAGTTAAAGTATGAACATCGGTTAAATGTGATAGTCAGCCTGGTGTTAAATTGAAAGTCTTTTTGCAGACTTATCAAAATGCTCTGGTTCCTCTTCATCCCAAAGCTGCAAGTGCTTATATTCTCCTCATGTAGCTAAACCATGTTTTGCATGAGGTTAGGATGCTTGCATGATCTCAAAATACCCCTCTTTGCCTGATTTTACAGGGTCAAGTAGACAGACCCTTCAGGGTTTCATCATTCAATAATCAATCAAATGAAAAACAAATGATGGCTGCAGGCTTGTCAGCAGCATATTGATTTGCCCACTGAGCTCTGTTCAAATTCAATGAAGGTGGTAAAAGCCATCACTGCACTGAGAAATGACCAACAAAGGATGTGTACAGACACTTTACTGCTCTTTTTCTCAATTACTGTGCTCGTTTTGTAAATTGATGTTCATGTTGTTAATGCATGAATCTATATATTCCATCACATAATGGTAAGCATTTGGAGGAAGCCTCCTTTTGGCCACTCATCTGTGTGAATACAAACATGTCTTTTTTATCTCTTGTAGAATCTGTAAAAGAAACTTCACATTAAGTTTCAACAAAGAGAGGCTAAAAATGGACACTACAATATCTAGTCAAAGTTATGATTAATTGCTGGAGAATTAGGGGTCTGATAACTTTGATATGATTCCCAGCTCTGTATTGCTTTGTTGTGATAACTTAAACAATGAATGCAACTTACTCATAGCTTAATTTTTCTACTTATAACTTCTGTGAAAATAACTTCCTTTCTGGGCCTTTGAATGGGTTCAGATAAAAAACCCTAGGTGTTACTTACTTCAAAGTATTATTCCCTAACAGGATTCAGGCAAGATAAACTTTACTATTCTTGCTACTTAAAATTCTTTATATGATCTAGTCTTTGTCTGTGTTTTGTAGAGTTTTATTTTCCATTTTACTTCACAGATACTGAGCAGACATTGATTGATGCTACCACTACTTGTTATCTACTGAATTCAGTATTCAAATCTTTCCCCATTATAAACATTCCTAGCATTATCTGTGCATATAGGCAAATTCTAAGTCTACCATATAGACACACACACACACACACACACACACACACACACACACACACACACACGAACATGCATTCACCATGTATCTCATACATATGAGATAAAGAAATGCTTTTTACATCACTTTTCTTGATTTTAATGATAAGGACAAACACTTTAATCTTTAATTGAGGAGATGGAACTGGAAGATGACAAGGCAGTGGGATACAAGGTTACAAAGAATGTCTTCTAATTCTCTTTAGGACCAAGTAATTCAGCTCTTTACTCAAGAGTCTCTAAGAAGTAGTTGATAGTCATCCATATTTTATCCATATAGAATATTATTAAAAGTATAGGGAAAAGAAGTCATGGACCCAGATTCTTCACTGTCCCTGCTTTAGCAGATGATATGGCTTTGAAAATCCCTTCTCTAAGCTTTGTCTTCATGTATTGCCATAAAGTGTTGCCCATAAGATAATAAATACAGAAACAGCTTTAGAGGTTAAAACCTGGAACATTCATAAGTTGTTTCCATAACTAGTTTCACTGACAGTAGCTATTGACAAAGACATCCCATGGAAGAGAACTACCAAATGGAAACCAAAAGGCTTCTGGTATGCCAGTTGGCAGGACATCCTCCTGGGTTTGTCAGGGTGCATTTATGCATTTGTATCTAGTCTTTGCACCTGCCTCCAACCCAAGCCATTCCCTCTGTGAAGAGGCACAAGCCTTCTATTTATCAGTCGTTGTATGCCACTGAGAATGTGCTGCTGGTGCAGTCTACTGCAACAGGCGGTTGGTTGGCAAGGCCAATGGACACCTGTTGAGGCTGAGTCATTCCTATTCACAGGATGTGCCTTGCAGCCTGCAGGCAGAGTGTTCAGTTCAGGATAAGAGGCTTGACTCACCCAGGATGGTGCAGCTGATGCTCTCATTCATTGGCAGCTCTTAGGGGAAACCAGAGAGGCATGGTCTAATTTCACTTGCTCCTCACCTTCTTTTTTGCCAGATGGGAGATTGCAATGGCATGCTCGTGTACATTTGTTCAAGCTCATGGACCATACAAGGAATTATGTTGGGCTTGGAGGAAATCAGCCTTTTCATGGACATTAAAATGAGTGATAGTTGCCTTGAGAGGACACCTCAACCAAACCCTGCTTCTTGCTTTCTATGTTCCTAGCATAGTTAGTTCAGAGACTCGCATTTAGTCTCTTAGCGGCAAAGTACATTCTATTACCATGAATGCTAGTCAGTAAGGGTGAAGCTTCTAGCTGGGCACTAGCGTGATTTCTCCACATTTGATGTCATGAGTAAGTTGTGTCTTCAACAACAGGGCTTTACCATCAGGTTATGTAGAGTATACATGTGCTATTATATAACTATGTGCTACTCTTGGAAATTGCCAGTAATGTTTGGAGGGGTCCATGGGACCCCTTTGGCCATCAACTCAGTGAGATGCAAGCCATTTTGGGTACTGGAAATTTTACTTGGTGTCATAAGATACATAGTTGGGGCATTATTTGTGCCACTATGAGGTGATTTATATATAAAAACTTTAAAAAATCAGTTAGACAAAATGTATCAAAACAAACCACACAGTCTTGGCCAAATACTCATTAGAATAGGTCATGACTTGTAATATGGTTAATATATTCAGTGATATAACCAATATATATATAATGATATATATATATTATATAGGAAGGTTCTAGAGTAGTGGGTTTCTATGCATCTTTTCAAAATACCTTTAATGTTAGTCATCCCACTTATTTTAGTTTTTTAAAATTATGTTTTACTGTAGCATGCAATATGATAGGTTTAATCATGATGTTTTCATGCCATATATCATTACACTTTGCTATTATCCATCACTGAATCTCCACTGATCTTTTTCTTTACTTCTAAGACAGTGATATTTCATAAACCAAGACAGCATTGAAAACAGATGGAGAAGGCTTTATCAGCTCTGCCCTATTACTATGTATCTGCAAAATTTTGCAGTTTTACTTATTCCATAAGCGCTGAAAATATACTATGGGCCAACCTTCAAGTATACCAATTTCAGCGAAAAGTAACTTGCCTTTCCTTTAGTATTCAAAAATCTAATGAGTGAGGAAGTAGGGGGTGGAGAGAGGGAGAGTAGGAGATAGAGGAGACAAAAACAGAGACAACAAGACAGGACATAAAGACAAAGACAAAACAAAGAGAGAATGAGTAGTGGAGAGGAAGAGCAAGAATAAGGGTATGAGAGAGCCATGCAGTAGGAGAGAGTTTCAACGAAGGTAAATAAATGGCATATTAAAAATCAATGTTGGGAATTTAATTCAGATCAGCAATTTAGAGGAGAAACAACTAACACAAATTTTGAATAAAACAGATCAGGGTGCTAGGGTGACTGAAACTCCGAGTGGAGATGGCATGAGCTTGGACCTCAAGGATATGGATAAGTATGGCCCATACCAACTCTAGATGAGAGAAGCATGGGAGAATAGCAAAGTAGAAGGATCCAGAGGATCCTAGAAACATACAAGAAGAACATTATGATAGGCAGATTTGGGCCCAGGGGTCCCGCTCAAACTATGGCACCAGCTGAGGACAACACAGGCTGTAAACTTCAAACCCCTACCCAGATCTAGCCAATGGACAGGACATTCTCCACAGTTGAGTGGAGAGTGGGGTCTAACTTTCACACATACTCTGGTGTCTCATATTTGACCACGTCCCCTGAATGGGGAGACCTGGTGGCACTCAGAGGAAGGATAGCAGGCTACCAAGAAGAGACTTGATACCCTATGAGCATATACAGGGGGAGGAGGTCCCCCTCAGTCACAGTCATAGGGGAGGGGAGTAAGGGGAAAATGGGAGGGAGGGAGGAAAGGGAGGATACAAGGGAGGGGATAAACATTGAGATGTAATATGAATAAATTAATAAAATAAAAAATTTAAAAAGTATGGCCCATACCAACAGAAGTGATTTGTATGAATTTTAAACAAGAAGGTGACTCATGATGCTTGCAGCAGGTTGAGAAATTCACATTCTATTTCCTTTTCCCGAAGGAAAATGGAGTATCTTGTTGCCTATCTCAGAGATGTGATATATGTCTTATGATGTGTTCTGGAGAAGGAAACTGATTTTTCCATAGGAATGTTCCTTGTAGTACAGCTCAACCTAGAAGCCACTTAGCATTCTTCATCAGAATCCTCCCTCTGGCCTAGCTTGATCTCCTTCCCAGAAACAACTACAGACTCTAATATGAAAGCCAGGATGCTGTGCTGTGAGTGAGGTTGGCTTGTGGACCTGGGTTATAGTCATTGAGCTTTGATTTGGTGACTTGATATTGCTTGGATCTATGACTATACCTCAGCCTCAATTTATACTGGTAGGCATCATTCCTGTAATCCTTGGTTGTCACTTACTTTCTATTACATATATAGCCAACCAAATATCATTGAGATATATACCCTTCCTTAAATTTCTAGGCAGTTTCTCTTGGCATTTCTCTCTACTGAGACTTTCAGGAAGGCATAGCACTTCACTCAATTGTAACATGATATTTTCCATAACCTATCAGCGTCTTCTCTAAAGATATTCATTCCAGAAGACCTGCTTGAGTTTTTCAAGTTGATCTTCTGGTCATTTTCTGAATGTACTATTATCCTACAAGACCAGTACCTGATATTGGGACCCAACTGGGTCCTACATGAGACCATAAATGAGTGAGTTCCTAGTTATGTCTCATTATAATTTAATTTAACAACCCTTCGTGGAGCATTAATATGTGTCAGACAAGTGTTCATTATATGGTCTTGTAACTGCTTACTATCTCTGAACTTCAGTGTCTCCTCTTAGCACAAAAACCCTTGATTCTTGAGTTAAGATAACTAAAGGATATAGATATCTTTGGCTGGGTTTCCTATAAACAATGTCTGAGAAGGGGAAGGATGTATTTGTGGTTAATTGAATGTATATTTACCTTAGAAGCAGGATGAAGGAAACATGTAAGAGGAAGAAAAATTGTTCTATGAGACTATAGATCTAGATAAATTCCTATTCCAGCCCATTTCTCTAAGGATGAGATGATGACTGTGGACCTTAAAAGACACCAAGTGATCCATAGTTATTGAGACCAGATCAATAGGAGGGGGAAGGGTTCACAGTGAGTTACAACAAACCTCTAGAGACATCACCATTGTGCTGGAGGTGTCATCTGGCCAACATTGTAAGTTAAAATCCTCAGCTAGGGGATGGGCACAGCCATATATCAAAAAAGAGCAATCGCAGGAGACCTAGTTAGGGTCCAAGCATCCTTTGTGATTATTATAGAAAAGAGGAAAAGGAGCCAGCAGGTGACTGTCAGGAGTGGAGCTTTTGAAAGTGACTGTAAGAGGAGTGGCTCACAAAACCCAGAGTGAAGAGAGAGTGCTTGGAGGATGATGTCAGTGATTATAGCTCAGGAGGATATGCTAGAAGAAAAAAAGCAAAGAAAATCACATTCCAAATGTGGTCCTTGACAGGAAAGATTTGTCCAAGACCACCATCCAAAACAAGCTCCCTTGTTTGACAGTCCTACCTGACAGGAAGGCAGTTGGTGGTTTCTATTGGGAAAAATTAAGAACTTGCCTTCTGAGTGTCATTAGGGTATAGCATGACAAACCAAGGTTTGATGTGGTGAATTGAGGATGAAATTCCCTCTTCCCAGGCAATCATCCAAGCACTCTGTTCTTGTTAATAATCCTCTAGCAGGGCCAGAGAGGCGCACACTACAAATGTGTAGATTGATATCAGCATGTGCTGGGAACAGCTCCAAACCGAGCTTTCAGCAGTTTGTAACGATATATATGAGCCACAAAAGCAAAGGATATAGATTGGGTTGACCCTGGAAAAGGGAGGAAACATACTGTTCTTCCAGGGTGTCGCCATTCGAATCTGTTTAGGGGCCCTTCAGACCAACAGGAAGACTCAGAGGATGTGATGATTCAAAATGTGGAAAGCAGACAGAGCGTCTTGCTAAAACCTCTCCTAGTCTATGGATAAAGTTATGACACTTTAAAAATGAGAGCAAGAGGGAAAGAGATTAACTCGCAGCTTCAATGCTTCCAGCAGGAAAAAGGCATTGATTCATCCCTTAGATTGCTACTAGCAGGTGCCTTCAGTGATGTATGCCAACACAGAAAGTTGAGTTGGCCTTTCATCCTTTCCCATCTGCTCTGTAACTGAGAATAGGAGGTAGTGAATTCTTCTAGAACTTCAAGCTCCTCTTAATTTGGGTACATGGAAGTCTGACCCCCAGGCTACTTAATTGGTCACCTCTCAAAGACAATGAAACTTTACTAGGAGGTAGTTTTCATTCAATTCGACTTAAAAAAAAATCTCTTCCCTGATCTATGCTCATGAGGCCTCCTAGAAGTAGGAATCATAGGGCGTAGAGTCTGTTCTTCTCTTTGTAAGGGTGTAATGAAATGCTGTTTCTGCTTTTCTCTGCTTGTGCAGGGGATTAGTGGGGGCTCAGAGCTGAAATAATGCTGCAGTACTGACCTGTAGAGATATTTTGGGAGGAGGATAGGCAGGCAGTTAGAGCAGAAGGATACGAAGTTCAACACATCCGCCTAAAAGCATTTGTTAAGTGCATAGCCTTTCTCAGGGCTGGCACTCTATATGAATCAGAGCTTCTCAGCCTAGTTTGGAACTTGGCAAGAGGCTCTTAGTTTAAAAATGTATATGATTAGAATCTACTACAGCACCTTACACTCCCCATAATTAATTGTAATGATCTCTGTCTTCTTGCCAAAAAAAAAGGTTGACAAAGGTAATTAGAAGAGTCTCAGCAGCAGATGCACACAGAGGCGGGCCACCTCCCTGCCTGTGATTGGCCTATAGAGAAAAGCTGATTGTGGTTCCAGAAGCATCTTGTCTGTCTTCTGTCACTATCTGTGACTTGTAGAATGATGCTTGCATTTCCAGCCTTGGAAAGTTGTTGTGACTATGCTATTAGTTAGTTTGTAAATATTGCATGGATGTTAGGTTCTTTTAAGTTACTATCATGAAACCCGTAAAATACAAAAGGACTTTTATGACAATGGGGAGAGAGAGGAGAGAGGGGGGGGGAGGGGGAAAGAAAGAGAGACAGACAGACAGAAACACACACACACACACACACACACACACACACACACACACACACACACACCAGTGTTTGCTACATTGAAAGACTCCTGAGTGCTGAGTTTCTGGCATGGTACTCAGCTGTGCCTTGGGCAATTAGAGAAGAGAAGTTATGTGCCGCTCATATGAGGGAAGTTATTGTTTTCATTTCCTGAGATCAACATAAAGCACATATTATAGCCAAATGACATAAAATAAAAGATGTCTACCATCTTGCTCAGCTTCCTGAGCTAGAAGTTGGAAATCAAGAAGCTGTTGGAGGATTCTAGGAGAAATTTTTCTTTTGATGTCCCTAAGTGAAGCCAATTGCTGGTAGCCCTCCCTTTGCAGAGGCATCCCTTCAACCCTTGCCTTTATTGTTGTCAAATGAGCTTATCCCTGCGAGTCTCTTAGTTTTTCTCATTGAATAAAAATTCTAGTTGTCACATTAGTGTTGATCGGAAACCTATGTGACCTCACTCTAACTTGATTAAATCTCTAATGGCAGTTTCCATCCAAAGGTATATTCTTGGGTATTGGAGTTTAGGATTTGAATGGGTTGGGATGGTGAGTAGACAGTTCAACCCACAAGATTATGAGAACAAAACTCAGAGGAGGGAGGCACAAGATATCTTGTAGGGAAAGAGTCTTATCATACAGACAATAGTGTAGAGGATGAGCTAAGAACAATGCCAGAACTGAACTACTGTCAATGACTAAGTACCAGCAAGGGGCTGGAGGCATGATTTTTGGACTTTAATTTTTTTGAGATTATTATATATCACAATCTTCCCCCTCCCTCCAAATCCTTCCATACACCTTTCCTTCCTTTCTTTCAAATGCATAGCTTCTACATATTGCTAAATGCATAAATGCAGCCATCTCAATATGTATGATGTTACTTCTAGGTTTCCTGAACTGACCACTTGGTATTGAATGATTGGTTGGCATGCTTTTTATTGGGGGAAAATTATTTCTCATACTATGAGCATTCCTTAGTTGCCTCAGTTTCCTGTCTAGCATTGACGGCTCAAGACCTTGCCCCATCCATTTTGGCTTATTGGAATTATGCTTGTTGACATCATACTTAGATAGTTATTTTGATAAGACTTTATGGGTGTAGCTTTTGGCATTATCTGGCAGCGTGATGATGAAGAAAAATCCATCTCTGAAACTAGAAACACTTTGTGAGGTATGTGAAACTATCTGCTACATAACTACCAACATAGTTCATAGCCTGTGCTCACATGAGCTGTCAATAGCCAATATCTGTTCTCTCTGGTTGTAGCTTATGTATGTACCATCTATTTTACTTTTCACACAGTTTTCAGGGCCTCGTGTAGTTTCTTACAGAAACTAAATTAATTTAGTTTTTTAGCAATATTTTAGCCAGTATTTAGTCAGACAATATTGAGGAATAAATGACTATCTGCCTTTATGGATGGAAGGATCAACCGAGCATGAAATTTGTTGAAAGAAGAGCATGGTCTGTAGTATGGTTGATATAAACTGTGGGCCACATTGACACTGAGGTCTATGTGTTCTGAGCAGCACAACTGGCCTTTTAGAACTTCCTTAGTGTTTCATACTTGAAGAATCAGCAATTGTTGTCCATTTCCCATTCTGTTCGCTCTTTGTTTAAAGGTCAGATTGCACTCAGAAGTTCTCCTCTTGCCTTCCTGAGACCATGAGGTGAAGTTGTTCATCAGGCACGCTATTTGACAGAGCAGAGGCTTGATCTGGCTCTATTCCTTCAAATGACATGCTCACTTTCTCCCACAGATGTTAGGCACAGCCTAGAGGACACAGTGACATTTGGCATCTGCAAAAGGCCACTGTAATTCCTCGGTCACAAGCACTGCCATTCATCCTGTAATATCCATTTAAAATAGTACCACATCGTGACCTCTGTTCAGGGAGATAAACAGTATTTAGTAGCATAGGTTTGCCCTCAGGCTTTTCTTACTGAGTGAGGAGATAAAATGAAGCTCAAGTTTCATTAGACTTGCAGAGTATAAAGAAAACTTAGTGGATCTGATTTTATTCCTCTTAAATATTGCTTAAAATAGTGTTGCCCTTTATCACTGCATACACACACACACACACACACACACACACACACACACACACAGAGAGAGAGAGAGAGAGAGAGAGAGAGAGAGAGAGAGAGAGAGATCTTTAATTCTTCTCCAAAGACTTAACTACACATGGAACATTGGCTTAGCTCCTTGGAAGACAAGGAAAAACTTTTATTTAATCAGAGTCACTTCCACGAGTTGATAAGTTTAATATCTAGTATATTGGTGGGCAAAGATTAGCAAAGATAAAATAAATTATTTATTATATGTACTTGTATTGTGTCCCATTTGGTCATTTACCAAAATCTTAATTTTGTGTTATTTTCATACTTGAGCAGTGATCTGGATTGTAAATGAGAGATGATAATGAACTCTCATTGCAATAACTTTGTGATCTCTTTCTTGCTACAAAGAATGGCTGGAAAAACTATTCCAGTAGTTCGGATTGATTAATGGCTACAGTGAATTGTAGAACCCGGTTTTACAGAAGATGATCAAAGAAATTACTTAGAATTATTTAGACCAAGCCTTATAAAGTCACACATCCCTTTCAGAAAACCACCAGAATTTGCCATTTCATGTAGCTTCACTTGATAGGACTGTCTGAGGAAAAGGACAGACACCCCCATGGGAATTTGATTGGCAACAGAGCAAGGCTGAGACATCATCTTCTATCTTCTACTGCACAAAAGCATTGTGTTGTGGCATTATGTTAATACAATTTAAAGACAGAAGCTCAACATTTGCTCAGGTGTGAGGTAGGGAATCATAGCTTGAGTGTTAGCCAACTAATGAAAAGGCAAACAATGCTGTAGGAAGCAAATGCCTTTCAAATACAAATGCTGGGTGTCAGTCCCTTTAACACCAGCTGAGAGTGGTACAAAAGTTCTTGTAATAATCAATGACAGATCACACAGAAGCTGGAGTTCAGACTCCTTCCAAAGAGCTATGAAGAGTCTGTCATGAAAAAACATTGAGAACTGGAATGACATGCTCAGATCTGTTTCTTAAAAATGTCATTCTGACAACACTATGGAGGGCACGTGGGGAGTGACACTGGAGATGGGATTGCTGATGAACAGAAAACAAAACAGCAAAAGATGGCAACTACATTAAAGAATTGAAATGTGTAGGGTTTTCACACTACCCAAAGGTGGGGGGGGGTTAGTAATTGAAAAAACAAACAAACAAACAAACAAATTTAGAGTCTCAGGATGATTTTAAGCATTTAACAAGCAACTGGGTGGATATTTAGTCTTTTATACAGAGGAATAGTAATGTAGTGCTTAGTTGTAAGGTTGAAGTCTGGCATTTCTGGATAGCTTCTGAGCTCGGTACAATAATGCCATCTCTCTTTCTTAGTTGGGTCCCCTCTTTACCTGATCTGGAAGACCCTAGATCTCCTAAAGAGGGTCAATTAGCCCTTAGGGAAAATTATAGGCCCAACACTTTCCTCATAAGAAACCTGTTCAGCCTGCACCTGGGGATTCCTGGAGATACAGACCCTATGCTAATAAGATGTCTTGATGCCTTGGCTTTCAACCAATGACCTTTGAACTGTACCTGGAGATTCTCCCCTACCCACAGGATAATTAAGCACTGTTTTTCCTTCTTATGATAGGACTGTTTTGTTACATGTAGATTAGTTATCCTTGGCATCTCTAGCCCCAGGGAATCAGACACATTCAAGCTCAAACCCCTTCCTATTGCCCAAGGTTTATAAATCCTTCCCCTGCCCCCATTCATGAGTAAACATAGGCTGGCTTGCTCTCTCACTTTATTTCTCTACCGTGGCAGCCAGAGACTGGCAAAAATCACCTGTGGTTTGACTTCTAGGCAAGCAGTGATGGAGGAGTAGCCTTGACAGCCTCTGAAGCCTGACCCCATCACAGCCAAGATTGGTGCTGTCCAACAGCAAAACACATACGGGACCTGTGTCTCACAGGACATGGCATCTCTACCATGCTTAGAATGGTAGCTTAACTAAGGAATGTAACACTTTTGGTATCACCACAGGTTTTTGAAATGCCCAACCTTCCACTGCCATCTAATGCCAGCTATCACATTCTAAAAGATTTAACTGCAGCTCATTTCCACCTCTCCTGGTGAGACTAGGAGCCTCACCTAGTGCACGGGCCTCACTGTGAGTGCTCTAAGCTGCACCTGATAGAGAAACAGGACCTTTGATCTTGAGGTCCCTCTGTTCCCAACCTGAATCGAACCGCACCTGGACTGGCCTGCAGAATACTTAGCCCAGGCCATAGCCAGATGAGAAACAACAGAGTAAGTTTTGGACTGGGGAGATATCTCAATCTGGTAACTGAGTGCATTCCCAAGACCCTATGTATAAAAGCAAGGCGTAGTGGCTCATGTTTTTTATCCCAGTTCCAGGTAGATGCAAACAAGGCAGATCCATGAGGCTTGCTACACAGTAAGCCTGTCTTATTGGCTTCATGTCAGTGAAAGACCTGGCCTCTAACAAACGTATCTAGCAGGTGGACTCTCCAACACTGGTGGCTGCCATCTGGTTTCCTACTATTACAGTTGCCTGCACCTACTACTACTACTACTACTACTACTACTACTACTACTACTACTATACACACACACACACACACACACACACACACACACACACACACACACACTCAAATGAGAAGAGGATTATATTTACATAAGTTTGATCAAAAAAGTGGTCTGTCATATGTGCCTTGGTTTTCTGGGAGTAGATGTGTGATATACAGTGGATTGGAGGCATAAATTTGTAGCTGTCAAGAGAATCGATGTAGTCACGGTTCTTTAGATAGCTTAAGATAAGGATAGAGGTCAAGACTGCTAGGAAATAGGAAAACCTAAATCAGAACACTTGTATGTGGCAAAGAAGAGGGTCTGGGAAGGTGGATGAAGTAAACATGGATCGAAGAGTCACAGATAATAAACAACACAGTCTGGTAGATGTAAATTATAAAATAGATTACTCAAAAGGACGTGGTTGGCAATTATAAATGCTGAAAAGACAATAAATATGATATTTTAAAAAAGAATCGTTCTTCCTCTTTGGTGTACTCAATCTTAATTCATTGCAATTCCATTTACAAAAGCTTATGAACTAATACCATCTTCAGGTTCTCTACGGCAAACATTTCCATTGTATAACCAACTAGAACATCTTGTTTCTCCTAACACCAATTGATACCCATAACTAATCTATGCGTTACCAACTTTCACTGTATGATGCCATTCTGATTCCTTCATACCTATTGGACCACTGTGGTCATCATGTTGGCTTGCTGCATCCATCCTGACTCCATTGTAGCCTGTTCTTTATTGAGAAGCCATAGCAACCCTTGAAAAGGTGAAGTTTACTGTATCATGCCTTTTTATGAAACATCAAGAGATTTGTACCACTCTTAGAATAAATTTCATCATCCTTCCTGTAAACTTTGGCTTTGTAAACCTCTCTGGCTCTGGTGGTACTCCAAGCTCCTTTGTTACCATTGCAATCCTTGATGCTTCTGTTTGATCCACCTGTCCTCTCTCCCTCATCACTCCATTTATCTTCCTGTACCAAGCTTTACACTTGCATTTCATTGTACACTTCTCCTCATATCTTCACTCCCATATTTTGTTTAGTTATTGCTGATCTTCCAAATTTACCTAATTGTACCAAAAGAAATGGATCTTCTCCAAGTCGATTTTCTATGTCCATATTTTGTTTTATTATTCTCTACTCACTTTATGTATATAACTATATGCAAGCTCTCACACCACCAGTACATTAGCTATTGCGGCCAAAATTGTTCTCTATTTTACTCACTGCATGGGGGCGATTACTTTCCAGTAATGATTCTAAGCAAACCATCGCATTTGGAAATTTATCCCCATTTAGCTCTTGGTTGTTTCTCTTCATTTTGGGGTAAGTTTTCCTCTGTCAATGATAAAAGAGTTCCCATTAGCCACAATGGAAACATAATATATTTTCTCCATTTATTTATTCTACAGGAAGCCTAATGTTTGAGTGTCCCTGTATAGAGTTAGGACATTGCCTAATCCTAGGATTATCTTTGTGACCAGAAAGTTGGACTGACCTGGTTGGATGGACTAGATTGTATTTTCTCCTGAGAGATAGGAGTGGTTAATCTTGAGACACAGGAAATAAGAATGGGCTATATTTTACCCCAAAGAAAATTTAAGTACAGCTTCCAAATGGAAATCATAACTGAAGTAATAAGTCAGTTAAGCATTAATCTGATTTAAGTAATCTATGGAAGACAATCATCAAAAATGAGTTCAAAACTATAAACATTCTGTTTGGCAGGTGGCACTGGGAGGGTAACAGGATACATAAACTGAAACTTTATAGTATCTTGGCACACGTGTGTCTGTGAAGAAGAAAACAAATAAACAAAAAAATCCAGAAGTTTTTGGTAGCTGAAGGTATAGAAGGAACCTACCACATACATTAAACACAGAGGACCATGAAAGAAGACACAGTCAAACACTTGGAGAAGAACAATATCAATTTGACCTGAGGTAGTTCCTTCTTTTCACCAAATTCCCTGCCCAGTGCTAGAATTTACACAACAGTTTTTATCCAGGAAAAGAGAAGTATAGAATTCTGTCTTAAGCTGTTCCTTTCTTACCATTATCTACGACTAGCTCTGAAGAGACTTGTGGAAAACACAGCTGTCTGTCCCCAGAACAGCTAATCCTTTCGGGGGGGGGGGAGAGTTATATAACATAATGTCTTCAGCTTTATGCCTTCCTCCCACATAATATAAAACAATCCCCAGCAGGCAGAGTCTGGGTGGGGTGTGAATACTAACAACTAGGGTTTTTTTTTCTTTTTCTGTTGTTCAGCATCTCAAAGCAAGAGATGAGGACATCTAACTGGGACTGTCCTGGGAATGAGGAGCTGAGCTTGATTCCAGTGGCACAAAGGTATTCAGTCCTTTGGGTCTGAGCAGTTCTGTCCTGGTCAGTTCATGAAGTGTAGCCTTAGTGTGCATATGCAACAACCAGGGAGCATCGTCCCATGGAGGTCAGCAGAGACCAACAGCAGAGCTACAGAGTAGGCAAAGAAAGAAATAAGTATGGACCAAGCAGGAGGGGTGACTGGTGGACTTTTGCCCCTTGTAATGATATCTAGGGAAAAGCACACTTTGCATGTGGAATGGTTTGTAGAGCTCCCTGGGTTAAAGCACTATAATAACTCGGTCTTACAGAGCATGAAAACATGCATGGTGTGCTTTATGGTGCTCTTTGGGATAGTGAACTGAAATAATCTGGTCTTACAGAACATCAGAGTTTGTGGATCACCCATGCCAACTTCCCAGGTGTAGGAACCAGGTCCGCCTGAGCTCCTGCCTGCCTTGCTGCTTCATGTCCTGTTTCTAGCAGCTTCCATGTCTGTGTTTATCTTAGTTAGCTAGTCATATTTACTGCTCTGAGAACGCGCCCCTCCCTTCCTCGAGACTTTTCCTCCTGTGTGCAATCACCTCTTGAGTGATTTCACCTGGGGGGAGGATTCCTGTTTGGCTGCCTATAAGAAGGCTCTTTGGAACTCTGGAACGGAGAGAATAAACCGCTGCCGCGGCCGCTGCTGCGGCTGCTGCTCTCTTAGCTCGAAGGACCCTCTGTGTTAGTGTGTGTGTGTGTGTGTGTGTGTGTGTGTGTGTGTGTGTGTGTGTTTGCATTTGTGTGCATGAGTTAAATCTGCAGTCCCTCGCCCTTGACTCGGTACCTCGGTGGGGAGGGCGCCATACCCAGGTATCCAAACATGTTGAGGGGGCATCACAGTGGCCCTGTGTGTGAAATAGTTTACATTTGATAGGCACTGTGTTTTTTACTCTCCATTAAACATTTCTAATATTCAAAGAAACTCTCTCTGTAAGTATATATCACAATAGTACCATATAGTATAAAAAGTAAAAATAAAGTCGATATGGAAAAGGAAAATCAGTATTTACAGAAGCAGCATTCAACCACTTATCAGTCTAAGCCCCACTTTCATCATTTACATGAGTTTAAGATCCTAATATTTTACACTTTTTATTATCATTAATATTCATGGTCACTGAGTTCATGCTAACCACAACCTAGGTGTTTTTGGAGAACTGGTACTGTCTCTAAATTTATTCACTATTATTGATTATTTGAATCCATTTTTTTCTGATTTCAGTGATTAGATGTCAAATGCTCTGCATGTGCTCACTCAGGGGTGATGGCGAGGTCTATGGGACTCCTTGGGACTTTGTGATTGAGGTAGCGGGCTCCTCCATGACCAACCCAGCCCAGCAGGCTGGACGACTGAGTTTATAACAGAGTATCTGTATACCAAAGCCTCCTTTCCAGAAGACAGTGTAGCACTGGCCTGATAATTTCTAGGTGGTGAACCAGATCATTCCGAACTGGACGAGCAGTTCTCTAAAGCAACAGAGCCACACACCAAATGCTCTGCATGCTACAGACACAGTAACTGCAGCCATGGGGTAGATATGTTGCACATCCCAAGGCCTGGCTTCTTTTCTGCTCTCCTGATTGTTAGCCCTTCTGTGGTGGCCAAAGAACCGATTGCCTCCGCATTTAGACTGGAGAGTGCACATTTGCATTCCACACGCCCTGGCTGAGGAATGAGCCGCGTTGTCAGTTTAGTGCTTCTTGTTCATCCAGCACAAGCCCGCAGGGAGATCTGCACAAAGCTCCCTAGGTGCCCAGCTGTAAAAAGCTGGTACATGAAACCCCAGAAAGAAACGTGACATGGTTTGAAGTACAGCATCGTGGCCAATACATTGGCAGTGACCTCCCTCAAAAGAGGTGGTTTGAGATAAAAATGGCATCCCGCTTGAGAAACCCTGTGCTGCTCTGGTAAGGGCAAAAGTCCAGACATCCCACAAGTCTGTGGAAGAAAAACTACATTTTCAATTCCTTGAGGCTTCGGTTTAAATTCCCATTTCAAAAGAATACAAGATGAAAGGACTCCACTAGCTAATTTTAGAGCAGGCTATTTCATCCTCTTGATTGACTCAAACTGGGAAGAGGAACACGGAATTAAAAAAAAAAAAAGACTTAAGATCTTTACTGTAAAAGCAGCTAGATCCATGAAGTTGGCTCAAACTACACCCAGATCCTCCTCCGATCTTTAATATAAAACAATGATGGCTACACGGGAGCCATTTTCATGAAGTCATATACTAGCAAAGATTTTCCCAGATATCCCTTGCAATTAATCAATTGACACAGCAAAGGAATAAAAAAAAAATCTCTCAACGTGTCTAAAAATAGAAGATGAAATTAGAGAGCATAAAGGGAAATGTGGGCTAAGAATGCCTCCAGCTTCCATCCTAGGGAGCAGAGGTCGGTGAAGGTTACTGCATTTGTGTGAAGCCAGATTATTAGTCAGTGACAGAAACAGGATGGCTGCTCTGATGTTCTAAGCCCCAATTCATTATTTTTGTTTGCTTGGTTTTTTGTTTTTGTTTTTGTTTTTGTTTTTGACCAAACATCCTCAACAATGACCTGTTTACTGTCTTTAACATTGCTTCAATGATAGGTCCTGTGAGTGGTGGAAAACCTTAAGAAATGTTACGTTCTGAAACTTGTTGCAGATGGAAGTGACATTTGGTACAAGCCAGGATGGAGAGAGTGATAATACCTCTGCGGGGTTTGGGAAGCCTTGCTTTGGCAACCCCAGTCTCTGGAGATACGAAAAGAGAAAGCCTCAGATGGTTGTTGTCTGGAACAAGGCAGCAGCAGCTGGCCCTCTAGCACTGGACTCTACTGGGGATGAAAAGGAGCAACATCTACCACAGAGCTTGCTGTCTCCACTCCATTGGCTATGAGCCCTCTTGATCTCTCGGCGGCCTTTAGAGATGACAGAGGAAAAGGTTATGCCTTGGAGGACACCAGAGCTGAGAATCTTCTACTTTCCCTTCCAGTATGTGATGGAAAAAAGATCAGCAAGTTTTCATTGCAAACAAAACAAAAACAAAAACGAAACCAAAACAAAACAAAAAACAAACAAACAAAAACCCAGCAACCAATCATAATGCTGCTCCAGAGTGTGCATATTGAGAATAATTCTAGACCTTTTTCATTTTCTTCCACCTAAGGATACCTCCCCCACTCAGTTTCTCCCACTGAAAACAGCCCCACTCTGTCTTACACTCAGCTGCTCTTACTTCCTAGAGGTCCTCTACCATCTGCCTGGAAGGCTCCTCATCTAACTCCCCAGGACTCCAGGGAGCCTAAGGGATTAATGCATCCTTTCTCCAGAAAGTCATCTTGGGTCCTGCATAGGCTCAGTATACCACTTAGATTCCCAGAGTTTCCCTGTGGTAGCCTTGTGGAGCACGCAGGACTGTAAAATGAACCTTTTTGTTGTTGTTTCAACTATTGTGTGGGAGGCTCACTGCCTCCTTATGCTAACCAAAGCCTAGTCCTGGAAGCTTCTAGGCTCCTACCTAGGCCGAGGTTTTCAGCCTCTGAGACTTATTGCTTAACAAGCTCACCCTCTCTTGTTCTTTCTGAGCTCTGGGCTGGCTGGCTCAACTCAGCTGCCCTGGCTGAAACTCTCCTCCCAACTTACTCAATCAGGCTTCTCTCTAGACAGCAGAACTGCTCAGCTTGGCCTCACACTAACTCCAGCAATGCGCTCTACTCTTCCAGCTCCTTATCATTCTCTGGCTCATTCGGACTTTAACCTCTTTCTAAAACTCTCCTGGTAAAATAAAAACAAAACTGCATTCTCTCTGTCTCTCTGTCTCTGTGTCTCTGTCTCTGTCTCTCTCTGTGTCTCTGTCTCTGTGTCTGTCTCTATCTGTGTCTGTCTTTGTCTGTCTGTCTGTCTGTCTGTCTGTCTGTCTGTCTGTCTCTCTCTCTCTCTCTCTCTCTCTCTCTCTCTCTCTCTCATGCTCTCATGCTCTCTCATTTCCCTTTGTAGCCTTGGCTGTCCTGGACTCACTTTGCCAGCCAGGAACTTACAGACATTTGCTCTGTAGTAACCCAGTATTTCCTTATTTGAACTTCTTCTCTGATACCCTAAGAGTCAAGGAGGCTGTTCTTGGGGGACAGCTCTCACAAACATGACATTATGTGTTATTAGCTGCCAGAAGTATCTGGGCATGAACTACATGAGGCTTGCTTCGGTAACACTGTGTTCTCCATGGAAATCATCTGAACTGGAATGGGAGGAGTGATTCCCTGAAGTAGGTGCTGGTAGCTGAGACATCAGTCATGTCTCTGGCAGCAGGAGATACCTAAGAAGCATCTGTTTACCCCCCAGCGGAGGCATCAATAACACAAAGATAGTGCCCTGGTGAAAGGGGCTGTCTTTTAAGGCACTGTTCTTCTGTTTTCATATCTGGGAGGAGTTCATGGAGGAGAGTAAGCAAAATGCACCAAGGCTTCACACTCACAGCAACCAACAAACGCATTTTCTATCCCTTTCCCATTAATGGGTCATCATATAGCCTTGAGTAAGATTTTAAAGATTCCTTAACTTCAAATTTTTACATATTACATGGTGATAATGATAGTGCTTCCTTTTAAAGTTCTTGAAAAAAATAATAATAATGACAAATTTAAAGTCCTTAAACAGTGACAGTATTCCATAAATACCAGGTACTGTTGCTCATCCATTGAACACTTAACAAGAGTCTATTCTGTGCTGAGAATCAAGCTAAGGTGGGGAAACAAACTACTGAGCCAAATATACAGCACTCTCTGAGCTCACTCTGATAATAGTGTGATGATGAGAAGGTAACTCAGACAGATCATAGTAATTTGTAATGTCCTATGTAGAGAAATTTTAACTTAGAACATGGCTACGCTAACAACAGATCACATCCAAAGACCTTCTAGTACTGTGTGATCTGGCTGGAATACAAACACACCTTTAATCCAAGAGATAGAGGCAAGCAGATCTGAGTTTAAGGCAAGCTTGTTCTATAGAGCAAGTTTCAGGTAAAGAAAAGCTTAGCTCCAGGCATGGTGGTACATGTCATCAATCCCAAACAATCAAAGTTAAGTTAGTTTGTAGAAGGGAGCACCCATGTTTGAAACCAATGCTTAATTGTGTGGCAGAAAATGTGATTAATCAGAGAAAGATTTGACAGAATAGAATATGCCCAATTCTCATGATAAGGAAGAGAAAAGGGAAGCTATTTAATTGGCAATGCAGAGGGAGACGAAAGAGGGAGAAAGAGAGAGAGAGAGAGAGAGAGAGAGAGAGAGAGAGAGAGAGAGAGAGAGAGAGAACAGAGACAGAGACAGAGAGTCATAGTTAATTTTCTAAATACTGCCTACATTCTGTCACAGAACTGTAGAACCCTTTCCCATTCCTCCCTACTGTATCTCTCTTTCCCTGTTTAGTATTAGGTCAGAATTTGGCAGTAAAGAAGAAAAATTTTTAAATTATCTCTTTAATTTTGGGGGACTATAATATGATTACATTATTTCCCTCTTTCCTTTCCTCCATCCAACTCTTTCCATATACTTCCTTCACACTGTCTTTCAAATCCATGGCCTCCTTTTTCATTGATTGTTACAAACATCTCTATGTGCATATATATATACACAAACATTAGTGCCACCATTGTAGTTTATATATCATTACAACTCTGGATATGTTTCCAGACACCAGCATTAAAGGAAACTGAAGCCTTGGAAGAAAAAATCTTGCCAGAAAGATATGGATTTGTTGTGATTAACCTGGTTGGGTGGGTGTGTTAACTCCTGTTTTCATTATCTCCCTTGAACACAACCCTGCCCATTCTTCTTTTTCAGGCTACTTTTGGTGGATGAGCTAATTCTCTCTGCATGCCACAGCCTGGTACCCAGCAATTACTGGATGCCACTGAAACCATATACACACTAGAGCTTTTCCATTCAACACGTCTGTATAAGAACCAACTTCCTACTAAAAACACTAGCCAAATCGGATAATGGTGCACTTAAAATCACAGAGGAAGGGATGAACAAGAGCCTGATCTGATACAGTTACAAATGTGTGATCCAGGCTGACTTCCTACCATTCAACCATGGATTCTTCTTCTGGTAATTACACTGCTCCTTTCAATCTTTATGCCAACTGTGTGGTAGGCTAACTTGAACTAAGTGAGAAGCTACAATGTCACATTTTCACAATATTATTCCTCAATATTAAAAAGATTTGTATTTAAATAATTTTGACCAGGGAACCAAGTATTATCAGTTATTTATAGCTCAACATCAAGTAAGCACATTTAATTAGATATCAATGCAAACATGAATGACTTTTTTAAGAGAAAGGACAAAAAATATCATGAGTATAGAACCTTAGTTGTACAATGTGCAATTCAGAAAGAAATTACCTTAACAATCTCTATAATGTCACAGGCAATTGCAGGGTAGAGGGAATGACACTAGGATTCATAAACCAAGGAATGACAATGTGCAAATTTTGTACTGCATCCAAACTCAGGTTACTAACATATTGGACATTCAAACCAATTGTTTGAAGTCTGCTATGAGCAAAAGAATCAATAGGCTTAACAGAGAGAAAATTCTTTTGAATTGTGGAATTGCATGGATCGTACATTAACACAGTACAGTGAGTATCTTCAGGTGTCCGTTTTGCTCAGGACAGGGGAGACTGCCTTTGTTGCTGGGGAGACTCCTGGTCACTGAAATGTTCAAGTAGAAGTTGGTTGAACATTGGATAAGATGTTTATCAGTGTCAACATTAGCTACTCTTTCAGACTAAATAACAAAATAAGCAAAGAGCTACTGGCCTGAGTTGCCTAATCTAGGGTTGCAATTGTTTTGACAAGGAGCACAATAAATGACAGATATTCACATGAAAATATGTGTGGTTATTTAACATGTCTAGATGGCCAAAGGTAAGCAGTTCAGTCTTGTGAATAACAAACTCAAGACATTTCCTTCTTTTTTTTTTTTATCATTTAGGTCTTACTGTCATGTTCATAATAATCATAATAAATAAACAATTATCTAAAATATGAATAAAATTGACATTTCTTTAGAACCAAGCAGGTGTCAATTATTTCTTAACTCATTATTTTTCATATTAATGCATTTATTCATGTTTCCAGGATGGCTGATCTCACATGCTTATATGTGAAATCATACCTATGAATGAAATGAAATGAAATGAAATGAAAACTAGTTTTGAATATGTTGAAAGAGGGTAACTAAAAGTTAACCTTTCTTTTGGTGTAGTGCAAATCTTTCTATAAGCCCATGAAAATCATGTCTGTTTGTGTTTCTTTGACAAAAAGCATTATGTGAGCATCCTTTTTCAAAATGGTGAAGGGAAAAAGCATTATGAGTTGGGGTTGGGTCACCAACAGAACAGATTCTAGGACCATGTTCACCTGTTCATGTGATAATGCCTCTCATCATTGCTTTGTGGTGCTCACCAAAGGAAACTGATAAACAGTACTTTGCTACCTTCTGAGTCTGAAAAACAAGCTTGCTACCAGTGTCCCCTTAGTGACCAACTTTCCATGTTTGTGAAATCCACATGAGGCTTTTCTGAGTCAGTTTTAATGTTTCCTCCTACCCTGACATTTGAACACTGAGATGTGCTAGTCACCTTGAAATAGAAGACAGAGTGAAGTCCAACTTGCCAGGTCTTCTCGTATGATGGCTTTCCATGAATCTTCTGGATCTAGTTAAGATCTCCCGAGGCAAATATCAGTGCCACTTAACTAGGCATGACTTCAGGCTGGCATCAGCATTCAGGGCACCGTTCCTGCCGTTGCTGAGCAAGGCACAGATTCCCTGGATGCAAAGTCATCCTCTTGAAATAGGTTAGAGCCTTTTAACAGGTCACTTGCTCCTCATATCAGGTCACAAGTACATCGCTCACAGTTCCAGATTAATGTCATCTATACCATGTCAGTTCAATGACCTGACGAAGATACTTTTTTTCCGGCTTGGTTCATCTGACCTCCTCTGAGTTGTACATCCACATTCATGTAACACAGAGCTGTTCCCTTTTTGACAGAGGCAGAGGTGCCAGCCAGGTTCTTCTTGCAGGATTTATAGGCCAAAGGCTAAAGGAGACTTGCATGATTCTGTCTGAAATGTCTGCTGTTGTCCTAGACCAAACTTTTACCATGAGGAGGCAGCATAACACAGACATAAGTGCAGGTTGGATTGGGCTTGATTCTAGACTCACACCTCCAAACACCCAAGCATTAGCTATGCTACCTAAACTCTCCGAACTCATGTGATTGCCTTGACGATTAAATAAGGTCAGACCTTTGAAGCGCCTCGCAGTGTAGGCGATTTGTATTCATTATCACTGTATTGATGCCCTTGTTGTTGATAATATTACTGTTTTACAGAGTACGCCTGGAGTTTCTTATCACTAAAAAAATGCAACTTTTAAAATACCCAAGATATCTCTAAGGCAAACTTGAGGCCCATGTATATGCACCATAAAGTTTACACATCAAAGATACTGGAGTCATTAGGAATGGTGATCTGAATTTGGACAATTTTATAGTAAACTACCTTACCTGAGAATACTCATTCATGTTGTAAAACCTTAACTATCCATTATCTCTACTTTCAAATGGCCCAGGGGTGGGAGAAGCACCCAGAAACCATTGTCGCAAAAACAACCTCAATCTATGTCCTACGTATTTCTTGGCTAAAACCATCATTCATACTGAGATTAACAAAATAGAAACACTCAAAGGTTTGGGATACCATAGCACTTACTGGATAGTAGCTGATAGTCTCATTATACCTGTACTAACGTCAGAATACCTGGCAGTTCCAGGAGGTAGATGCTGTTACCGTCTCCATCATAAAGCTAGAGAGATGGAGCCCAGAATGACCTAAAGGGACTTTCCAAGGACAGAAAGCCTCTATGAGCAGCAAGTATGAACTCTGGACTCACACAGAGATACTATAAATGGATTTTCTTTCTCAACTTTATTGGCTTCTGAATAGAGGAGAAGTGGTCTCTAAGAACTATCTGTTTATCATTCATCTGTATTCACTTTCCTTTAACCAAGTTAGTCATTTGTTCTTTCCTGGGACATATGGGCCTTATTCCAAGGACATAAACTTCATTCAGTGAGTTCAGTAACCATAATGTGCTCAGGCATCCCTTAGAGTATAGAGTGAGTCATGAGAGATTCACATTTGTGAAAACATCCAAACTTTAAAAATATAAACAAGCCAAAATCCAAATATTATAACATAATTGGAAAAGATTTCCAGTCCTCAATGCTTTTCCTTCTACATTACAATAAAAGACTAAAAACTTGGTCATCAGAGTTTCTGGAGCTATCCATGTGTCTAGGTTTTCACAGAAGAATTTTGTTGTTGTCTAGTTTTCTGTTATAATTATTACAAATACCCTTGTCACTCTCCAAAGTGCTTCAGTTTAGTTAATAAAGTCTTTGTATAATCCTCCTTAAAGGGAATTTCTGTTACTGGTTATTAGTATAAAAAGAAGAGAATAGTACAGTTGTAATTCTTTCCTCAGAACAGCCCTAGAAAAAGGAAATAGAAACCTATACTTTTCAAAAAAAAATCAGATGTTACCTAAAGTAATAATACAGTCTTCCCAGTTTGGATACATTTTCACAAACTGCTCCGGTTAACCTCATTGACACTGTCAGTCACCATCACTGCCATGGAGTCAATAACAAGTCTGTTTGATACAACATCTCCCTTGGAACACCTGTACTTTGCTTCCAAATAAGCATCTAATACTAGGGTCTAAGCTTGTTCTTGTCTTCTTCAGGGTTTCTAGGACAGACATATGTACTAAGAACACTATAGATTGATTCAAGAAACAAAATGCAGGTTGGTAGGATAGGATATTATCTTACCTAAAGGGGAGGATAGAAATAGAGAAATAAGGAAGTATGGGAAAAGGCGAGAAGGGAGAAGAAAGTGTTGCAAAGAGTACAAAAAGAAAAAAAAGAGGGAGGGAGGAAAGCATGTTAAAATAAGTAAACATACCTCTTCTCAGCCTTTGTATGGATCAAGAGCGTATAGTCTAGTCATGGAGGTTAAAAAAAAAAAAAGAAAGCCATCAATTCAGTATTCGCCTCTGAAGAGTATGTGACTACCAAGTAGATCCACTCTAAAAAGACACTGGGATCAACCAGCCAACCAGAGAATGGGCCCACAGAGCTCATGCTCAAGATTAGACAGGAGAGAGAAGGATGGGCACTATGTAACAATACATCTGGGAAGCTACATTCCAATTGGCTTCGTGTGTGTGTGTGTGTGTGTGTGTGTGTGTGTGTGTGTGTGTCAGAGGGGGGTCATTATATGTTGCAGTTTGGAAGATACTAAACAAGGAAAGAAAGGACTAAAACAGAATGTGAAACAAAAAAATATCTTGTTGAAGCACTTTCTTAAATACTCACCTTAAGGTGAAGGGAAAAGATATAATTCATACACTTAGATTCTAGCACCAGACTGTTCTTGAATTAGATATGAATGTTTAAGGTCTGTTGACCTTCGTTTCTTATTGCTAAAGCAAGCGCTTTAACTTATTCTAGAATTTCTTCAGTTTTAAAAGTCAGAATTCTCCACATTTGCAGTTTTTCTTTGGAGCAGAAATTTAAAACAGAAAACTGCATTTATTGGAAGCATACCATTTAAGACTACTGGTATAGCCAAAAATGTTCTTTTACTTATAGAATAAATTTTAAAAGAATACATAATGATTTAAAAACTATGTTGTTATAATTCCAATGAATTCTGTCCACTGTTTTTCTCCTTTTTCTTATCCCTTCCCCATAAGACGTTTCCTCAGTGACATTTGACCTTCCATGCAAGGGTAGTGGGACACCTGCTATTTCACTTGAAGTTCTGACTTTGTTCCAGAATTTTCCTACCCGGTGAAGTAAAGCTCCAAACCACAAGCAGAATGGCTTACATGGTAGACAACACATAGCGCTGATGTTAGACCTGGAATCACCAGGTCAGAGCCCATGTTTGCACACCCGCTTCACTCTTGCAGGGAATCACCGAATCACCCTTTCTTTCCCAGCGTGGAAACACACATAATTACAAATGGTGGTTCTCTATGCTTAGGGATGAGGTATATTTCACATTTTTATATCAATCTTAACTTGCACTCCATATTTTTGATACTTTGGCATTTGAAGAATGACTTACCTTAAAAAGATTATGTCCCTCGTCCCTGCCTCAGATAATTTCCTGAAGCAGCAGACAAATTTGCTTGTGTGTGTTCTTTTCACATTACACCAAGCAATCCACAGTCTGTATTCCTGACTTTTCATTTATGGAATTCTTACGTGTTGGATTTCCCCTGCTCTCTTAACCCCTAGGTTAGGTACATGTTAACTAGACATCGCTAAGTTCTAGAACCTGCTCAAATTCCAATTTTAAAAACATATAGTAAATAATATATTTTTATTTATTTATTCACTTTACATCCTCATCATAGCCTCTTCCTTCCTCTCTTCTCAGTTCCACCCTCCCTCCCTCTTCCCCATACCCTGTCTTCTTCTCCTCAGAAAAGAGGAGGCCCTTCCCTACCAACCCACCCCAGCACATCAAGTCACATTTGGACAGACGATATCCTTTTCCCCTGTGGCCTGAGGAGGCAGCACCTCCAGGAGGAAGTGATTAAAAAAAGGAGGCAACAGAGACCATGTCAGAGACGGCCTCTGCTTCCCTTACTAGGCGACCCACAAGAAGCCTGAGCTGATCATCAGCTACAGCTGTGTAGGAAGCCTAGGTCCAGTTCATACATGGTCCTTGGTAGGTGCTTCAGTCTCCACACCCCCCTAAGCCCTGGTTAGTTGGCTCTGTTGGGCTTCCTGTGGAGCTCCTGCCCTCGGCCTTTTACCCAACTCTTCAACAAGTCTCCCTGTGCTCTGCCCAATGTTTGGCTGTGAGTCTCGGCATGTGTTTTGATTCATTGCTGGGTGGAGCCCCTCAGAGGACAGTTACTCTAGGCTCTTGTCTGCAAGCATAGCAGAGTGTCATTAATAGTGTCAAAGGTTGGTTCTCTGCCATGGGTTGGGTCTCAGGTCGGGCCAGGCATTGGTTGGACAATTCCCTCAATCTCTGCTCTATATTTTATCTCTCCACTTCTTGTAGGGCAAGATAAATTTTAGGTCAAAGATTTTGTAAGTGTGTGGTGTTCCCCTTCATCCACTAGGAGTCCTGTCTAGTTAGAAGGTGGCCTCTTCAGTCTCCATGACCCCTGCTACTAGGATTCTCAGCTAGAGTCACCCCCATATCCTCCTGGGATCTTACCCTCTCGTAGGTCTCCAGCTTGTTACGGAGATGCCCCAGCTCATGGTTTCTTTTCTTTCTGCAAGCCCTCTGCCCCGCTGCCCCAACTCTCCTCATGTCTGATCTCCACCCTCCACATCTGAATATCTGATCTTAACTGTTATGACAGGTATAAGATGAGATCTCAGAGACATTTAGTTCTCTGTCATACTCTGTTCTGTCTCTTCAAGCACTTCAGTCTATTCTGTTTCCTTTTCTGAGTGATATTTGAGTGTCCTCCCTTGGGCCTCCTTGGTACTTAGCTCCTTTGGGTCTGTGGAATTGTGGTATGCTTACTCTGTACTATATGGCCAAAATCTGCTTATAATTATGTACATACCATGCATGTCTTCTTGGGGTTGGGTTACTTCACTTAAGATGAACTTTTCTACTTCCATCCATGTGCAAACAATTTTTAAAATGTCCTCATTTTTAGTAGCTGAGTAGTATTCCATGGTGAAATTTAATGACACCACCAACTTCATTTTGAAGAACCAATAAGTTTATTAGCGTTACTTCCATGAGTATGATAAGGGTTACTTACAAGAAGATGGATGACAAAACAGCTATACCTCCAAAGATTGCCTGTCAATGATTCAGGAAAGCTGTATCCTTGAGCTCCCTATAGTAACTACAACAGCACAACAGGTCACACAATACCCTCCAGCAGCTTTCCTCCTCATAGAGGCTCCTCTCCTCAGCGATTGTTTCCTGCTTCTGCAGTGTGTGTGTGTGTGTGTGTGTGTGTGTGTGTGTGTGTCTGTGCGTGTGTGAGTGTGTGTGTGTGTGTGTGTTTGTGTGTGTGAGTATGTGTGTGTTGAGGAAGACAAATTAGAGGTGAGCAGAAGTCACCCAAAGAACAGACTGCTTTACCAAATATTTCCATTAAATATTTTTGTAGGTACCATTTTTCATTTTGGTCAACAAAAGTTATTTGCACTGATATTGGGAAACTATTTCTTGGAAGAGTAGTACATGAAATGTTGACTTGTTGGAATTTTAAAAAATGTGATAAAACCTTGGACTAGAGTGGAACCACTGAGATGATCAGAAGAAAGAACATTTTTTCAGTACAACATAGTCAAATTTCCCACTGCATCCTCATTGTTATAAGTGAATACCTGTGCCATTTTGATGCTATACTGTTGTTTGAAAGAGTAGAGAATAGCCTCTGTATTGTTGTGTTATTTTCTCGTCTACTTGTTTCAAAAAAAATAACACAAGTTAGAAACTCATGACCTTTAAAATAGAAATCAGAATCAAATGTGCTAAATGAAAATATTTAAGTGAAAAGTAATATATATACGTATATTCCTGAATATAATAACAACAGTATTCCTACCATACAAGAAATGTAAAATGAAGCCATTAAAGACATAAAAAATAATAGAATAAAATCTAGATTTTTCCAAAGAGAATTAAGATGATCTAAATGCTACTCATGTCAGTAATTTAAAATATCCCTTTGGAAGTTAAATCTCCATGGAAGATAAGATTGCTTAATAGTAATCATAACATTTGAATTTGTGCCACATATTACTGTTAATAATGAAACTAACTAAAACACTGAGGTATAAAATAGAGCTGTATAATTGCAAACTAGTATAGTACATATGAGGGTAGATGACAAGGCTTGAGTATAGACCTTAAAAATATATGTACTTGAACACTTTAAATGACAAGTGAGAAAAATGAGGCTTCCGTTGAAGAGGACCTGGGTTCTGTTCTAGCATCCATGACCACCTGTTAAATCCGATGTCCTCTTCTGATCTCCAATGGCAGCAAGCACATATGTGTACACAGACATACATGCATGCCTACAAAACAAAATAAATATCTATCTATTTGAAATATAAATAAATTTCCCTAGACTTTATCCTGATCCGAATAAACACCCAACAGACTTAATTGCTGTTTTTGCAGGGTCTGAAGGTGGAACCTTAGCGCTGCCATTTAAGGACACAGGATTAGCTTTCCCCATAGTACTCAACAACATGGCTGTGGCCTGGAGCAGAGAGAAGCCCTCAGCAGACAAGGAGCCTCCCAGTGCCTTGCTGATGCCCCACATCACTGGCTTTGTTTTTAGCTGATGTTTGTGCATGGAGGTGTTTTGGTTCTCTTGTTATTTTCTTTTGTGTATAATTTTTCAGCTCATTCCTTTGTGCTAGTATGAGGATTGCATTTAGAAACCTGGAATCTCTAACAATTTTAACTTATATCAGCTTAACTTGCAACACTGAAAAAAATTAAAATGGAGCACTATGCCTAATATACCACTGTATTTCAATACCAGCTTTTGTAATTCTATATGCATTCATCTGGACTGGGATTGCCCTGAGTTACTACCTCTTTTTGTTCCTTTGAACCTGAAGGATACCCTTGAATATTCCACTCAGAACAGATCTAGAGGTAATGAAATCCCTTAGCTTTTGCTTCATGGAATATCTTAAAATCTTCCTCAATTTGAAGGACAGCTTTGCTGAATATAGTAACTTTCCTGGTAGATAGTTAATTTTTTTAATCACTTTTAATATACCAGACCACTGCCTTCTCACTTCAACGTTTCTGGTGAGAACTCACCTGGTGGCCTTGTTAAGGATCCCTGGTATTGGATGGCTCTTCCCTCTTGCTGCATTCCAAACTCCCATCTTGGCTCTCAGTGGCTTGGTTATGTGCCTCATTGTGAGTCTCTCAATTCATGCTCTTTGGAATTTGTTGAACTTGGAGTTTTATATTTAAGTGTTTCCCCCCTTATCAAATTTTGGGTGTGTTCAAGCATTATTTTCTCAATTGTCTTTTCTGCCTCTTTCTTATTTTTCTGTGGCAAATGTGGCTCTGCTGGATGAATGGTATTCACCTTTCTCTCTCTCTCTCTCTGTCTCTGTCTCTCTCTCTCTCTCTCTCTCTCTCTCTCTCTCTCTCTCTCTCTCTCTCTCTCTCTCTCTCTTCTCCTTATTCAGACTTCACTTCCATGTCTCTAGGGACAATATGGTGTCTTAAATGAGCTGAATTTCTCTTTTACCTGGTGCTTTTTGTTTGCTGGGATCTTTGTTCAATTTGCTTGCATTGTCATTTCTCTTTGTGCTAAAGACCTTGAAGAAAAAACTTCCAGATGTTCTCAGTTTTCCTAAGTGTTTCCCTTGCCCCTGTGCATGGATGGTAAATTTCCTTTTCCCCGATACGTGCAGTTCGTTTTTCATTTCCTCCTTGTTAATATCTGCCCCTCTGATTCAGGGGAAAGTAAGTGAGACAATAGGACATCAATCCTCTAAATTTTCTGAAAATCCCTTTAGCTAGAACAAGAAAGACTAGCAAGGGCTGAGAACAGTGGCCACTGCCTCATTATCTACACTTTCATGATCAGAAGAAGCAGCCATCAATCAAAGCACAGATACTGCATGCTTGGAGGACAAGATTCCTTTGCTCAGCCTTTCTCCTGCAAGCTGTATGCATCCTGCTCCAGGGAAATGTGCACATCTGCTTACTATGAAGCAGTCCTGGGGAGTGCGTAATTAATTGCTACTGCTTTAGTAGCTGTAATTAACTAATGTTTAATAAAAAAAAATCTGTGTTTTCCCTTACGCATTTTAAAGATTCAATAGGCCACAACGTTCTAGTGCAGCTGCTGCCTAAGTTGGGAGCAGATTCCTAGAGTTTCTGGCGCTAACCCCACAGTTCTACATTCGCTAGTCCAGTCTCTGAGTGACAGTGTGACTTTTGGCATCGCTATGGCCAAATCCCTGGTGGAAAGTTACTTGAGGAAGAAATGGCTTATCTTGGCTCACCGTTTGAAGATACAAAGAAGGAATGGTACCCAGAGAGGCAGTAGGTAGCATGAGGATGCTAACTCCAAGGTCTGCAGACCCAGAAACATAGGGAGGACAGGACTAGGGACTAGCTTTACAAAAGTTCAAGGCCTGCTCAAACAGCAACCTATGTCCTGTAGTTATACCCCACGTCCAAAGTTTCTAGGACCTTCCAAAAGATTCCTGTCAACTGGACACCAAATGCTTAGTTGTATGAACCTATGGAGAAAGTTTTATGCTCAACCTGGAGGCTTCTAATTCTTTATCAACAGACATATGGTAGAGTGAAGGTGGTGGTTTGAATACAAGTGGCTCACATAGGCTTATATATTTGGATTTTGGTCATTAACGAGTGGTGCTAATTGACAGGGATTAGGAGGTGTGGCCATGTTGGAGTAGGTGTGGCCTTGGAGGAAGTGAGTCACTGGGGATGGATTTGGAGTTTCAGAAGCTCAAGCCACGCCCAGTGTTTTTCTCTCTTCTTGATGTCTGACAATCCAGATATAGAGTTTTTTTTTTTTAGCTCCATTTCCAGCACCCTGACTGCCTGCATGTTGCCATGCTTCCTACTATGATGAGAATGGGAATAAAGGTCTGAACCTGTAAACAAACTCCAATTAAGTGTTTTCCTTAGTAAGAGTTGTCGTGGTCATGGTGTCTCTTCACAGCAGTAGAAACCCTAACTACGACATAACTGAGAACAAGTAACTTTAAATTGATCGCTTAGGAAGCTGAGCATATATCCTTTGAGATATATATCAAAGAAGGGATTTGATTGTTATCCAAATGGTGAACCTAATAATCATGAGTCTCTGTAGTTTCCTTTACATGAGCATTTTCCTATATCTAGTCTTAACTGTCTTTCTCATTGCTTCCCTTATTGTTTCTAAGCACAGCTTTGTAGTTTTTAAAGAAGATATTAGCAGGGTGATAAATAAGGGTATATTTGCATTTTCCTACAAGTAGAAACTCATTTAGACAAGCACCATTTGTTCAAGATGCTATCTTTTTAAAATTGTATTGTTTTGGCTTTTTTGTTGTTGTTGTTGTTGTCAAAAATCAAGTCTCCATAGGCATATGGGTTATTTCTGGGCTTTGATTGAATTCTGTTGTTCAACCTGTCTGTTTCTATGCCAGTACCATGTCGTTTTTATTACAGTTGCTCTATAGTGCAGCTTGAGATCAGGGATAAAGATACCTCCAGAAGATCTTTTATTGTATAGGATTATCTCAGCTATTCAAGGTTTTTGGTTTTTCCACATGAAGTTGAGAATTGTTCTTTCGAGGTCTGTTAATAAGTGTGTTGTCATTTTGATGGGACTTGAATTGAATTTGCAGATGATTTTGGTAAGATGGACATTTTTACTGTTAACCCTGCTGCTCCATGTGCATGGGAGATCTTTCCAACCTCTGATGTCTTCTTCAATTTCTTTCTTCAGAGACTAAGTTTATTTTTTTCATACAGGTCTTTTACTTGCTTGGTCAGAGTTACACCAAGATACTTTATTATTTTTTTTTGAGGCTACTATGAAGGGTGTTGTTTTCCTAAATTCTTTCTCAGCACCCTGAGCAAACCTAAAGTCCAAGTGGATTAAAGATCTCAACATAAATTGACGAGTATATTTAATAATCTACTTTTTGTTCTATCATCTCTATATATTTCTATATCCCCCTTTCTTTCAACTTCTACCTCCTTACCTATGAAAGGAAGATAAAGGAAAAGAGAGACATCTCTGAGGCCATCCTAGTTTTCTCTCTGTATAAGACCAATAATAACTTATAACCAACTCCCAATGAAAATAAGCACCTGTAGCCTAAGAGAGCAAACAGAAGCCTACCCAACCTTCTCTTAAGGTTTCTTCAGGCTGATTAGGGGTGAATAATACCTTTGTAGGGTCCCAAATAAAATTGGGGAGCATGGTTAAACAAGCCAGAGATAGCATTTGTGATCCAGTTTTGGGTAACTATTTAGGCTATAAATTGTCTCTGTTACTTTTCATTTTGGAAGCTGCTAACCTGCACTTCTGGCTCACTCAGGTAATTAAGCTTTATTCTTCCGCAAGTTTCTGATGGGGCTGAAGACCAGATAGCTTAGTCTTACAGTTAAGCTTAGTTGTTTAGTGGTTAAGATGTTTTTAGGTCTAGATAGATGTTTTAAGCTGATAGAGATGAGATATGATAGATACTGATTTTCATTCAGAATTTTAAACTCACCAAGAAAGGGAAGATGTTTTCTTCAAGATTGCCAAATACAAATATCCAAAATACTGTAAATGTAACATTTACATAATTCTTGATTGTTTCATGGTTCTTTCTGCTGTATATAGTTTATTCTATTTATATGTAATAATATAAATGTGTAGGCAAAAAGAAATATAATAAAAATCTCAACATAAAACCAGACACACTAAATCTGTTAGAAGAAAAAGTGGCGAACAGCCTTTAGTTCACTGGCATGGGATACAACTTCCTGAACAGAACACCAATTGCTCAGGCTCTAAAATCAACAGTTAATAAATGGGACACCATGGAACTGAAAGTCTCCTTTAAGGCAAAGGTAACTGTCAACAGAACAAAATGATAGCCTACGGAATGGAAAAAGATCTTCACCAATCCCACATCTGACCAATATAAAGAACTCAAGAAATTAAACACCACCAAGCCTAATTATCCAATTAAAAATTAGATACAGAACTAAACAGAGAGGAATATTGAAAGGCCAAGAAACACTTTTAAGATGTTCAACGTCCCTAGTCATCTGGGGAAATGCAAATCAAAACGACCATGAGATTCCACTTTATACCTATCAGAATGGCTAAAATAAAAAACTCAAGTGACAGCACATGTTGGAGAGGATGTGGGAAAGGGGAACACTCCTTCATTGCTCGTGGGAGTACAAACTTGTAAGACCAGTTTGGAAATCAGTCTGGCACTTTCTCAGAACATTGGGAATAGTTCTACCTCAAGACTCAGCTATACCACTCCTGGGTATTTGCCCAAAAAATGGTCCACAATATGACAAGGATATTTGTTCAACTGTGTTCATAGCAGCTTTACTCATAATAGCCATGAAGAAACTGTGGTACATTTACACAAGGGAATATTACTCAGCTATTAAAAACAAGGAAATCTTGAAATTTGCAGACAAATGCATGGAAGTAGAAAAGATCATGCTGAGTGAGGTAACTCAGACCCAGAAAGACATGCATGGTATGTACTCATTTATAAGTTAGTATGAGGCCCATAATACAGGATATCCATACTACAATACACAGACCTAAAGAAACTAAATAACAAGGAGAACCCTAGGGAGAATGCTTAATTATCATTCTGAAAGACAAATAGAATAGGCACCAGAAGCAGTTGAAGAGAAGGAACAGGATTGACGCCTACCATAGAGGTCCTTGGAAATCCCCACCCACCAGGGGATTCAAGGAAATGCTGAGATCCACAACCACACTTCTGGGTGGATCGTTGGGAACCTTATGGAAGAGTTGGTGAATAGAAGAACTTGGAGTGATTAGGAGCTCCACAAAGAGACTAATGGATCCAATAAATCCAGGTGCTGCAGAGACTGATGCACCAATCAAGGACCATGCATGATGAGGACTTAGACCCTCTGCTCAGATGTAATGGATAGGCAGCAAGTCTCCTTGTGTGTCCCATAATATGGGGAGTAGGGACTGTCTCTTACATGGACTCTGGTCTTCACAAGTTGACCACTTCCCATTGGCAGGGTGGCCTTCCCAGGCTGTAGAGGAAGAGGATACAGGCAGTCTAGATAAGACTTGATATGCAGATGTTAGATGCTCAAAGAGGAGGGCTACCCCTTTCTGAGGACTAGGGAAGGGAGTGGTGGTATGAGAAGGGAGTTTAGGACCAGGAGGAGACAAGAGAGAGGGCCACAAATGACATGTAAAGTGAACAAATGAGAAAAAAAGAAGATATTAGAAAGATAAAACTAAATATGTATTCAGTATAACACTCCACGACTAAGCACAGAGATTAAAAAAATATAGTAAAATTCAGTGCACAATAGCTAACTCTATGGAAACTATGGAAAAATAACCTCTGATTTAATGTAAGCTTTAGTACACCAAATGAAATGAATAAAACAATACCAACAGATTGCTGGGCAGTACATAAGGTGAGATGCCACTGCAGAGCGTACTGTAATTCACAAGCCTCAGTGGCAAATCCATTTTGGGGCATTTGTTTGTTTGTTTGTTTGTTTTTAGTAGCAATACAGGAACTTAAGACTTATTATCACCAATAACATTATAAGGCAAGAAACAAGGAAATAAAAACAGAAGTTAGGATTTTAAGGAATGGTGTGATCTTTGAAGGTAACATAATCGGAAGCAGTAATAGAATCACCAGGCCAAACAACAGATTAGTGAAAGGCCAACAGGGGTGTCCAATACCATAACCCAACATTGTTTCTTTACCCCAGACATAACTAGATGAAGATGCTTAAAAATAAAATGAGCTATAATACATCAGAAGATTTACCTGTCCAGAGATCACCCTAAAAAGCGAAACATTTTTAACTTTAAATGTTTAAGTAGGAAGGGCATTAAGTCCAGTGGATCTGGATCCTGGGTGGGGGTGGGAGCTCCATAAACTGATGCACCAACCAAGGACAATGCGTGTGAAGAACCTAGACCCCTGTTCAGATGTGGCCAATGAGCAGCTCATTCTCCACCGTGGCTGTTGGGGGTGTGAAGGGCTGCCTCTGGCATGAATTCTGGTGCCCCTGACTTGATTACTTCGACTTGGTGGGGAGGACCTACTGGCACATAAAGGAAGTTGATGCAGGCTATCCAGATGAGACCTGATAGACTGTGGTCAGAAGGTGGGAGAATTGCCCCCCCCCAAAGGTATAGGGAAGGGGATAAGGGGGAAGAGGGAGGGAGGGTGGGAACGGGAAGATACAAGTGAGGATACAACGGGATGTAATATAACTAAATTATAATAAGTAATAAAAACTAAAACATCACAAAATTGAACAGACATTGAATATAGTGTGAGTAAATGCAGAAACTTTCATAACTCTAAGCAAGATTTTTAAATATTTAAAAGTTTGGCACTGGTTTTTGTTCTGTTTTGGTGTTTTACAATCTTGGTACTATCCAGCATCTGTCTCAGGCACACTAGGCAAGCACTGGTTAGCTTCCCTCCTGTCTTCCAGTGATAACATTTTAAAAACATCATTTCTCTCCAGGCTACTACAAATCTGATACAAGCCTAATAAAAACTTCCAATTATACAGGTTTTATATACTTGATAAAATGATGTTAAAATTTAAAGTGACTAAAGATATCTAAATTAACATTAAAAATAACAAAGAGAGATGACTTACTTCTTTTGAATATCAAGATATATAGAAAGAGCATGCTAATAAAAACAGTGTTTTATTGGTCTAAGACCAGGCAAATTGACTAATGGAAAATAATAAGTAGCTCTGAGACAGACTCATTAACACAAGAGAGTTAAATATATGAATAAGTTGGTGCAGCCAATTAGTGGAAAAGGGGCAATTTGCTTAGTAGATGGCTTGAGCTATAGTGGTTCATCTTGGGGTGAAAAATGAATCTAGCTCTCAACAGAACACAACACACACACACACACACACACACACACACACACACACACACAGACTCCTAGAAGGATATGAGAAACATATGTAGGAAAAATTAAACCATTAGTTTCCTGGGGTATGTGCTTCTCTATTAAGTAAAGAGGGATTTGATATCTAGATCATAAATAATCTCTTGTCAATTAAAAATAACCTCTTTACCCCAACCCTCCAAAAATGCCAATAGGTTAGTTTCAGAAAAGAAAAGCAAATAAATGCATGGAGAGGGACAAAATCCATTCACAAAGGCTGTTCACCTTAAGACATGAGGAGGTAAGAGAGCAATCAGAGTGTTGCTGCTTGCAAGACCATGTTCTCCAGTCTCGGTAAGATACTGAGCCCTCTTCCTTAAAGTCACCAACAACAGATTACATTTTAAAAAGTTCAAAGCACCCATTGAAAAACAGTAACTAAAAACAGGTGCAGTTGTGCACAACTGCAATCCCAAGACTTGGGGAGGCAGAGGCAGGAGGATCTCTGTGAGTTCAAGGCCAGCTTGGTCTACAAAGTGAGTTAAGGGCAGCTAAGGCTGCACAGTGTGGGAAAGATTAAGCTTTGTCACAGGTGGAAGCAGTCTTGGCGGGCTTTACCCCGGGGAACCCTGTCTCAAAAAACCATTAATAATAATAATAATAATAATAATAATAATAATAATAATAATAATAAATTATTATTATTATTAATCATTTACATCCCTTTTTTCCTTTGTATTTATAGACTTCATTATAAAATCTTACAGAGAGATCTTACAGAGAGCACAGACTAGATCCAAAGTCTACACAACTTAATGAACTTCTACATGGTTAGAATAGGCATTTGAAACAGAAACTGTAGAGTTTCCCATTAAATTTTACACTCTCAGTATAAAATACCATTTCTGCACTTATCTTCCACCTAAAACAAATGAAGAAATCTATTATAGAAATACAGCTAGAAAAATTACCTTTCTATCCTTTTCTATAGCTCCTGTCTATTATCTGCATTAAGTCCTTCCTCTCTTCTTTTTTAATTAATTAATTGATTCATATTACCCTTCCTCTGTTCCTTTATTTAGCTTATTTTATTCTCTTTTCTACATGTTGCTCTGTACCCACATGCACACTTGTTTACTTATACCTATACATATATTATTGAGTAAGTTCCATATATGAGAGAGGACATCCATTTTCTAAATAAGTTCCCCCTAAAACGTAAAACTAGTAAAAGACTCAATTGTAGAGTCTGGGTATAACTATTGAGCTGATAATAGATGATGATTTTATAAAAGAGATTATGCAACTTTGCATTCTAGAACGCTGTTCTTCACTAGTTGCCCTCAATTGTTATAGCCTATTCAGGCCAAGAAACACCACGTAACAAGCAATAGTTTCTTTAATATTATCATGAACTGAATAGGAAGAATCTAGAAGATGAAGTTAAGTATCAGCATTCAAACTGTAGCAAGGAAACCCAGACCTGTGCATAAGCCAATTCCAGTGGAGAACGTGTTGCTAGGAAATATCAACTATGTCCCATTTGGAGGGAATCCTGGGTGAGGTCTCAGACCAGGCCAACAGGTGCTCCACTAATGATCTGCAAAGGAGCAGTCCCAATGCAATTGGCAGATATACAAGCAGCAGATTATAGAAATGAAGAGAGATGGGAGTATATAGCTCTGTTTAGTATTCCTGTTTCAAAAGCAATAAAGAAACAAGCTGGTAGGTGGAGGAGAATTAGCCTCCAGACACTGTTTAAAAATGTATCCCAGGTAACTGCGTTATGTATTTACTCATACAACACTATGTTCAAGTGTTCCCTGTTGTTGGGTATTTCTTTCATGTGTAGGTTTTTACTACTCTAAATAATTCTATAACCAAGGAAAAACTGAATAAAGATTGTGATTTTTCCTAAAACTCAGCCACTCTAGCATTTAATGCATTTATATTTATGAATAAGTCTTTTGTTGTATCTGTAGGCTAAGTTTTCAGGAATAATGCTTTTGAATAGAATAGGTAGTTAGGTATCTGACTTTAATAAATATTTATTCACACATCTATATTTATTAATGTACAACATTAGTTTTAAATGCCACATTTCTACCAGCAAAATTTCACTGTGAAATGAAGCTCTGCCACAAACTGTGACTTTGATACAAAGTGTTGATCCTGGTCAGAGAAAGCTAAAGTAGGACTAATAATGCTCCCTGGTTTATGACTCCTGGTTCAAAGATGCGAAGATGTTCACACAATTGATGGGGTGGACCTATCTTTAAGCCCAGATGTGATTTTAGATTCCTTTCTCATCCCTCTGTTCTCTCCTGTCTTTGGTCTCTGTTTTTGTCCACAGACACTTCTTAGTTCCACTGCATAGATGATAGAATGAACACATTTAGACCGGGTTGGAAGTTGTCCTTCCCCACATAGAAACTTGGTGTGACCCTGCAGACTGCTTTTCTTTCCTGGACCTTACGTGTCTTTGACTTTGAGTCTCTTTCCACCCTGAGGCTCCATAGAATCTCTTTGTATCTTATACAAATCAAATAAGCCCATGGCATGAGACAGGGTAAGCAAGTCCTCAATAGTTTCTGCCTCACAAATATGCCTGTCAGATACTTGGGCCAGAAGGCTGAAGATGATGTTCCAGCATTATAAAGAGTTTTGGGTGACTGCTCAGGCAACAAAGGGTCTCTGTCATTTTTCATTTTGGAAGCTTCTAACCTGTATTTCCTGTCTACTCAGGTAATTAAGTTTTATTCCTTGTCAAGTCTATGATGGGGTTGAAGGCCAGATAGTTTAGTTTTACAATGAAGCTTAGTTGTTTAGGGGTTAAGATGTTTTTAGGTCTAGATAGATGTTTTAAATTGATAGACATGGGATATGATAGGCATTGATTTACATTCAGAATTTTAGACTCATCAAGATTGGAAAAATATTTTCTTCAAGATTGCCAAATACAAATGGCCAAGTCACTAACAATGCAACATTTATATAATCCCTGATTGTTTCATGGTCCTTCTCACTGTATGTAGTTTATTTTATTTTCTTTTATTTATTTGTAATAATATGCATAAAAATATAATAAAATAAAATAAAAAAATAAAAAATAAAAATAAAAAAGAAAGGCAGTTACATAGGAGGCTCTACAGTCTGATAGATCTTGCTCAATAATGGTCATAGGTAGCAGCAGATAGGCAGAAACTGAAATCTTGGAGTCTGGATGGAGTCACCCCAGGCATCTTGTATAAATAGCAACCTGTGGCATTGTTTCAAGGTCTGTTGAGCAAAGCAGTATGATATGAAGACACGGAATTCTTTTACTTCCGGGCCCTTGAATGACAGTGCTGTTTTCTGGGGTCCAAAGTCACTAGTTATTCACTGCAGAAAACAGAAAATAGTATGTCACAGGAAGCCCATACTGTCGGCTACAAGTGAATCAATGACATGACCCTCCCCATTCCCAGGCTTTGTCTCCATCGACTGCAATGAGACCATTGCAGAGGAATTCAGAATGAGAGGGTGAAATAATGACCTCTGTGATCTCCATCCAGAATTAGTGATTTTCTAGAAAAGGAGGAAGAGTTCATGAAAGCACTGTTTGTGTGATTCAACTTGAATCCTTGGAGACAGGGCAAGCCAATGAAAATGGATAGGAAAACACATACTTTTCCTCATGTTCCTAACATGTCCCTGTGAGAGCTTATTTTTATAGACAATAATATTGAGCTGCTGCAAATCCCATGGCTTCACTATATTCTATGAAATCAATGCAACATGGACATTGTCATGTATATACACGTGTGCATGCATTCATGCACGCATACACATAAAGGGTCATGCTTCTTTTTGCAAAGAGATGTTTTCAGGTTTCTCCCTTTTGCCTTTAAAAGTTCTTTGATAATTTTATCCATAAATGTAATATATTCTGATCAAAATTCATCCCCTACTTTCTCCACTGCAACTTTTCCCATGCTCCCCCTATTTATCAATGCCAGCTTCTTGTACTGTTTTTTAAACCCATTGAGTCCATTTAGTGTTGCCAGTATGAGTCTGTATACAGAGCCATCCATTGAAACATGGGCAACCTATCAGAGGCCACATCCTAAGAAAGCTGACACATTTTTTTCTATCTGTATTTTGAACCTTTAACACTATGTGGAGGTATGATGTGTCCTAAGTCTAGTCAATGGCTAAAGACCATGAACAACCTTCTACAAGCATGTCCTTCAAAAGCATCCCAATCATATTCTTGGGACTACCTCTTTTACAGGCTTCCCACATCTCTCTTACTGAATCACTCAAGGGCCTCAAATCCCAGTCCAAGAAGGACAACCTATTTACCATGGCATCTTTTTAAAATTTTTTAAAATTTTATTAATTTTTTCTTGTTACATCTCAATGGTTATCCCATCCCTTGTATCCTCCGTGGAGGGAGAGACCTGGTGGTACTCAGAGGAAGGACAGCAGGTTACCAAGAAGAGACTTGATTCCCTATGAGCATATACAGGGGGAGAAAATCCCCCTCAGGAACAGTCATAGGGGAGGGGAATAAGGGGGAAATGGGAGGGAGGGAAGAATGAGAGGATACAAGGGATGGGATAACCATTGAGATGTAACAAGAATAAATTAATAAAAAAAGGAAAAAAAAAAAGAGAGAATGCAAGTCGTCAGTCAGCCCCCATAGTGCCAAAGAAAACCACATTGGGGCTAAAAAGATGGCATTGTGGTTAAGAGCACATACTGTTCTTGTAGAGGCCTCTAATTGATTCCCAGCACCCAATTAGGTGACTCACAACTGCCTGTAACTCCAGTTGCAAGGGAGTTTGACATTTCTGGACTCTAGAGGCACTTAGACTCAAATACACATACCTCCCACACACGAGATTTAAAATGAAACAAAATCTTTAAAAAATTATAACAAAAATAAAAAGCCATCTTGGGGTGGCTCCTCTTGATGGGAATACCTTATAGATTCAAAGAGCTTGACTTCCTGTCCTAATTGTGGCCTCTGTGATGACTTTGGACTGCGAGGCCATAGCAAGTGCTTAACATTCTGTGCTCCTTTGCTGCAAGAACTAACTGGCTAAGCTTTCTAGTGAATGAACAGAAATATTGTAAGGCTTTTAGGTAATTATGCCTCTTCTATTAAAGATAATGCCTTGCCAATTTGGGAAATGACTTAACAAGCCATAAATCGTTACGTACTATAGCAAAGTTTAAAGAAACAGCAGTACTTAGGTACAAATTAAAAGGCTTCTTGACTACATGCAATTATTGTCCATGACTGCTTCATCTAGCTGGAATCGTCCCAAGAGTGGATGAAAATCAGCCTTAACAACTCTCGTTGGAATTTGAGAGTCATGAAGAATTTGCTTCCTGAGGAGATGAAATCTCAGAAAGTATTAGTTTTCAGGTGTGGTCACTGATCTCCATGTGGTCATGGATATGACACGAGCCAGTTAGAATTCCTCACTATGTGATGTTGGGCAGCATGCTCAGTTTTTTTAGCCTAATGCTTCTTATTGACAATGGGAATAAAAAATAGGATGTCCTTCAAAGCATTGTAAGATTTAAATGAGTATTATGCGTGCTTAGCATATCATCTGACTTGTCTACCGATCTCATAATTGGTAACTATCAGTAGATATCACAAAGAACCTTCTAGGTACTCTAAAAATTACATATGGCTGTAGTACACATTTCCTAATCACCTTTTAAGTTGCTCTCAGCTTTTTGAGTGTATTATTTTTAGTAGGAGAAACCATGTAGTATTCATATTTCCTACTCTTCTGAGGTTTGACTCAGCAGAAGGATGTACAATGACCTCATGAATATTCAGCAGGACAAGTGAAAGCTTCCTTGCATATGTTTAAAACACTGTTTAGCCCTTTCAGAAGAACAAATACATGTATTGACTGACTCCATTCTTTCTTAATGCTTTAAATTTCTAGTTTTAATATAATTTTATCCATCTTGGTTATTAATAGCAGAGCCACTCAGGTCATTGAAAGTCAGTTTTTTTAATACCACTGTCTCACCTTCCACCTTCGGAGCACTAGAGACCACTTAAATCAGATGAGTTTTAAGCAGACATGACCTGGGGTTTCCTTATATCATTCTCCAAAGCCTTCACATATTACTATTAGTGTCATTCAAGAGGGGAAGCTTTGCCATGTTTTCAAAACCTTACAGATCTATCCCCAAGTGAGAAAGGACAGAGGAAACATCTTCAACAGCTGGGACAGGTTTTACAAATTTCATAATAGTTAAAAGCTACTAACAAGGAAATATTGCACACGACCCTTGGCAAGAACATATTACAAAATCCAGTCTTTTTTTCCTGGGCTAAATAGGGTATTATTCATAATTCTTATTTGATGTCACCCTCTTCTCATTTCTTCACAGCAGAAGGCTTTCTGCATTGAAAAATTACTCCACTTAAAGGTGCCCTATGTCTGTGATTATATGCTACATAACCTGGCAAATGTCCCTCAGATGAAAAGTGCAGGAGGCCAGTGAAATTTCCAGTAGCAGATGGCATTTTCACCAACTCCAGAGCCAGCTTTCCCTCAGAGGTAAGAGCGGGATCCACCCTCACTTGAGTTACGCCGGGAAATGCCCATCATTTCCGTACCATCTCATTCATTCAACCATCACCCTTAATCCCCTGAGCATCTTAATAACGCCAGGAAAGTGTCCAGACTAATCCATCTGGCTCATGCTTGTGTCACCAGGCCCACCTCACACCACTTCCCTGCCATACAAACCGTAGACTCCAGCCATTTACATCTTTAATGCTTCAATTTTCACAGCTGACAAGCATCCCCAAGTACTGAATGACATGCCATAATAGGTAAATTTATTGATGCTCCAATTTTAATGCTTCAGGCTGGTGAGCTGAGTGGAGCACTCTGAGCCTTCTACAGGAAACTAGACAGTGCCATCTTGCCACATTTGTATTTGTTTCTCTGTGTGTTCTTTATGGGGTAAATCACTCACTTACTGTCACAAGCCTCAGCAACCTGCATACAATAAACACTTATATTGCTGCTATGTCTGTAAAATCCAGAAGGCTGACAGGGAGTGAAATTCCACCTGGGCATCCCCATGAGTAGTTAGTTACCTTCTGGTTATTTAGTATCTCTCTTGCTTTTGTGTTGGTTCACTTATGAGTTTTGGGTTGACATGTTGTCAGCTGACCCCATATTAAAGTTCACTGGTATGTGCAAGGAAAATTTAGTTTGCCACTCACGCCTTTATCCTTCTGCAGGCCAATCCAGATCTTTCTCATAGTAATAGCAGAGGTAAAAGAGCAACGAGAAATGATTGGACAGAGGGGGTATCAGATCTTTTCTTTTTAAAACAGGGTTTCTCCTTGTTATTGCCCTGACTGTCCGGGAACTCAATTTGTAGGCCAGGTTGGCCTTGAACTCACAAAGATCCACCTTCCTCTGCCTCCCAAATGCTGGGCTCATAGGCATGTGCCACCATCCTTAGCAAGACTTTCATACACATGGGCCAAAAAAAAGTCACATGGATACCCCAGAAGCATCTATTAGAGACACTACAATGCTATCTGGCCAGGAAGAAAAGAGAGGTATGTAAAGAGTGCGTTCCTGTGAGATATCTGAGCCTTCCCCTCCCTCCACTTAAATTTTTGGAAGAACTCTGCTTTTTACCCCCACACCATTGTATAGTTGCCTCTTTCTTTCACTCTTCAGATTATCTTTATATTTTATCAGTTATTGTGACACTTCCTGGAAGGTACAAGAACTGAGCAAATAAAACAACCCTCTCTGATTTTGGCAATAATGTAAGTTATTAGGCAGTAGATATGGTTGACTTGAGCCTTATAGTACAAATAAAGACAACAATATAATGTTTGGTGCAATAGTAAGGAGGAATAGAAGTCTGTGATAAGACAATCCTGTTGTGAATTGAGAGAGACATATTCCCCCTAGGCTCCTGTATTTAAACACTTGGTGACACTGTTTTCTTGGGTTATGGAACCTTTGGGAGGTGCAGCCTTGGTGAACCAAGTGCATCACTATGGGTGGACTTTGAGGTTTTATACCCTAGTGTACTTCCTGCTCTCTGTATTTTCTATGTCGACATAAAATGTGAGCAGCCAGCTTGCCTGCTTTCTTTCTTTTTTTCTTTCTTTCTTTCTTTCTTTCTCTTCCTTTTCTTTCTTTCTTTCTTTCTTTCTTCTTCAGTAAAATTTTCTTTTAAAACTTTTTTTCGTTTATTTATTAATTTAGTCTCTTTACAGCTTTATCCCAGCCCCTTTCCCTCCTCTCCTCTAAGTCACACACTCATTCCCACCTTCCCCTCTTCTTCTCAGAGAAAGGAAGGTCCCCAAGGGGTATGAACTTACCTCCAGTCCCAGCAGGACTAAGCCTATTCTCTCCCACTGAGGCCTGACAAGGCCAACCGCCTAAGGGAAAGTGATCTAATGACAACCCTTCTTCCATTGTTAGGGAACCCCCGTGTTGACTATGCTGCATGTCTGCTATATATGTGTAGGGGTATAGGTCCAGTCAATGCATGCTCTCTGGTTGGTGGTTCAGTCTCTGTAAGCCCCCTTGGGTCCAGGTTAATTGACTCTGTAGGTCTTCTTGTGATGTCCTTGACCCCTCTGGCTCCCTCTATCCTTCCTCTCACTCTTCCAATGAACTCCCCAACTCGGCTTACTGTTTGGCTGTTGGTCTCTGCATCTGTTTCCATCAGCTGCTGGATGAAACCTGCTATGATTGCAGCCAGGAATTGAGCAGTCAGCTTTCTAATCCTTCCATCACATCAAGGCATTTCATGCCTTTTCAGCCATCATGGCCTCTATATCCCTTCGGAACCAAAAGTCAATATAAACTCTTTCCTTTATAAATTGATTTTAGTCTTGCTGTTTATCATAGCAACAGAAGAGTAACTAATATATCTAATTTCACTGTGGTCCCAACTGATTCCATTGCCATTACCACAGATATGACACTGTGGACCCCATTTTTGTGCAGTCTAATCATCATTGGCCCGGGACCTTGGCAACAGGACTCTCATTGGCTAACCAAAGACCTATCTTCTTCCTGATTTTACTGCAGGATTACATGTGAAAAGCAAGAAGGGGGATAGCTTTGAGAATGATGTGCATTCTAGAATGTGTAATAGTAGTAAGCGTATCATTCATAATATTACATGGTTTATAAAGGAAGTGGATGACAAGCAAGATACAAAAAGCAGTGGCACCAATGTAATAAATGTCTGCTAAATTCCTTCTCTGAATATATACCTTAAAATAAGGCCATCAATTTTCTCTTAGTGGTAATAATGAAAAGTTAAAGGAGAAAATACGCAATGATATAGAATGCAAGAGAAAGTGCCTATATTTACTTTCTGGATACAAAAGCACCTCTGAGAAGCATAAAGAAAGCATGTGTTCTAGAAGGCAGATTGCTAGAGAAGTACAAAATAGGGATGAGCGGGGTGATATGGGGCTATCAATTATGACTTCTAAATTACAATAAAAAAGGATCCTAAATCTGTTCAGTGTAGACAGTACTTGGTAGAAATGGCTTATATATACTACTGAAAAATGTAGTTGGAGAGGCTCACTTTGGCAAAAGTACAGGGAGGTAGAACATGGAGGTGACAGAGCTGAGAAACTAAGTTGAACACTTGTAGGGGCTTTAATCCAAGAGACGTATGCATTGATTCTCAGCCAGAGCTGTGAAACTGTTTCATTAATGTGATTAAACGTGAGCTCATACGTACACACAGGGACACACACACACACACACACACACACACACACACACACACACACACACACACACCATACACATGGTAGGTTTACCAGATATTCTTTCACAATGTAGGCACTTTTTCCTGTAGAATTTCTGCAAATGGAGTAGAAGTAAATGAACTCCGAAAGGAACACAGTTCTAGCTACACCGGGGCTTCTCAATGCACAACATCTTTCAATGAAAGGAACACACACTTGAGAAAAGCATGGTTCTCCATCCATATACTGGATTAGCTGTAGGTCATGGGATGAACTCTTATACCACCAATTCCTGCCTTTGGTTATAGGGAGAATTCTGCCTGCCTACTAAAGGCTTTGTTAACATAAAAGGAGTATGAGTTAATAAAGCTGTCAACAACTTTCTTCCATGGACAATAACTTGTAGCACTATCCTATTAGTTTTATTTTCAGTTTTGTGTTTCAGTGACTTCTGGGATACCTGAAATAATTTATGATCTACAATCCTCTCGCCTTGGCAATTGAAAAGGATCATAGGATCATCTCTCTCCTCTCTCTCTCTCTCTCTCTCTCTCTCTCTCTCTCTCTCTCTCTCTTTCTGTGTGTGTGGTGTGTGTGTGTGTGTGTGTGTGTGTGTGTGTGTGTGTGTGTGTGTGTATGTGTAGGCATGAGTGTTCCTCTGTGTATTTTTATTTGCTTTGTTTTTTAGATAGGGTCTCACTATGGTGCTTCAGCTGGTCTGGAACTCACTATGTAGACCAGGCTAGCCTTGAACTCAATTCTGGCTGCTTATGTCTCCCTAGTGCTAAGATTAAGGGAGTGCACCACCATACTAGCCGGAAAAGCCATTCCAAATCTGTTCTCTCCTCCTTGTTTTTCTCTTCTACCTTGGAACAGCACACAAGTAGCTGAATTTAAAGGAAACTAATAAAAACATTCTTGCAACAAGACCTTAAAAAATGAGTCAATCAACTGGAGAATTCAGTTTAAGTAATTATCAGAAGGACACAGAAAGTTTCTGGTCAGTTCAATGCTATTGGGATAAAATGTGCATTGGCTAGGCACTAAAAAAATCCATTACTTTTTAGTTTTCTTAATTTATTTTACTAGTACACTGATATTGATCACCTCATGCATCATACTAAGACAGAAGAGTCAGTAACTCTGGCTTGAGTTGGGTGTTTCTTACTTTCTGGAAATCTAGAGGAGCAAGTTTTAGGAAATTGGGGAAATTTTTCTTTTAACCAAGAGATCTTACACCTCATTCTGGTTTCCCCTGGGTCTTTCCTGTCCTGAGGTCCAGTCTCTCCAGTGTTTTGTACCTGGGAAACTAGCCAGAGAGACTAGCAAGGAACTTGGTTTCAATCAGAGTTCATTTTATCAGAGGAGCTCACTGTAGTCTTAAGCTTGCTTCTTCCTGGATTTTCCCAGTATTATGACTTTCCTTATTCCCCATAGGTGGGATCTTGAGACACAGCTTTTATTAAGGTACTGTAGGGTAAGATTTGAGATCCTGAAATCTTGGACAGTGGAGCCTAAGTTACATCATTTACTTGATCATGGCAGGACATCTGCTGACTTACTTAACTTGTCTACATCTCAGCTTTATGTTCATAAAGTCCTTCATTATGGTACTGTTGCAAAAATTAACTGGCTTAAATCATATATGCTATTCAGGCAAGTACTCAATGCACACTGGTGTCTCCTTGCTGGTACCCACACTTTCTTATGCTTTCCGTGTTTTTGTTCCAGCAGCTCAGGATATTGTTAGCAGAATCTTCCTGACTCTGAAGACCATGAGAACTGAAGAGTCTAAGGAGTCTATCTCTATGAATACAGAACCCTACAGATGGGACAGGAAAGAAAGAGAAAGATAGATACTTCCTCCATCAGACACAGACCTATGGAAAGGTTGGACAATGACTGGACAATGATCTAGCAGTGATAAGAGACTAAGAGAGGTATTTAACAACATTGTACTTTGATTCCTAACTTGTAGGGGTTTGTGGTATTTACATGAGTTTCTATAATCATTTTCTAACACAAGAGTTTGTTGCTTTGGTTTGGTGGTTCCTCGGATTTTACCTTTTTTTTTTTTTCCTACTTCTGTGAAACTTTGATTTCCACCTTTCTTCTTTTCTTCTGCAAGGCTGTTCCCAGCATTGTGGGTTTTCCTCCATACGTTGGAAAGACAGGGTCTTCAAATCACAGCCTTTACTAAGGCTGTGCAGTATAGGAATTGAGACCCTGGATTCTATAACGAAGGGGTCCAGATTTCACACTGCTTATGACACTTCCTGGATTATAACATGCCATCTGCTGAGGTAATTAAATCAGAGCTAATTAAATGAGGAGTGTTTACCACTCTAGTGGTAGGACCTGGGAGAGTAGAACCTATAAACAAGGCAGACTAAAGTCTCTTTTAGTCCAATAATAGCCAACATCTTTCAGAGCATCAGATCATTTATCCTCCAATGATTAAAGGAGTCCAATGAGTAAACTATACAAACACAGGAGCAAACTACACATGGACTAAAACTTATCATCAGAGGCATATAAGCAAATAACAGTAGCCAGTTTTACTGAATAATATGAAGCAAACTCACTCTTATTTGCTACAACTTGGAGGGACATGAAAGCATAATCCAAGAATAATTTCTGTTTTTGAAGAAACAGGTCATAAGACTCTTGTCTTGTTTTTTTTTGTTTTTGTTTTTTGTTTTTGTTTTTGTTTTGTTTTGTTTTGTTTTGTTTTTTGAGTTTTCTCACAAGCACTCAGAATTCTCCACACATGACTCTATTCTTGTACCATGTGCCGATAGAGGAGGTCAAGTGTCACCATACAATCTCAGTTTTGTTGGCACAGCTGCATTTTCTTCCAACAGTCTTCTATTAGCCTTCATGTTACTGATCATGTTGAATTCATAATTTTGTTTTGAGTCATGTAAAAATGTATAAGTTAAACACAAGTCACCAAAGCTTAACATACTTCTGTTTGGTTTCTTTTTTTTCTGTCATAAGTTGTTTTCTACCAAAGGAGGGAAAACAGCTATGAATGCCAAATGGTGAAGAATAAATGATATGACTTTAAATATTACATTTATGAATAATTTGTAGTATGTTTGATTATGTATTCATACATTCTGAAGGTGAAAAGTGGTCTTTCACTGGCTTTGTCAAGCACAGGAAAACCACTTTGCTACAATTTGCTCCCATTTACTGTTTTTAAATGTAGCCGGGCTAGCAAGGAAAGGGCATTATTTACTTTTCTTGTCACTATAACCTAATTCCTAACTAGAAGCAACTTAAGGTAGGGAGCGCTTGTCACAAGTTCCTGGATACAGTCTGTCATAATTAGGAAGCCATGGTGGAACAGAGGTCTGAGGCTGAGGTAGCAATAGGCTGAGGCCTCTAGTGTAAATATCTCTATACCAGGAAGCAGGGCTAAGATTGGAGTCAGAATTGAGGTATAAACCTCAAGATTGTCACCCTAGTTCTTCCCAGTGACTCACTGGTCCAGTTAAGCTCCATCTCCAAAAGGGTCTTCAACCTCCCAAAACAGCATCACCAACTGACACACAAACACTGGAGCCTGTGCTAAAAGAGTGATGCAGTGTTTATTGGTACCTAGCACTAAGGAGGCACATCATGCATGTTATTGCACTTAACTTCTGAACAACCCTTGGAAATAAAAAGTTGGAGCCCTGCACAATGATGCACTCCTGTAATCCCAGAACTCTGGGAGGGAGAGGCAGAGGCAGACAGGCCTCTGTGAGTTCAAGGCTATCCTAGTCTACAAATTGAGTCTAGGATAGCCAAGGCTACACCGAGAAACTCTGTCTCAAAAAAAAGCTGGCATTAAAGTTCAGTTTTGTCTCACCCCCAAACCCAAGCTCCCTTGCTACTTGTATGATAAGTTTCTAAGAACTAATTAGTGTAGCTTAAAATAGAGCTGTTCTAGATTTCACCAAGCCTCAAGCCGAATAGAAAATAGATAAAAGATGAAAAGAATGCCAGGCATCCACAACAGGTAAAAAGTCAGTTTCCCATGATTTGCCTTCCTCTCCCCCACCAAAGAGCACTTACAGCAACCTGCTTGCAAAAGTTCATTTTCGTTGTATTCTCCCAGGCTCCATCCATCCCCAACACGTACATGCGTTACTAAAGACCCAATGAGCAGTTCCTTTGTCCATTACAGTCTAACTCCAGAGCTAAGTAAGGGAACAGAACTTACTATCTCATGCAGACTACTGACAGAATCGTCCTGCCTGTCCACAATTTTGCCTTTTTAAGTGTGGGCGATTTCAATGGAAAAGTTCCAGCACATTGTCAGGCTATGTGAAAGAGATCGAAGGTTGTACTAGGAGCAAGGACTTCTGTGTGTGCATAACTTTCACTTTCTTAAAAAGTTCTAGGAGAAGTTAGACCCAAAAGAGTTCCTTGAAGCACCAATGAACTTAAATGAACGCCATGGCTTCCTCCCAGCTTGTGGTACTTCATTTAAGTTACTTAATAGACTTCAAAATGGAAACATGAATTGCCTTTATTACTTGGGTACCATTGCCAGAAGTTGAGCCTTCCTGCAAGAAGTCTTTTTTACAGGGGTCTGTGCCTCGATGCAGAACCACAAACACTGTGCAGTTGGGAGGAATGAGCATCAAGTCCCTTCTTGAACTTGATGATATTCTCTATCAGCTTATCCAGGTTAAGCTCATCTTAAGCAGTATTAACTGTGATGAGCAAAGTGGGCGGAGTGCACCAACAAACGCTGTGCTGATTCTCAAAGCTCTGGTCATCTTACTGTCCCATCAGCAATTGCTCCTACAGTGGGGAAACAACTCACTTTCTTCCAAGCACCTACCAATACATTAGATTCTTGACTTCAATCCCATGCCCTTTGAGATAACAGAATACAAGAATCTGGGGCTAGTAGAAAAATAAAAATGTGTCCCAGACGTGACTCTGCTAGTTGAAATGAAAGTGAGGCGTGACAGCAAAGCATCCTGACACAGTCTGCTGTTCTTCCTGTGAAGTCACATGGACTTGGCTCCCTCACTTGCACTCCCTCAATCATCCTTTTATGAACTTATTTCATAAACATGTTTTGAGTGCCTGTTACGTGGTACATATGGTGCCGAGTGTGGAGCTATGGAGTGAGCACAGCAGACCAACTTCTATCTGGGGTTACATGCTGTGTGAGGGAGGAAAATGGTGAGCAGAGAATGTGGCAAGTGATGAGACTATACAATATTTCAAGCTCATAAATACACAGAAAGGACACAAAGTGGGTTTTAGGAGATGGACAGAGTCACAGAAAGATTGACTCTCTGAGTGAATCCTGGAGAAAGAGTGTAAATGAATATTGTTGAGATGAACAGTGTAAGGAAACTGAAGCACTCACAGGCAGAGAGAAAAGCAGGCGAAGGCTCTGAGGCAATAAACAAGCAAGCAAACAAACAAAAAATAAGTAAATGTCTTGTGCTTTCTCCTGACCTGGCAGAAGCTGAATATGATTCACCTGTTGTCTGGTTCCTCCAAATTACATCAGTAACATCATGTCATCCAAATCCACCTCTAAGAACCTGGAAAAAAGGGACCACCTACTCAAAAAGTCCCACACTCATTATTATTTGTCACATATTCCAGCCACATTGACCCAATTTTCGAACTAATGGCATTTATATTATTCTTTTTTATGAGACAGGAATTACAAGTTATAAATTATGTTACCCTATAAAATGAAGCTACCCCAATGTCTATGAAGCATTCTCTGTAGTCCCACAAGCACTCTGCTCTCTTATAGAGTAATCTCCAACTCATCAATCCTGGGTACCACTGAAATTGCCATCCCTCTGATTTTACTGTCATTCACCTAAAATGCTATTCAGAAAAGAACTATTGGGAAGAAAATCAACATGCATAGACCAACTAGTTTGTGGCAGCTACATCTTCTTTAATGGTAAGAGGCAGATACTGTCATTGCATTTGCAGATAAGGAAGCAGAGGACCTGAAAAATGCATTGTGTACTTATAATTACACAAATCAGGAGCAAGAGCACATACTTGGATACAAGTTTTGCTAAAAACGCCATATCTGACTTTAGTCCAAGGCATTTTGTCCTTTGTGTGACTTGCCCCATGTTGAAATTTGGATGCATATGGCATTTGTTACTCTTCCCTGTAGATTTGTTCTCATCTGAGTTCCTAAAAAGTAAGAAACCCAAGCATGTAAAGTGGCTATGCAATTCACTAAGAGAGTGTGCAAATAAGCTTTCCTTTAAAGTCTCGAAGTAGGGGTTCAATATTTACTGCATGTATTGTCCTTGGTTGGTGCAGTAGATTGCACAGACCCTCCTGGGTCCAGATCCACCTGTCATGATGTTCTTCTTGTAGGTTTCTAGAACCCTTTGGAGCCTTCTATTTCCTCTTCCTCTCATACTTCTTTCACCTAGAGTCCCAATAGGAGGTCCCCGCATCTATCCCAATCTTCTGGTAAGTGAAGAATTTTCATGGGACATCCCTGTTGGGCTAGTGTCCAATTATAAGTGAGTAGATACCATGCGAGTCTTTCTGAGTCTAGGTTAACTCACCCAATATGATGATTTCTAGTTCCATCCCTTTGAGGGATAGAACATTATGCATAGTTGTGAGGAAAGTGGGTACTGATTCGGACATAAACTTTGGTGCCCCATATTTGACCACTTCCCCTTAGTGGGAAGGCCTGGTGGTACTCAGAGAAAGAATAAGAAGGCTACCAAGATGAGACTGAATAGGTTGTGACCATATGGTAGGGGAGGAGGTCCCCTTCTGTCACAGACCTAGGGAAGGGGAATAGGGTGAAAGAGGGAAAGAGGGAGGAATGGGAGGAGACAAGCAAGGGGATCACAATTGAGATGTAATATGAATGAATTAATAAAAAAAGAAAAACATTGTAAACAAAAGAGGAAATTACCCAAAAGCCTATTAGTGAAATTAGTTAATAAAACAAAATGTAGTGTAAAAAAAAAAAAAACAAAGTCTCGAAGTAAGAGAGAGAGATATAATGACAACTTTCTATTGAGAAATCTAAGTTTTAGAGCATCAAGATATCTTACTTTCCATAGTACTGTTCTTCATAGGATCCATTATTTTATTGTTTACTTTCCAGAACCTTCCAGGCCTTATCTTTTCATTCATTCATTTATGTATTTAATCACTTTACAGCCTGATCCCAGCCACCTCCCTCCTCTTCTCCCATACCCACCATTATGACTCCTTCCCCTGTTCCACCCTCTCTTTCTCAGAGAAAAAGAGGCCTCCAAGAGATACCACCCCACCATGGCACCTCATGTTGCATCAGTATTAAGTGCATCCTTTCCTACTAAGGTCTGACAAGGCAGCCTAGTTAAGGGAAAGGGATCAAAAGTTAGGCAACAGAACAAAGTGACAGCCTACAGACTGGGAAAAGATTTTCACCAACACTACATCTGACAAAGATCTAATATCCAAATACATAAAGAACTGAAGAGATTAAACTCTACCAAGCCAAATAACCCAGTTAGAAATGGGGCTCAGAATTAAACAGAAAATTCTCAACAGAGGAATATTGAAAGGCTGAGAAACACTTTAACAAACGCTTAACATCCTTGATCATCAGAGAAATGCAAATCAAAACAACTCTGAGATTCCATCTTACACTGCTCAGAACGGCTAAGATCAAAAACTCAAAGGAAAGCACATGCTGGCGAGGATGTGGAGAAAGGGGAACTGTTCATAGCAGCCTTATTCATAATAGCCATAACCTGGAAGCAACCTAAATGTCCCTCAGTCAAAGAATAGATGAAGAAACTGTGGTACATTTACCCTATGGAATACTACTCAGCTATTAAAAATAAGGAAAGCTTGAAATTTGCAGGCAAATGGATGGAACTAGAAATGATCATCCTGAGTGAGTTAACCCAGACCCAAAAAGACTCACATGGTATATACTAACTTATAGTTGGACACTAGCCCAAAAGGGATGTCCCATGAAATTCTTTACTTACCAGGAGATTGGGATAGATGTGGGGACTCTTGGTGAGGGAAATACAAGAAGTTGGGGAAATAGAAGGCTCCAGAGGGTCCTAGAAACCTACAAGAAGAACATCATGATGGGCAGGTCTGGACTGAGGTGGGGTCTGCTCAATCTACTGCACCAACCAAGGCAATACATGCAGTAAACATTGAACCCCTAGTCAGATTTAGCCAATGGACAGGATGTTCCCCACAGTTGCATGGAGAGCAGGGACTAACTCTGATATGAACACTGGTGGCCCATATTTGACCATATCCCCTTGGTAGGAAGACCTGGTGGAACTTAGAGGAAGGATAAGGAGGCTACTAGGATGAGACTTGATAGACTGTGACCATATAGTTGGGGAGGAGGTCCCCTTCTTTCACAGACCTAAGTAGGGTCAAAGAGGGAGGGAAGGAGGAATAGGAGGATACAAGTAGGGTATAACAATTGAGGTGTAATCTAAATAAATTAATTTTAGAAAGCTAGGCAACAGAGACAGACATCCCATACTGTCCTTGTTAGGGAAGCCACATGATGACCAGTCTACATATGTGTAGTGGGTCTAGGTCTAGCCTATGCATGCTCTTTGGTGGATGATTCAGTCTCTTTGAGCCATAATGCACCCATGTTAATCGACTCTGTAGGTCTTATTGTTGTGTCCTGGACCTCTCTGCCTGCCTTAATCCTTCCTCCCATTCTTCCACAAAACTCCCTGAGCTCTGTCTATTGTTTGGCTGTGTTTCTCTGTGTCTGTTTCCATCAGTTGGAGGATGAAGCTTCTGGGAAAGAGCTATGCTAGGATCCTATCTGCACGCATCGCATAGTGTCATGAAAGCGTCAGGGGTTGGCTCTCTACCATGGCATGGGTCTCACATTGGGCCAGTCATTAGTTTGGCATCCCCTCAGTTCCTGCTTTATCTTTATCCTTACACTTCTTGTAGGCAAGACAAATTTTGGATTGAAGTTCTATGGGCGGGTTGATGTCTCCCTTCCTCCAGTGGGAGTCACACATGGCAACAGGAGGTAACAATTCCAGGCTCCATATCCCCTGCTGTTAGAGTCCCAGGGTCACCCACATACACTCCCAGGAGCATTCCCCTATTCCAGAGATAGCCCTCCACAGATTTCTGTTTTCTCTCCCAATCCTTTCCATCCCTACTCTCACTCTCCCCATTCCTGATCCCCACCCCATCTCCCATCCAGTTTCCTCCCTCTGTCTACTTCCGGTATCTATTTTATTTCCTCCATTGTGTGAGATTCAAGATCCTCCCTTGTGCTCTCTTAGGCTTCTTTGAGTCTATGGATTGTAACATGGTTAGCCTGTACTTTATGGCTAATATCTCATTATAAGACACCATGCATGTATTTCTGGGTTTGGGTTACCTCACTCAGGATGATATTTTTAGTTCCATTCATTTGCCGGCAAGTTGCATGATATCTTTGTTTTTAGTAGTTGAATAGTATTCCGTTGTGTAAATGTATCACATTTTCCTCATCTATTCTTTAGTTGGGGGAAGCCAATACCATACAGTGTGAAAAATAAAGCATCTTCAACAAATGATGCTGGCCTAACTGGATTTCTGCATGTAGAAGAATGCATATAGGTCCATATTTATCACCCTGCACAAAATCCAAGTCCAAGTGGATCAACTATCTCAACATAAAACTGGATACACTAAATATAACAGAAAAAGGGGGGGGGGGTGAAGAGCTTTGAATTCATTGGTACAGGAGACAACTTTCTGAACAGAAGACCAAGAGTTCAGGCTCTAAGACCAACAATTAATAAATGGGACATCATGAAACTGAAAAGCTTCTGCAAGGCAAAGGACAAAATAACAGCTTACAAAATGGGAAAATATCTTCACCAACCCTGCATCTGACTGAGGGTTAATATCCAAAATATATAAGGAACTCAAGAAATTAAACACCAAAAAAACCAAGTAACCCAATTAAAAATGGGGTACAGAGCTAAACAGAGAAATCTCTAATGTCTGGAGAAGCACTTAAAGAAATGTTCAACATCCTTCGTCATCAGGGAAATGCAAATCAAACTACTCTGAGATTCCATTTTATACCTGTCAGAACAGCTAACATCAAAAACAAGTGACAGCACATGCTGGTAAGAGTGCGAACTTGTACAGCCATTGTGGAAATCAATCTGGCAGTTTCTCAGAAAATTGGGAATAGATCAATTTCAAGACCCAGCTATACCACTCCTGGGCATATACCCAAAAGAAGCTCCATCATAAAACAAGGACATTAGCTCAACTACATTTATAACAGCTTTATTTTTAATAGTTAGAAACAGGCCTTAATTTTTAAAAACTTTACATCCTTTTAGACCAGGATCTCTTGTATCTCAGATTGACCTTGAACTGAATATGTGGCCAAAGACTGCTTCCACCTCACACTCCTAACTCGGCACCTGTACTAAATAGATAACAGGATGTGACATTACCACATCTAACCTACGCCTACCCTTTCTTCCTACGGAGTCCCATGGATGTAGTACTGATCCCTGACTGGCCTGTATGCTCATTGATAAAATATCAAAATGAAGCAACGTAAGTTTTAAGAACAAATGGTTAACAAGCATTCAGCGGATAACAGTCTTGCCTTTCACTTCTGTCAAACTCATTGTGTTGTTTAACAGTCTGTCCTAGCTTTTGGTTTTACTGACCTCATTTCCTAAGTTACACTATCTAGCCCTTACATAGCATTGTTGTTTCCGTGTTTACTATCTTGGTCACTATAGTAACCCTTTGATGCAGACACCTTTGCTTTAGTATGGTTTTGTGAAAGAGGGAACTAAGGTTTGAGAGATGACCTGACCTAGTAAGTGAAAATAAAAACGCTGAGGCTCTTGTTTTGCTTTATGGTCTTAATTGAATCACAAAGTCTCAACTCAGTTTACTCAGACTTAAAATATAGGAGGAATGTGTTTTATGTTGCAACTCTGCAAGGAGAAAACAGGTCCACAGTTCTGTAGTTATAACACTAAGCACTCATTCACTCCATGCATTATTTTCCCTACCAAAAAAATGCAATAATTTTCTAGGTTCTTAGGAGGAGGAAGTAAGGCAATAACCAAGTTAATACAAGTAAACTGTTTAAACCCAGGTCCTACACCCAACAAGGTTTCAGCAAATGTAGTCTACTATTACTTCCGGTCATGGTTGCTCAGGTACAAAGTAGGAAAGTTGACTTTGAATGAGTCCTCAGAGTGGGGAGGGAGGTGATTTAGGAAACGAATAATTAAATTCCTATAATGTGCTAAGCTCAGGGCAAAAGCCCTTGCAGATTTGCTCATATCACTCTCATAACAAGACCAGGAAAAGAGAGACAACTAGAAACAGGGAGTTTGCAGGTTCAAATCCCTAGCCTCTGAAGTTTCCAATCCTTAAGTGAAAAAAATGAACAAACTTTCTAATTAACATAAATATGCCTAAAGGGAGCGAATGAATTGATGCCCTGCCTGCCTTCTTGCTGGAGCTCCTAAGAGCCACCAGACTGCTGCAAGAGTTTGCAGCTCTCTTCCTGCTGCTGACAACAGCAACAGAAAATCACAGGCTGCAGTTACACCCCCAGACCCAACATATCAGGGGACAAACCTCCTGCCCTCTCAAAGGAGCCCTCATTCACCTTACACTCCAGGCAGAGGCTGGAAACTGGGATGGGAAGGCTTACTCAGAGCCGAAGGGGTTTTTGTCACTGGGAATCTGTGGTGCTAGGGTTTCCTTGCTGTTGACCATGTGCCTAATTAGCCTTTAACTCTTTAACCACAACAGCATCTTAAAACACAGAGAGGAAATTACCCACCAGCACTCTGAGCCACATGGAAGGAATTAATGCCTTCTTTCACTAACCCTCTTTTAAGGCACCGTAATAAATATGCATTACATTTAACAGTCCTCTTCCCCTGAAGCTAAGCATGGGTTTCAACGAAAATAAATACTCTCTAATGTGTCTCAAGATGCTACTGTGGGATTGCAAACAAAATGTCACAGATCCCCATTCCTATAAGAATGCACTGACTGCCTAACGGCAGAGTCAGAGGTCGGTAAATAACGCTCTCGGGTCAATCTGTTATCTCACATTCATAATTCAATGATATACCAGCTTGGTTTGGTGGGAAAGCCACCTGCCAATCTGGTTGTTTCCAGCCACCATGCTAGCTTTGCCCAGAATCAGTGTGGAGCTCTCCTCAAGGCTCAGGCATGACACTGATGAGTTAGCTAGATGGATCACTTGCCTACTACACATTTAACTGTTGTTGTAACATGGCACATGATTTAGTGCATTATCATGCATGTACTTTATACATGTGTATTTATCATATAGTTTTTTCATATATGAGTATAGAATTATCTAGGACTATAGGAGCATTACAAATTTATTCATGAATAGGCACATATATACAAATAAAACATCCAGAAATGTAAGTAAATATAAAATAAGCACATGGGTGTATGCATATGGATGAATATGTGTGAATGAATCTTGGTATGGAGATTATATTTATTTCTATGGATAAAGAGATGTGCCATGTAAATTAGTGGCTTGTTTATAACCTCCAGAAGCACTGTTTTCTAGATCAGTAAGATGGACTTGAGGATAAATGCTCTGAGTCTAGGAGGCTGACACGTGTGATTCTCAGAGGTCTAGGTTTCTACAGCAGGTTTGCAGTGATATGTATATGCAGATGTACATAAGCCTAATTACCCTCCTCACCATGTCACTCACTGGCCTCAGGACTTTTTGCAAGCGATCTGTATAACAGGGTTACTGACATTAATTACTAAAGATGTCAGGAGTTCTTTTTTTATAAATTTATTTATTTGTTGTGAGACAGAGTCTCTCTCTATGTAGTGCTGGCTGTCCTGGAGGTTACTCTGTGTATAGATCAGACTACCCTTGAACTTGAAGCAATCATCTGGCCTCTGCCTCCCAGGAGTTGGGATTAAAACACCTTTAATCCCAGAATTCAGGAGGCAGAGGCAGGCAGATTGCTGTGAGTTCCAGTCCAGCCTGGTCTACAAAGCAACTCCAGAAAAGGCAAGCATACAGAGAAACCCTGTCTTGAAAAACCTAAAAAAAAATTTATCATGACACCCTGCTAGGATGTCAAATTTCTTAAGTTTGTGAATGCACTAAAAGATTTTACACAGACCTGAGGATACAGTAAATGAAAATTATGCTGATATATACCTCTACATCTCTCTATATAACCATAGTTAAATATCAGAATCTTGTAAAGATTATGTTTCTAAAGGGCCCAATATGCTTATTAATGAATTTTTGTTTTGTGTTTTGTTTCGTGGTTTTTTTTTTTTTTTGGTTGGTTGGTTTGTTGGTTGTTTTTCTTTTTCTTTTCAAGACAGGGTTTCTCTGTGTAGCTTTGGCTATTCAGGACTAACTTTGTCGACAGGGCTGGCCTTGAACTAAAGACCCAGAAAGAGTGTGCTTTGTGAGGAAAGGAAGGTCTCAGCAAGGACTTCAGAAGATCATTTCGTGAGAAGTTCAGTAGTATTGATTTAGAGGTTATTAAGTAAAAGAGGATTCAATTAATTTTGTGTATTGCCCTTCGATAACCATTGCCCTGTGTTAACTTCTTTGACAATCTGACTGGACTTGAAATCACCCATAAGATATATCCATCTTTAATGTAGGAACCATTAATGGGCAGGGATCCCAGCTAAATACAGAGAGAACAGGTTAATCTTGCTATGGATCGGCATTCATCCTTCTCTGTTTCCTAGCTGCAGACACAGTGGGATCAACTGCCTGTGCTTTTGGACTGTAGAGCTGTTCTAACCATCTGCGTTCTCAGCCAGTATAGACTACATCTTCACACTGAGCCAAATAAACCCTCCTTCCTTAAGGCACTTTTGTAAGGCAAAACCAACACTAATAATACATGCCTTTACTCTCTTTCCAAGTAACACGTGAAACTCAAACATGGCGCAACATACATACTTGAAAGCATATGCACACTCAGGCATGTGGCTAGTCACTTATTTTGCATATAAACACACATATATGCTCACACAGTTTCCTGGGTGCACAACCATGAATGTCACAAAAACACTGTATTTCTCTGTTCTACAGTTTACTCTCAGTTTTGAAGATTGTCAGTTGTCTGTGATAACCTCGGGGGTCAATCCTACTGGAAAAGTCAATGTGCCAAGATTGCCTCTTAAACTAGCCATTGATCTTTTAGATACTAAGTTACTTCTAGAACTAGTTTCTTTAACACAGTCATCTGATCAGGGAGATTGTAGCCACTTAGCATTTCATTAGACAGATACAGGCCCATAAAAGTTACACAAACTGCTCCCTTCTCTGGACCTACACATCACCAAGGCTAAAATTCAGAACCAGTTTACTGGCTCTCACAAGCCCATACTGTAGTCTAATGTTCCTTCAACTAAGGGACAAAAGAAAATTTCTCTTGCCGTGTCAATTATATATGGGTTTCAATTGGCATGTAAAAGAATTGAAACAGAAAAATAAGAAAAAGAAGAAGAGGAGGAGGAGGAGGAGGAAGAAAAAGAAGAGGAAGAAGAAGAAGAGGAAGAAGAGGAGGAAGAAGAAGAAAAGAAGAAGAAAAGAAAGAAGAAGAAGAAGAAAAAGAAGAGGAAGAAGAAGAAGAGGAAGAAGAAGAAGAAGAAGAAGAAGAAGAAGAAGAACAACAACAACAACAACAACAACAACAACAACAACTCTAGGCACACCACACACACTAAATATGGTTTTGTAAAACATGTTTAAAGACACATGTGTTCCTGTGTCCAGAACGGCAACAGAAGTAGATTTTGTACTGTAGGTCTTAGTCAGAAGGTTTGAAAACTGCTACCCTGAACTCTGCTGCCACAAACAGTTCAGTCAGGCCCAAGAGTTTTGCTGCTTGCCTCCTGCCTGAATAAATTGCTTCCGCATGCGTTCCTTGTTAGCAGTGAGCATTCCTGTCTCATGATCCTAATTGAATTGCACTTCGGTTCCTTCCTTAAAGTGTGTTTGCGGGTACGTGGATTCCTTCTCTCTGGATCTTTACCTCATTATGCTTATTGGAGCACCTAGGAAGAAATGGACACTCAATTGGTGTGAATGGCTTTGAGCTCCCTGGAATGAAAAAATGCTTTATTTGAGATGATTTCTCTTGTTTTTTTTTTTACATCTACTTGAATTTCCTATTTATCAGTCTAGCCTAAGATCTATGATCTTTGGAAAGGAGAAGCAAAAGCATGCAACAACAGCAACAGCAAAAAGTCAGGAGAGTGCATGAGAGATGAGAGACTTGGCATGTTAGTGACCTGTCAGGGTACGGCAGCGCTTTTGTTTTCAGTGCTAGGCATCGAACCTGAAGTCTTACTGTATTCTACCAAGTTAGATGCCCAGTCTCTAAACTTATTTATTTGAACAAAATCTCTGCAAAGGGAAACTTAGTAGCCTAGTAAGTATGTTTTGTATAAAGAGTATATGAACTTAATTTGTTCACATGGTTACAGTCCACAAAAAGAAGCTAACAGCTAATGGCTGTTGTTTGGTCCATAGGAAGGATACCTGAGCTATTAGCCAGAGAAGGGAACACCAGAGAAGGAACGAGAGATTTTCATCCCCTCTTCCTGACGAAGCCAGGCCAGCATGGCATGCTGTACTAGTGATGACGTTTGCGATGTTTATGTGGTCCACGTGCTCTTCAGTTTCAATTGCTTAGCTAGAAATGAATCAGTTCAGAAGGCTGTTCATGCTCCAATGTATGGCCACACATATGTAAATATATCCACAGTACTCATTGAGTCATAAAAGAAAAATGAGGACCTGAAGTTCAGAGCGGGATGTGTTATGTGTGTGGGATCCAGAAAGACATGGAGGGAGAGAGTAGAGGGCAGATATGGTAGAAACACATTCATTGTGTGCATGGATGGAATTCTTGAAGAATTTTTTTTTTAACCATTTAAAGTTATGCCAGACAGGAGACACTGTCAACAGAACAAAGCTACGGCCTATAGACTGGGAAAAGATCTTCACCAACCCTACATCTGACAAAGGTCTAATATCCAAAATATATAAAGAACTCAAGAAATTAAACACCACCAAACCAAATAATCAAATTGAGAAATGGGGCTCAGAATTAAACAGAGAATTCTCAAAAGAGGAATATTGAATGGCAGAAAAACACTTAAAGAAATGCTCAACGTTTTTAGCCATCAGAGAAATGCAAATCAAAACTACTCTGAGAGTCCATCTTACACCCTTCAGAACGGCTAAGATCAAAAATTCAAGCGACACCACATGCTGGCAAGGATGTGGAGAAAGAGGAACACTCCTTCCTTGGGAATGGAAACTAGTACAGCCACTTTGGAAATCTATCTGGTGCTATCTCAGAAAATTGGGAATAGGGCTTCCTTAAGACCCAGCTGTCCCACTCCTTGGAATATACCCAGAAGATGCTCCAGCACCCAAAAAGAACATTTGCTCAACCATGTTCATAGCAGCCTTATTCATAATAACCAGAACCTGGAAACAGCCTAAGTGTCCCTCAGTAGAAGAATAGATAAAGAAACTGTGGTACATTTACACTATGGAATACTACTCAGCTATTAAGAACAAGGAAGTCCTGAAATTTGTGGACAAATGGATTGAACTAGAAATTATTATAATGAGAGAGTTTACCCAGAAGCAGAAAGATTCAAATGGTATATAGTCACTTATAACTGGACAGTAGCCCAAGGGGCATGTCCCCTGAAAGTCCTCATTTACCAGGAAAGTGGGATAGATGTGAGGATATCCTATTGGGACTCTAGGTGAGAGAAATATAGGAGATGGGGAAATAGAAAGATCCAGAGGGTCCTAGAAACCTACAAGAAGAACACTATCGTGGGCAGATCCAGGGGTTCTGCACAAACTATGGCACCAACCAAGACAATATGTGCAGTGAGCATCAAACCCCTACCCAGATCTAGCCAGTGGATAGGACATTCTCCACAGTTAAGTGGAGAGTGGGGACTGACTTTCACATGACCTCTGGTGCCCCAAATTTGAACATGTCCCCTTGATGGGGAGGCCCAATGGCACTCAGAGGAAGGATAGCAGACTACCAAGAAGAGACTTGATAACCTGGGGGGGGGGGGGAAGAAGTCCCCCTCAGTCACAGTCATAGGGGAGGGGAATAGGGTAAAAGCAGGAGGGAGGGAGGGATGAGAGGATACAAGGGATGGGATAACAATTGAGATGTAATATGAATGAATTAATAAAAAATTATAATGCAAAAAAAAAAAAAAAGAATGGACTAAGAAGAAAAAAAATGATGCCAGAAATGCAGAGAACCCAATTGAACAGACTGCTAGCGGACAAAACTCTATATGAAGTCTTTTTGTTTGAGTATCAGATTCCTCATTATCTTAACCTATGGATAGGCTGAGGCTGTGTAATTCAATGGTGCAGCATTTGCCTTATATCCACAAGTGCCTGAGTTTAATTCCCCACTAGGGTAAAGTAATTATGGAAGTGGAAAAACCTAGCCCAAAAATGCCAGGTTCTTAGCATGTTACCTTTGCTTATGTGAGAAACAGACTGTTTTAAATTAAAGTTGCAATCTCCCACTCAGGTCAACGACTCACTGCTTTTAGAGTGGGCCTGTTCCTCCTCTCTGTCTTGACTATACTTTTCTCAGCTCAGGTCCCATTACAAGATCTTAACAACTGGCAACAGAGCAAGTCCAAGGTAACTAACTCACCGTGAGACGGAGTGTACCTAGAACTGTTGATGTTGTGTGTGGAAGGGATATGTTTAAAGACTTGAGTAAGCCTCCATGAGCCAGGAGAAACACTTTATGAGAGTGAAGAAAAATGAGAGCTCAGTCTGATAGCCACAAAAGAATTCAGCTCTTTCATGAGTGAGGTTGGAAGGAGAGTCAAGTGGTTGGAAGACGACATCTTCCCTGTGACTTCTGAGGTGCTTCACAGAGAAGCCAGTTGGTATCTAGGGTCTCTTACCTGAAGTCTCATGAGATTCTGCATAGGTGCTGGTTTGACTTGCTAAGATTGTGGCTTTTTTTAATGCAGCAAGACACAACTGATAGCCCTAGCTTGTAGGCACAACACTCCTCCTCAGGCACCAGATTTCAATTGTTTCATCATTTAAGGAAAACATGTAACTAAGTAATTAAGAAAATATTAAGTTGTAGCTAAGCATGCTCCCTAAGGCTTGTACCTAAGGCTGAGACCCGAAACCATATATGAATTCTCTAAACCCCATCTGCTCCCTGTCTACTGTACCAGGCAGGATACCTGGATGCCAGATTTAGAACCTGGGAGTTGGTCTTATGTGAACACTTGTGCATTTTCTCTTAATTTACCAATCAAAATATCAATTATAATAATAGTAATAATAACGACAACAACAATATTTTCTAGAACTGCAATGTTTATTTTTATCAATCATTATGCTCCTTGTTAACAAATCGCAAAAACAGTATTTTAGCTCTCAGATTTAGAATTCCTAGGGCCAACCAGAATAAATATAAAACATAAACCAGATATCTTAGCTAGATATTATTTATTATGTTGTTATTTCATCACAGTATGATCAACATAGGAATACTATATGGATATGTATGTGTTTTAACATGATGAGAGAGAAAGCATATGAGCTTAAGGTTTTAGGACTAAACTGAATTTCAGTTATGGGTCACCTTGGATCCCTGGATAATCACTGAACAGTAGTGGAGCCTTGGCTCCCGTCAGTGCCCAGTACATAGTAGTCATTGCGTGACAACATGTTGACTAAATAAGTGAGTCGTTGAAATGACACATGCTCCTCTGGATAGAATTTAGGCAGGTGTAAGATTTGTGTCTGCCACAGAGGAATACATAAAATACAGTCAGTGGGTACCATGCACCTGAGACTTCTGCATCTGTGGATTCAGCTTACAACAGCAGCCAATATTTGAAAAATAATAAGGAATAATAAATAATGATCATGCACAGATTTTTTTTTCTGATTTGTGTTTGTTAATACTCTTTCCCAAATAACGTAACTGATTACATTATAAGCTAGGGATGATTTCAATTATACAGAAACATGCATATAAATATTAAAGAAATAATATTCCCTTTACGTAGAGACTTAAGCATCAACAGATTCTGGTTATGTTCTAGAGCTTGGGGGCCTCAGACCACACCCCTCCTGACTAAAGGATAACTGTTTAGGAAATGCCTTTTGATATTCTTACCAGTTACTTTAAAGCGTAAAGGGAAGCAATGTAGATAACTACACAGATTTTAAATCATAATAATAATATTAATAGCAATGAGATAACATAGTGATCCTAGTGGTTAATATTTTTATCTCTATAGTATAGGTGATGCTCACAATACTTTGGAGAAATGTGTTACCACTAATTTCCAAGAGACAGTGTATCTTTGTACACTTGCCTTAGTAAACAATACATTGGATAACTAGTTTCTTTGTTAGGGGGGAAATAAAGTAGTTTATTTACAAAGTTGTGGAGGCTAAGAAAACCCAGATGGAAGGGCAGTGTCTGAGAAAATGTAGGGAATTTTTTTAAATATATAAATTATTTTTAAGGTTATAATATAGTTACATCATTTCCTCATTCTCTTTATTTAAATTCTCCATATACCACTTCTTGCTCTCATTCAAATTCATAACCTCCTTTAAAAGTGAGTTGTTGTTATACATATATGCATACATACATATATGGATATATATATATATATGCTAGATAAATAATGAAACAATCTGTACAGTGTTACTTAGATGTATATGTTTTCAGGGTTGAACACTTGGTAATAGATAAGCAGCGGGTGTGTTCTTGCCTGGGAAAGACTATTTGTCCTGCTCTCATTTTAATGAATCTGCTAATATGTTTCAGTGGAAAAATCATTAACAAATTTCACTGTTATATCATTATTTATTACAAAATATGGAAAGCAGAGAATAAGATGACAGCATGTAAGTTAACCATTCAGTGACTGACAATCTACTTGATCAAAGGGAATCACACATCTCTTGAGATAGTAGTCTAAGGTCTAAAGGAAGGACTACTTCAAAAACTTTATATACTCTATACAGAGGTTGAAAACGGAGGAGACTCGGTGACAGCAAGCTGTTTATTTGGCATTCACAAGAAGCCTCACTCAAGTCAATGTGCCTTGTCTTATTGGTGCCTTAGAGTGTGCAGAGAATTTCACTGTCCCCAGCATTCGCTAGTTCCAAGTATGAAACCGTTTCTTCTAAAAATGAGCTACTTTGCTTTTATTCATGTATGTCTATACCTGTGTATGTGTATAGATATGTGAGTGCCTGTGTATTCCAGAAAAGCGTGTCAGCTCCTCTGGAGCTGGAGTTGCAGTCAGTTTTGAGCAGCCTAATATGGGTGCAGAGAATTGAGCTCGGCTCCTCTACAAGAACAGCAAACACTCTTAAGATCTGAGGCATCAATCTCTCCCACCCCAGAAATAATTTCTAGTATCATAATTTCTTCACAGTTTGATTGACATTTTGGGGAAAAGCATTAACAAACTTTCTCTATTGCTGCTCCTTGTCGTAGGCTCCAACAGGAAGAGAAGCTCTATGAAGGCGCAAGACCTTTGCATGAGACTCTATTTTCAAATATCTTTTCCTTCAGCACCAATGCTATGCCTCACTAGGCAAAGATCAGGGAAGCACTTCCAGACATAAGGAAGACCACCACTTTTATTTTAAAATATTGCATGGAACCCTGGCCTCAATAGCTGACTCCTCAAAGCAATCACTAAGCACTGGCAGCTGGGGTTGCTAAAAGGATTATTCTTTCTTTGGAAGAGGGACCAGGCTCAGACATCAGACTGCAGTGAGGAGGCCCTTCACCAAGCTCTTGTATCTTTGAAGGAGGTGTTTTAGTGTGGCTTTTGATGGCTCAGGAGTTAAGAGCACTGGCTGATCTTCCAGAGGTCCTAAGTTCAATTCCCAACAACTACATGGTTGCTCATAACCATCCATAATGGGATCTGATGCCCTCTTCTGTCTTGTAAACATACATGCAAATAGAGCACTCATATCCATAAATAAATACATCTTCTAAAAGAAGATTACCTATGTACATTTGTTTTCATTATTTTCTAAAGATATGGTATAGTGACAGCATGACACGAATATATTCTTAGCCCTTCATTGTCTATGACTATTATTTTATTTAAGTTTTAAACTTTTTTTCAAGAGAAACTTCAATAAACTTTAAAAATGGTCCACAATGGAGCCAGACTTGGTGATGTATGTCCTTCAATCACTCCACCCTCAAGATGCTGAGCCAGGAGAACCGTGACTTTAAGATCAGCCTGGCCTACGCAATGAGGGCAAGCAGGACTATATTATAGCAAGAGCCCATTTAGAAAATCATTATTTAGTTAAAATTAAAACAGCCTTTAAAACATAACAGTACAAATAAATACGCAGAGTAAAGATGAGCTACAGCAGGAGAAGAACAAAAGTATAAGTAATAAAGTCATAGATTAAAGTTATGCTTGATCACTTGAAGCGATTTAAAGCAATAGGTGTCTAAGTCTCCTGGCAGTGAACTGAGGGGGAATGTAATAAGTGTACAAATTAGAGTCTTATTAGATATGCATAGATCCATTGCCTCCCAAGTCTGTTGTGTGACAGCTGTGGACAAATTATCTTCCACAAGTCCCAATGGAGGTGACTTTATACTCACATTAGTGAAAAACTGAGGATGAGCCTTTGCCTTGTTTCTTACAATGCTCCACCCAAACTAGGAGAATTAGGATGCAAACGGCGGCACACTTCTCTTTAAATAGTGCATCAGTCAGACTTTCTGTTGCTGTGGCAAATACGAGAGAACAACTTAAGGGTTTATTTGGGCTCACTGTATCAGTCTGTCCTTAGATCTGCAGATCTTGGGATGAGGGTGAGGCAGAATACTATGGTGCTAGGCACTTGTGGCAGTGGCTTCTTAAATCATGGTAGGCAGGAAAGAGAGGGAGAGAGGAAGATGGGGAGAGGGGAAGGTAGGAAGAGAGGGAAGAAGGTAAAAGAAACACATTCTTTAAAGGCAGGTCCTCAGTGAGCTACTTATTGCATTCCTTCCTCACTTCCTAGTGGTCCCATCATCTCCCAATAATGTTGACAATTACTACATGGATGCAATAATTCATTTAAAAAGCAGAACCCTTGTGATCATATCAGTGCCACCATGACTTCCACCTTCAAGTCACCCCATAAAATGGCTCTATGAGAGAGGGTTTTTATTTGAACTATCAGAAGATTACTCGACAGTACCTATTCTTTCAAAAGCCTGTCTGCACAAGGAGGACTAGTGTGCAGTATCCCTTTCTGAATTTTACAAGAAGAAGAAGAAGAAGAAGAAGGAGGAGGAGGAGGAGGAGGAGGAGGAGGATAAGAAGAAGAAGAAGAAGAAGAAGAAGAAGAAGAAGAAGAAGAAGAAGAAGAAGAAGAAGAAGAAGAAGAAGAAATTGGGGTAAATAGACATTTCCTTACTTATTCACTCACACATGACAAAAATAGTCATGAAATTCCTTTTTGTGGTTCAAAACTCTCACAAATAAATCATTTCTACTGGCCTCAAGCTTTCTCAATTCAGTTATGAGAATGTGAAGACAATGGCCAAAATTGGAAACCATCATTTTGCAATATATAATATATAATTATTGGAATGGATGGGTAGAAGTAAAATCTCTTCCAAGAAATAACCTATGAGATTGAAATTTTAAAATAATAATCTTAATAATAGTAATAATTTGTCAAAAAGTGAGTAAGCAGAGCAGAGAGGTGTACTTTGAGGGTGGAAATGAATGAGATGTCTTTGTACAGTTTGTAGTTATATAATCTGGTCAGAGGAAAAGTGGTACAATATGCCCTATTAACTAGCCCATCTCACTGTTTCTGCTCACGCATGTTTGTAAACTGTTGGATTATTTCACCTCATAAACTGAGACTTGTTCAAGATGTCAACTAGTGGAAATACGTAAGCTTTTAGTGTTGGTGGGGGATTTTATGAAGGTCTAGTCTTTGGAGATTAAAGTGACTCACCTTGGGCTAGTCATTTAATATCTGAAGTTGACTACAATATCTACCTCAAATGGGTGTTAAATTACAGAAGGAACTCCTGGCTCAGTCTAAGGACAGTCTCCACATATGTTAGCTTCTTCTTAGACAGGTGACATTGTAGACAACAAAGCCAATATCAGATTAAGAGCTTTGTTTTCAGATTCCATTTAATGGTCTTTATACAAAGCTTTTTAAGATATGATGTTAGGAATAAAAGAAGTCAGGAAACTGTGCACTTCGTATGGCAATGCCTCTTGACTCTGGAAGCCTCATCTGCATTCCTACCGCCACCAGTTTCTTGAGTGAGAAATGCTCAATACAGGCTTTTTGACCTATCATTTTTAGCAGAACAAAGATGTTTGTGTGCTCAATAGTATTTTGGCATTTGATGCTGGGAGCAAAGTTAAAAAATTCTGAATTTACATGAATACCTTAACCTCATTTAGCAGTATCTCCTTTGAAACGGTGAACTTGATATGCTTTTAAATTTCATGCCGTTGGGTGCAGTTAAGAGGGTAACCCTGCATGGAATACATTTATAATCTCCCTGGAGTAGAAAAGTGGAGACTGGGGTTCTTATTCTTCCCTTCTATTTCCTTTCTCTTTCTTCTTCACAGATGAAAATCTTTGCTGTTAGAAAACACCTCAAAGAAATCCTTGCTAAAAATTTGAATTTTTAAAAGAAAAAATATTAAACAAAATTGTATAAGAATCAAAACAAGGCTCATTAGAAATCAGAGAGTACTAAAGTGGCATCTTTTACCAACAGCAATGAAATTGATGCATTTGTCACAGCCAGAGCTGTCTTGCCCTGATGACAGCTGTATACTATGTATATCCCTTAAAATAAATCAAAGTGATGGATGTGAATAACTAAAAAGCCATTCATATTCATTGGTCAAAAATTATGAATCTAGAAACAATTTGTATCTTCATTTTTTCCCGTAGTACTAATTATGTGGTTATGCTGGACACATAACTTCCAAAGGTTAGGAAGGCAGTATCCCCAGAGTAAACGGCATTCATGATATTTTCATGATATTTCTACAAACAATAAAAATATCATGTTTACCAAATAGCCAGGAGCAAGGGGCCAATTAATGTATCAATTTAGTGAAGAGTAGAATATAAATTAGGAACACAACTATTTTGAACCCTGTACAATACAGAAATTACCATAGAGATAATTATCTAATATGTATATGGATGTTATGGCTGGATGCCAAGCCTAAAGCCACTCCTTCTTAAGTAGCACAATATTCAACCCTCCTTTCGTCTGAAAAGTCTTTCTTAATTCCCACGGAGGCCATCCTCTTGCCTTCACAGTCTCCATAGAGCTTTGTTTAACTGGTGTGCTCTTCAATAAAGGAATGAAATTAATAGTAAAACAAACAAAAAAAATAAACTATTTGTGATAGAGCACAAAAGTTAGCAAATATTTAATAATAATGAAACTTTGATATATATTTTTAAGAATGTCAGTATTACAGCCCCAAGCTTTTGTTTTATGTATTTCTTATTTGGAAAGTATATGTGCCAAAATGGAAAACGAGGATTGAATGGAATCCACCACTCAGAGGTGCAGAGGTGAGGGAGACGGATGCAAATCCACATTGAGCATCCTGACCCCAGTAATGTCTCCATGAGTGCTTATGTGGCTGTCTTCTTGTGCTTCTGGGCCCCACAACTACCTCCTTAGCAGATTGATAGACACCCATCAGAGCTGAGATGTCAGTAGCTTCCTTCTAGCCTGTGCTAGAGCCATGACAAGTTTAATGAGTATTTTGGAGCACTGTTTTCCCTCTCTACAACCTCGTGCTCTTCTCCTGATGAAAGAAGGCAACAGTGGTAATTATAGAAATAATGTACATGGGGAATTCTGTCCTTTCAGCTATGAATTGTCTTCTCCTTTTCTTATCTCTTACAAATATACATTTTAAACGATTTTGTTTTTCTATTGTTATAACAAAACAATTGAGTCTGGGTACTTATAAAGAAAAGTATAAATCTGGTAAGGGCCCTTATTCTGTTACAACATAGTAAACAATTAAAATGATTAATGGCCTCATGTAGAAGAAGCCAACCATGTAGGGTTATCTCTCTTGATGACAACTTGCTGCACCAGACTACTACTTCTGAGGAGGCACGCCATGAGAATAATTCCCTTTTATTATGCCAGGCCTCTTAAAGGGTCTACCACACTGTATCATTAGTATACCGAGAACCACACTTCCAGCACGTGAAACTTTTTCCGGAACTGATATTACTGTATATCAGTGATTCTCAACCTGTGGGTCACCAACTCCTTTGAGTGTCACCTATCAGATATCCTACATATCAGATATTTACATTATGATTCATAACAGTAGCAAAATTATAGTTATGAAACAGCAGCGAAAAATTTAAGAAGGGAGTCACCACAGCATAAGAACTATATTAAATGGTCCAGGCATTAGAAAGGTTGGGACCACTGCTGAATATAAACCCCATTATTCCATTCTTGGCCGCCAGTATCCACGTTCTTCTCCAAACACAAAGTATATACATTCCACACCAATGTGCCCAACATCTTAACTCATTTCAGCGTCACTCAAAAGTCCAATTCCAAAGTCTCATCTGAGGCTCAAGGCAAACTTCTTCCAGCTGCGAGCCTGTAAAATTAGAAACAAGTTATATGCTTCAAATATACAATGGTAGGACAGACACAGGGGAATTTTAATTCCAAAAGAGACTATTCAAAACGAAAAGGGTTTCTGGCTCCTTACCCTAAACCGCGCAGGCATCAAATCTGAAAGCTACATGTCCAGGATTCTGCGCACATTCAAGTGGTATGTAGACCCTTCCTGGCCCGGGCAGCCTTGCCTCCATAGCTTTGCTGATTGCAGCTTGCATGGCTATCCCCTGGGGTTGCATGCTGGAGCCTTTGAGTCTCTCAGGCTGGAGATGCAAGCTGGCGGTGGCTCTTTAGGGTTTCAAGAACAGTGGTGCATTTCCATGGGCTTCATTAGGCATCACAGTAAAGAATCTTAGCAGTATCTCCAATGGGCCTTTGGGTTCACTTTGAAAGCTCAGCAGACCTCAGAACTCCTACATCCTACAAGTCTGCAGAATGAGCACAGACTATGGTAGAACAATGTGAACGCCTTAAGATCAGTGGTTGGATCTTGTTGATTGATGTGTTTGGGAGACAGAGTGCATAACAAGTCAAAGTGGTATATTTGGCTCTGTAGTTTTGCACAGTCCTTATAATCCATGCCAGGGTCTGCACTTGGTCGTTTTGGAGCATAGGTCAAAATCAAATGACAATACCGGGTAATAAGCCTGCGGCAGTAACGCTAGGTTTACCGCCTAAAACTATTTTTTTCCTAATAGGCTATCAGGGCTGTGTTAGGAGAATTCTGAGATGCCCTTTATGGCCCTTTTCTGTTATCCTGAAAAGGTGACACCTAGCTTCCATTTATCTGTGATAATCTCATCGGCAGGTGGCCATTTGGCTGTATCAGCATTCTGTTTGCCCAAACACTATTTTTTTCTAGGCTTGAATTCGCAAATTATTCTGGTTTGTTACCTTTGCTTTAAAATCATGCTGAAAGCTGCCCAAAGCACTCATGTAGCTCCTGCTGTATTTTGTTTAGAAATTTCACTTGTCAGTTAAACTCGTCCATCACTCCCAAGTCTTACACTCCATAAAGCCCTAGGGCATGAACCGAGTTTGGTGCAGTTCTTAGCTATTTCATAAGATTGATCCTTTCTCCATCATCCAGTATGACAGCCCTCATTTCTCTCTGGGACCTCATCCTCTTAGAGAGTATGTAGATCTTCCTTATAATTTTTATTCTGAGCTACCATCAGAATCACTCAGAATTCTTCTCATATATCATAGAACTGGCTATTTCTGGTTCGTTGTTCAAGCCTTGTGTATTATCCAGTTCCAAAGCCTCTTCTGTATTTTTAGATATTTCATGCCAACAATCATACACTGTAGTACTGGTTCCCAAAATGAGTCAATTATCTGGTGCTATAACAAAATATACCTGAAGTGCAATACTTTGTAATAAAGGAAATTAATTTGTTTAGTTTATATTTTCAGAGGCTAAAAGGATAACAATTTGTCTGGGCTTTGGTGAGGGGCACCTTGACTTATTTTCACACCAATGAATAGTCTGAAAGGGATATAGGCATGTGCAGAAAAGGCCCATATGCAGGAGTGGAGATTTTATCCCAACGTGCAATAGTGAGAAATAACCACATGGGACTAGCAGGAATCCCTTGGGAGGTGATCTAGTCACCACCCCAAGTCCTCATCTACTACAGTTTCCACCACATTCCAACTTCACCATGTGAAGCTCTGAAAAATATGGAGGCTAGATCTAAGTCATATCAATAGTATAAAATGGATCTTCAAAATAACCCAAACTACAAATGTAATGTGTACAAATATGAAAAGTGGAGTTGACTATGGAGTTAGAAGTATTAACAACGGAAGTTTGTAGTGGATCTTGAGGAAATTCTTGGCTGCGTATTTTCAACTTAAGATACGCTCATGTAGTTTACTTTAATTCAGTAGAAACTGGAGGTGGGTGTAGGAAATTAAGAACTTTTAGTCACAGGACTTGGATTTATTGATTGTCTCCATCTTCAGTCACGTGCCAGGCTTTTGCATTTAGAAGGATGTTGTATTACAAATGAATATATTGACAATCTCTTGCTTAAAAAGGCAGCTTGCTCTGGTTGTAACATTGTTACCACACACTAAAGCGGAATGATGTGAGCACCCAAAGCCGGTGGGCAAATCTTGCCACTTGATGTGTTCTGGTACAATGACGTTTAACAAGTCCACATGTCACACCTGGTTCAGTAACTTTGCATGGTCCCCATAATCCATGAATCATGCCACCACTGAATTACTTTTAGGGGAAATAACTTGGGAAAGAGCATATGTTTTGAAAGTTGTTAAAAAGGAAACTGTTCACATAAATATGTACAGAAGAAGATGAACATATGGAAATTTTCATGGTGTGTTTTCCTCCAGAGTAAATGAAAAGGAATGTCAAACCACAAAGAATCCTTTCCCGGGGTTTCAGAGAGTGATAGCAGAAGTATTTAAAAGGCAATTACTCCAGTCCTGCTTGGAAATGGCTGAATCATAAAAAAAGGTATAGCATACAGATTTCTTTTTGAAGTGCTATGGAAACTTCAGATTTCTTTTTTAAGAATAGGAATAAGACTTTAGCTACCTGGGAAGTGAGGCAATGCTTCTTTGCCAGTAATTTCTCATTTCATGACTGCTTAAAGATACACTTTATTTTTCTCCTTCACCTCATGTTAACAGTCAGCTCAGCCTTCTGTGTAGGTAGTGGATTTCCTCTCTCTCAAGGTTTCTCTGCTGTTCCTTGCTTCATTTGACTTCATTTCCCCATAAACCTAAGGGAATACCTTTTTGTATTATACAAATTTCAATTTCTTTCAAAAGTGTCTTGTATGAAGCTTGGCCTACATCCTTCCAGAGTACCACATCCTAAAGACAAACATGAGCCAACATTCTTAGTGTCCAGCTCACTCTTGATCAGACCAAAGGGGCTCTAAAGTACTGGGAATCATCTGCTTGACAGTTGCTCTCACTTAATTCTATCTTCTTCAGTCAAGGGCAAATACTTCATATGCAAAATAAAGTGAATTGCAATTCACTAAGCCTTTGGGCTCCATTAAGCTTAATGCTTAGGAAAGGTTATGTTATATATTCTCAGTAGTATTGCAAATGTATCCTCATTTAGTGTCTAAGCAGTCATTTAAGGTTCAAATATGGTGAGTATTTGCTTACTATTAAAGACAACATTTGACATTTGTGTGGTCGTGGAACTGAATACATATATATATTCACTATATATACATGCATATTGTATATATAGTGGAAATATTATATATTACACACATAATACTCTTTATCCAATATATGTGTAGGTATCACACACACACAAACACACACACACACACACACACACACACACACACACACACACACACACACCACAGGAAAAGCTTCCTATTAAGACTCTCCAGTGATGACGAAACAAAGAAAACACTTCAGTCAGTGTATGTGAGTGTGTGTGTATGTGTTTGCGCACGCATGCGCGCATGTGTATGTGTCCATTTCCTAGTGATAGAACTCTTTCTATTTCTCTCATGGACTGTCATGATGTATAGATTACTCCAGATAGAAGGGATGGTGTGGCCACCACTTAGTTGTATTTACAATGTGGAGATGATCCTATCTTCTGGCCATCAGGTGGCATAACTTTATAAAGATACTTTATCAATGGCAACTTAAGCATTGGTTCTAAAAGAAAATCTCCTATATATGATGCCTATTTTTCTTGGCTCAATCTATTGTCTTCCCTGGCCTTCTTTTCTCTATCTCAAACAAAAGGTGAATGATCTATCATTCCTAAGCTTTTCTTATGTGGTATTACAGGCACGGTCAGCAATGCTTTTTACCACAAGGGAGTATCATCTCTGCAACATGAGAGTGTAGATTTAGTTCTCTGGCCTAATTGTGAATAGATAGTGCAGTGAGTACCAGAGAGCCATCTGATGGTTTGAAAGAAAGGAGAAACAAGATTGATCTGAGGCAATGGAAAGAATTTTGAGAGCTAAAAAATAGGGCTAAAAGATGCTCATAGACAACAGAGAGAATAATAAAGGTGACAGGATAGCAAGATGACACTTTTCCATAAATCTTAACTAGTGAGACATCATTAGAAGATAGATTTTGGTAGCTTGCTGAAGTATATTTTAACTTGAAGAATGAAGCATAGATGATGCTGAAAAGGTTTTGGTTCTGTCTTGTGGCTACCAATGACTCTTCCTTCTCTTTAGTTTTCCCATCGGTGGAAATCTGCTATGGTGAAAACAGTTCTTTGCAATTACAGAAACACCAGCCCTTAGTGTTTTTACTATTTCTGTTTAGGTTTGGGTCATTCTTTCCTGTGAGGGTCTGTCCTATGCTGAGGACAAATTTAGGAGAGTGCTTGTCCACTGTCAATTACTTCACTATAGGCCGCATTCCCATTGAGTGATAATTAATTAAAAAACATTCAGAAGATAACAAATGCCCATGAGTGGTCAAGGTTTGCTCTTAGCTTTCAGTTATTGTCAGGGTCCATTTTTACTCTCCATCTTCCAATTGCTCTGTAATGCCGGGCATCAGTATACTGTCCACGTCACTGGAAGAATAAAAGCAGATGGCATCAAGTGTGTTGGTTATTTTTCTCTTTACTGCAACAAAATACCAGGCAAGAGACAGGCTCCCTCAAGTGTGAGGGAGCACAGTCCCTTGTAGTGGGGAAGGCACAAGGGGCAGCAAGAGATGGCTTGAGTCTAAGGTGGCACCTTCCTGTCAGGCAGCTAGGAGAGGTGAGTGATGCTCTAATTCTCTTTCCTTTCTTTCCCGTCTGGGATCCCACATGGTAGGGTGCTGTCACCCATATTCATGAGAGATCTTCTTCTATCATTTAATTCTCTCTGGAAACACATTATGGATGAAGCTCAAGGATGATTAACTGATGTCCTATATTCATTTCTTAATCCAATAAAACCGACAAAACTAACCAATAGAAACGGATCTGTGGAATGCGCTAATGTCACTCCTTTAGCTTCAAAAATGTTCACTATTCGGGCCCTGCCTGGCTTGAGTTTTGTGCGCCCTGGGAAGGTGGCGAGATGAACAGAGATTTTACATTGGTCTACGTAGAAAACCATGCCGTTATCTACAGGTTGTGCGGTGCTTCCGGGGGAAAAAAAAAAGCTTCCTCGGCTGTGTTGTAAGCATTGGGCCCAGAAAACGATACCCTAACATGTGTCACTTTCACGTGTTGAAGATGTCAAATTGAAGAATGTTGTGGAGAGCCTTAGACCCTCCCTCCCCTGTCTCTCTTGCTCCTCTTTTTCTTCTGAAGTGATTTAGAGAAGCTAGGGTTCCTCTTTCCCTAGATGGGTCATAGAATCTAGACTATCACCTTAATCTCACCCTTAAGGGTTGGGTAGGAACTTGCTATCAAGAAAGCCCCCAAAGACCTTAGAGAATAACAGGTTATTCCTGAGGCACCTTACTAGATACCTGGAGAAAAGCACCAAAGGCCAAAAGGAATCCAAATGGACTGCTCTCCCATCTCCCCCAGTCTATTACTTTAAGGCAGAACCTTTGGCCCAGTTTCACTTTTGCACAGCTGTCCATTCTTCATCAAACAGGCATAAACACATACATTCCCCCCCATACCCCGGTTTATTTAGGATTCATTCCTGAAAGCTTCTTTGTCCCATAACACTTTAATTAAATAAATTAGCTATGCTTTCCTCTGGAATAACCTGTTTTTTGTTACAGAAGTGTCAGCCGTGGCAATTATGGTGGGCGAGGAATGGCAGGGTCCTTCCCACCCTTGCATAGGCAGTAAGTAATGCTGATGCCTCACGGGGGCTTTAGGGATCTAAATAAGACAAAGGCTACAACATGTCAGCTTGAGTTCCAGTAAGCAAAGATTTGGCCAATGGACAGAACATTCTCTACAGTTGAGTGGAGAGTCGGGTATGACTTTCACATGAACTCTGGTGCCTCATATTTGACCATGTCCCCTGGAGGGGGAGACCTGGTGGCACTCAGAGGAAGGATAGTAGGTTACCAAGAAGAGACTTGATACCCTATGAACATATACTGGGAGAGGAAATCCCCCTCAGGAACAGTTATAGGGGAGGGGAATAAGAGGAAAATGGGAGGGAGGGAGGGAAGAATGGGAGGATGCAAGGAATGGGATAACCTTTGAGATTTAACAAGAATAAATTAATTAAAAAAAAAAAAAGGAGTCCAAGGCCCCAATTCCTTTCTTCCCAAGTAGTTAGCCATGGGTTGTTTCTACCCTGTGATACAGAACCTCCAGTTAATTTCCTGGATCCCCTATAGAGGTAGATAAACTATAGTCTATGGGCCAGATTCTACCTGCTGTCTGTTCATGCCTAACCTCAATGAAGAATGCTTTCAGTATTTTTAAATAACTGGGAGGGGGGAGGAATAATGTTTAACAAGATGTAAAAATGGTGTGGAATTCACGTTTCAGTGTTCACAGACAGAGCATTGTTGGAGCACAGCCACACTTGTTCATTTGCTTGCACATCTGTGCTTTACCAACCTCGGGAGCAGATTGTATAAAGACAACTGACAGCCTATGGCCTGTAGCCCTGAAAGTGTTTATTGTCTGTTTCCTTATAGAAATGGCCTAGCCTCTTCTAACTCAGTGTTGATCCCCCTCAAAAAGCCATACACCCAAATATGGTACTTTCTAGACCCCACCCTGAGAGTACCTGAGAGTAGCAAACACAGCAAATATCTCCAAGTTCTCTATCTCCACTAAGTCTGTACCTTTCCGACAGGAGCATGGTTTTCTTCATCCTCTGACTCACAACACACATATAGCCAGTGGGCACCTCAGACTTCATGTGGGCCCCCTAAAAAGGGGAATAGAGCCTGTCTCTGACATGGACTCTGTTGCCTGCCTTTTGATCACTTCTCCTTGGCAGGACTGCCTCACCAGGCCACAGGAGAAGAGGATGCACTCCAGTCCAGATGCGATGGCTTGGTGTGCTGTGCTGGGTTCACGAGGGGGAGGGGGGGGGGTAACGTATCCATTTTTCTGAGGAGTAGAGGAAGGAGGATAGGAGTAAGAGGGAGGGAGTGTGGGACTGGGAGGAGAGGCGGAATGGAGGTAAAGTGAATAAATCAATTAATTTACAGAAACCAAAGCAGATCCAACTCCCATCACAGAGGAAGAAACTGAAAATACGACATCACACTGGCAGTCCACAGGAACCTTGTCCCAGGTCTATTTCACAGGCTACTCATTTCTCCTAACAAATTATTTATAATCACTCCAAAGTGCCCCATATTCCCCAGTTCCCTCTCTGTCTATGCACAAGTTATTTAAGCCTCAACCAGCTGCCTGTTTGTTGAGTTTCTAATGTTGCAAGGCTCCCATGCATATGTGATGGTTAACTAAAACGTATCTATTTTTTCCTATTAACCTGTCTCTTGTTATTCTAGTTCAGTAGACTCAGTTATTATAACTTCAGAGTGAGGATCTAAACTCACCTGCATTCTCCTTACTTTTTCCCTACCTTGTAACAGATCAGAGTGTGTATGCTGCACCTATGTTAGCCATGGAAACCTGTTGTTTCATCTGAAATGTCCCACGAATGCTCATGTGTGGACGGCTTTGGCTCCAGCATAGAGAACTAGTGTTATGGGGTAGGAAGCTTAAGAGATAGGGCTTAAGTAGAGAAAAGAGTCACTCAAAGGTTGGTGAGACTTTTGAGACCCTACTTTTTCTTCCCTTATTACCTCCCCTTCACTCTGTTGTTGTTAATTTAAAGGTAGGGTCTAATATATGTTTATTACTAGCCCTATAATTATTATGGCAGTATGTTCTAACCCACTATCAATCAACAAAAGTACAGACACCAGTCATATTGTACAATAGCCTTGGTTCACCTGGTACAGGGCAGATATTAATCCCTTAAATTACCTCCCATATATCCCTGCCAAAATCCCAGCCATCTGCTTCAAATAATTTCTATCGAGCTACCTCTCATCCATAATCCCAAATATTTGCTAATGTTTATCATTTGGGCTGATGCATGCCAGCCATGTGCTTCTTACTCCATCTCACCCATGGAAATGGCCTCTTCTTCTCTTCTCTTCTCTTCTCTTCTCTTCTCTTCTCTTCTCTTCTCTTCTCTTCTCTTCTCTTCTCTCTCTCTCTCTCTCTCTCTCTCTCTCTCTCTCTCTCTCTCTCTCTCTCTCTCTCCCTCCCTCTCCCTCCAAAATCCTGTTCTAGCATCTCTCTGATTGCTTCCTTTCCCAAGTTCCTCTTTGTCTCAAAAGCCTGCGAACCTTAGCCATGCCAAGCCCATTTGCCCTGCCTGGGGATGTTGGATGTTTTTATTGGTCAAACAAGAATCAGTTTTTAGGCAAGGTTACAAACACTTTAGGGTATGTGAGTCTGCTCATTTGGGCAACAAGCGGACTAATCCCAAACATCACTCCTTCTTTCTTGGTCATCATGAAATAAGCAACTTTCTTCTACAAGGTGCTTCTGCCATAACCGATTACATCAGTAAAGCCCAAAAGCCACTGGGCCAAGCAAGCATGGATAGAAAGTGCTAAGAAATGTGAGTCCTTTAAGTTGATTTACTCAAGAATTTTGTCACAGTGACAAAAAAAGTAACCATTCTATTTTATCTATTCTCAATTCTCATTCCAAGCACCACATTTAATTTTCCACATCCCTGCATCATATCCTCACTCTTATATTAGTTTTAACTGAACTATTTAAATGGAGTCAATCCATATAAATATGAGCTAGCCAAATGTGTAAATTGTGGGATTCTCTATATTTATCAAAGACACATTAGTCATTCATTCCAGAAGGCTTGTGTGGGTCAATGATACAAAGTGAAGGACCACTAGGACCCAAGGGTCTAAGCAGCTCCATGAATTTACAATAAACAACATTGCTATAAGATACTTTAAACTACTGTTCTTGCCTTATTCATAAGCTAAAACCAAGGGGCAGAAATGTAAAAAGGTTCCCAGTAGGGGATGGAGATGTGGCTTTGGTGAAGACTCAAGGATCCAGATTTGGTTCCCACATGGCACCATCTGTAACTCCAGTTTCAAGAGATGCCATACCCTCTTCTGGCCTCTGCAGGCACTGTACACACACGGTGTGCATGCAAACATGCAGACAGAACACCTACATGAATAAAACTTTAAACAATAATAAAATTCCTCTTAAAAAGCTTCCTTGTGATTAAGAAGTTAGTAATGTGTACAAACCCAGGAATTCCGGGGCTAGCAGCTCAGTCTTCATGCATGCTACCTGTCTTCTGATACATGGGATATGGAATCAAACATTTTACTTCTATGCATGTGGCTTTGACAAATTAATAAATCACCATTAGTTATATTGATAATCTGTTACACTATAATAAGAGTAGAGATATATGTCTCTTTAAGACAATGATGTATTCTGAGAAAGGTATTCTTAGGTGATTTCATCATTGTGAGAAAATCATAGTAAAGATGATTATGACATCACCAGGCAATATAATGCTCTATTATTGACACAGATGCCTTATATAGTTCATGAATGTACCTGATTTCATATTATCCTTATGTGTTGTAAAGTAATCCAAGTTATATAGAAACATCTGCCGAATATTTACCATGATTGCTATAGCCTTAGAATGATGAGGGAGTCATTTAAAAAAGACAGGAGGGGTCAGCATGGGATCATGCCTTTAAGACTCTTTTCCTTCATGTCCTTTAAAGTCACCACATACAAAACTTGCTCTACTCATTCATAAAATCAACGTTGACAATATATAAATGTGTATAATGTGCTCATATGTCACTCGCCTCCTGGAAAGGATCCTTCAGCTCAGTTCTGTGGTCTACTGTGCCCCTGAATACAATCACTTTCTTTTGTGGGTTTGGATTTATGTCCGCACTGTAGCCTCAGGCATGTAGGCATGTATTTTTAGATCAGCCTCTGAAAATGGAGCATCCACATGTTTAAAAATAAACTTGCATAGAACAAAAGCTGGAATCAATGATTGAAGGAGAAAACATTTCTAATCCTGCCTCATGCTCTTCACTGCTACCAACCAAAGCTTGCACTCTCCTTCCCTTTCAGCTGATTCTCTCATTCCCTACCCCAGAACCACGTGTGCAGATCTCAGTAATTGGCAAGTATGGAGTTTTCTTTTAAGTATAAATTTCAGATTCCTTTGGAGTCTTGGCTCCTGTCAAATACTCTCAAAATGTTTAGGATATGCCTGAATATTTCCAAGGGCTCCTTGGGAAATCAGTGAAATGAGAATTCTTACAAAAGATCCTCTTCAAGCTAGGAGCTCTCCCGTTATCCCTGGTATGGAGCTATACCCAGTGAAAGCAATCAACTCCTTCCCATGGACTCCTAAGTGGGCATAGAAAACATGTGTTACTCTCTCATGTCCCTTAGTATGTCTTAACAACCATGAAGGATGTTTACAAGGAGGACTAGTGTTACTCAGTATTGATCCCTGCTGACAGTGATATGAACAGATTTTCCTGGGGACTGGAGAGCATGTTTGGGGGACGGTTCTCTGGGTAGAAGAAGAGGATGCACTTTTCTACACTACTCATTTCCATTCTGGTGAAGATCAATGTTAAACTGTAGTCTGCTCATTCTGAAAGTGATTGAGAACACACAGAGCTCCGGAGGCCCCAGAATAGAACTACAGGGAAAAAAGACTTCCGTGGAAGAAACTTAGTTGTCCAAAATGGAGATGGGAGAAGGCTTGGTCAGGAAAGTAAAAAAGAGATGAGAACCAAGCATCAGTCAGCTGAAGACCAAAGGCAATCCCAGAGGAAAATCCTCCTATTGACTAGCTAGCAAGATTAGAAAGGGGATGGGGGTGGGTTAACGAACTCATTGGCAAATGCTAGTTATATCAGAGAACAATGGCTCACTCACCTAGTTGGTTAGGAGGGCTTAAGGAAGAGAAGAAGAAAAGAAACACACAAACCTATGCAGGAACTAATGACACTATGGTGACACAGATCTGCTGTCACTTGGTTTAAACTCAGAAAAGATCAAACCCCTGCGGGAGTTCAATTTGTGCTTACAGAAGGACAGAAGGCCCTGTTCTTAAGGTTGTGTCCTTTTGTTGCTTCTAAAAGGCTTCAAAGTGCCTGACTATGTGATTCCAGCCCACCTTCAGAAAGGGAAGGGAAAAAAATAAAGAGAACAGATTGTGAAGCATCCTAGGATGACGATTTGGCCAGCAATCCTATTTCAAATCATCTTATCCACAGCAATTATATGCCTCTTATCTTATGCACTGTTCTCTGGTGCACTGAGGTAGAAGGAATTCCAGGTGTTCCCTGCTTCTCTGTGTGGCCTCTGCATGCACACGTGATCTAACTGAGCTTTCTGGCCTCTGTTTCTGCTACCTCCTTAATGGGAACTATGATGTTTTCCTAGGAACCTTAGCATAAGTATTAAACACAATATTAGCACTGAGCATGTCATATAAGCATGTAAAAGCAGTACTTTTTTTTTTCAAGACAAGGTTTCTCTGTGTAGCCTTGGTTACTCTAGACTCACTTTGTGAACCAGGCTGGCCTCGCACTCACAGTGACTCTCCTGCTGCTGCCTCCTAAGTGTTCGCTCTTTTGTCTGTGGTTAGCTACTGACTCCCTTAAAGACCAGCCCTTGTGTTAATAACACTTCACCAAGAGGTCTATGCATTACTGGAGAGAGTTAAATCCTTGCAGACTTGGGGACTGTTTTTAAATTCAGACGAGAGAATGTTATTCTATCATGTCCTTTAAATTGTGTTTGAATAGCATCCCTCGTTGTTTCCTTGAAGAGAGGAAGTTGGAGAAGGCTCAGAGTGCATGCATATTTCATCTACAGTTTCCACATATGTGTTTTTCTCAGCAAGCAGCACATATGGAAGAACTCATTATGGAAAGTAGAAGTGATGTCACCTCCTTGGCAATACCAGGATATGAACTCAGACTCCCACAGTGCTGGAGGAGCAGTGCAGCCACCAGTGTGTTCTGGGGAACAGAGAGTAGTTTGGATGTTTCCGGAGCAGTAGGCTTTGATTTTCTTCTGAGAAATCACTGGGAGGCTGTAATCTGATTTTCCACAAAGAGAAAGGGATGTGTGGGGCCAGGAATAGCTCATTCTTAGGGATTCCTAAGGAACGTCTTGAAAGTCTTTCTCATATTTCACAACAGAAAAGCAGAAAACAGAGCAGAAGTGTTCCGTACCCTTTTATGTGGAGGAAACTGGTGCCTTCGTACTCTTGAGAGCCCTGTCCCAGGCAGTCTGTTCAGACTTGCTATTCAGTTCGCATTCTTCTGGGCATCACTGAGCAGCCTAGCTCAGGGGGAGGTGAGTGTTTCTGTGGTGATTTAAGTCATTTTAAACAAGGGTTTCAAGATGGGACAGATGAGAGAAAGCCAAATATCTAGGCATGCTGTCCCCTTGAGGAAAGCCTGTTTGTTTGTTTTCCTTCTCTTAGAATAATTCATGGAAAAAAATTAAGCTTATTCATGACACAGAATTGGGATAGCTTAGATACTCTTCTTTGTAGCTAGGTACAATGCCATTCATTAGCATTGAGCTCTCTCTAGAGAGAACTGCCTGATAACTTGGAATCCAGACTCCAACCTATTAAGAACTAATCCCCATAAGCTTTAGGAATTGCCCTCCCAGGCCACACTGAGAGTGTTGTCCAGTGTTGTTGAAGGAGCAATTGGGAGCCCCAGCAATGAGTTCTTGCAAGAAATTTGGCTTAGCAGAGTATTTGAAAGCAGTCAAGTGCTTTTAGACAAGGGTTTGCGTTATTATTATTATTTTTTCTTTCAGACCCAAACAATTCCTAAGAAATGAAAATGAGTTTGGGCATAATATAAATTAGTGTTCACTTACCAGGGCATTTGACTTGAGGCCAGAGGGCCAGAAAATACACCTTACAAGGTATAAGTACAGTATGAACTCCTCTTCAAATTCCATAGCATTCTAAAAGGATAATTGTAAACATAGACATGTACTTGTTGACACCCCAAAACAACTTATACCAATAATGGAATAAGAATTAGTATGGGGAACATAAATGAATGGGCCGTGGTCTGGGAACAGGGATTTGGGTTTCCTTAAACACCATGTTTCAATGTGTTAACAGTTTTATGACATTTTTATAGTGACAGAGCAGAAGAAAATCATAGATCAAGACACTTTTAAAATGCATTTGGAGGTAAATCATGTAGCATAATTGTAGCACAGCAGGCAAATCTCCCTATATGTTTCAGATGCTATATGATGACATTCTTAGCATGGGGTTTGGTACAGGCTGGCGTTCTGTTAATATTTCCCAGAAGATTTTGTAGGAAAGTAAGAGTGTTAGGTTAATCGCTGGAGAGAAGACACTATGATTAGGAGAGCTTGCTGCTCTTTCAGAGGCACTGAATCTGGTTCCAAACACCTATGCCAGGCAGCTAACTGCCTGTGGTCCCCTGTCTTGGAGGTCAGAAGCCCTCTTCTCGCCTCACAGACACAGCCGTTAGGTGCACAAACCCACATACATCCATGTAGTTAAGGATAAAAGAATCTAAAACCAAAAGAATACTGACTTAGACTCTAAGGTGGGCAAGCTTCATTAAACTGCATTAAGGGGCTCACTGTGGTTAAAGGCAATTTAGGCTCAGATGTAACATATTCTGATTGTGTACAATCAGGGAAATTCTAGTCAGCTAGCTGGTCATCCTTGTGGACTCTTTAGCAGAGGCGAGCTGTCTTGTTTTCTGTCCACCTTCTGTTTGTTTATATGTTGTTGGTTTCTGAGATGGCTTTAGATGTATAAAATGGGTTATATCCTATATCAGTCTCTAATTTCCCATTGTTGGTTGACCAAGGCTGAGATATTAATAACAGCTCACTGGCCTCTACCAATCCATAATCTTGCATCTTTACAGTGGGGTGCAGGATCAGTTGCTTGCCATCTGGATGTGACAAAGTTTGTGATAGAGGAAGATAATAGGAACCAGAGAAACTTATACCCTTTTATGCTTCTCAGTTTACATTGACCAAAGTAAGTCTCATATACATTTCTGACTTCCTGGAAAGAGCCAGTTATGAATCTCTTACAAAGAAGGGAAGTAAATTCGTCAGATAATATGCAATTAAGCTCATAATTAAAAAGAGTCTATAAACTCACTGCAGCTAAGTAGTATGATTAGAAAGGAATTCGGAATGTTCCAAATTAAAAAGTGAAGAGATGTGAGAAAACAGAAAGCAACATAAAACCCAGGATGATGGATTAGTCACCCAATTAGTCAAAACTATTCCTATGTGTTATTGAGACTGAAAATATTGTTTAGTCCAATATGTGTGCAGCTACAGGAGAGTGGAGATAGCATACAGATGGGAGTAAAACAGCAAATGGTAGATGTAAACAAAATGAATTCTAAAAATATTGGATTTTTAGATTTGTGATCAAACAAAAGTCTTAGTGCCAGAATTTTAGCAATATATTTTAAAAACCTGTATTTCAATAAACTGGAGAATCTAGAAAGAATAAACAAAGTTTTAGACACATATAGTCTACCAAATTGAATTTAAAGGATTAAAACATTGCACACAAACCTCTAGTATGCAGTTAAATTGAAGAAGTAATTTTTTTCTAGCAACGAAATATTAATTAATGGACAGAATCATTGTTCATTTATTCTAGAATTTTTAGTGAGAGGAAATGCCAATACTTCTCAAATTGTTGCATAAATTATATAAGTATCTACAAAGATGATTATGTAAAGCCATTATTACAAAGATAAAGTGAATTAAATTCAGAAACAAAACCAGAAATAAACAGACTAGGTTGCTTGATGAACCTAAATGCATTTTCTCAATAAAACATTAGCTCAACAGTCCATTATAAATCATACACTATTATTAAGTCAGTCATTCCAGGCATGTAAAAATGGTTTAACTTATAAAAATTAATAAATAATATATTAAATAAATAGATCTCAAGACAAAAGAACTATGTCACCACCTCAAAGGGGGAAAAAAAGGCAAAATATGGCTTTTGACAAAATCCACATCATCTTTTGTTAAATTCCTGGTGAAACTAGCAATAGAAGTCTCACCTGTCAACATAAGCCACATTATATTACAACAGACATATAGATGATATTATGCTATATGGGAACATCTTGGAAGCATTTCACCTAATATCAACAATGAAGTTTTATGTTATCACTAATTTTCTTCAGCCTAATCTTTACAAATAGAGACGTAGGTCAGGGGACCGGAGGAGAAGAAGAAGGAGGAGGAAGAGGAAGAGGAGGAGGAGAATGTAGACTAATATGAAAGGAAGAAGTCAAATTGCTCTTGTTTTTAGATCATCTGACCGCATATTTTTTAAAACATTACAAAATATTATTAGTTTGTAGACACAGACACACAAAGCCAGAGACAGTAGTTTCTGGACAAGGCTACAAATAAAATTTAGCGTGAGGAGAATATCCCTCAATAGACTAGTTTCAAATGTCAAAGCAATTGCATTTCCACAATTCTAAACGGTAAAATCAAATTTAGATCCATGGTGACATGAGTGGCAGAGCGGAAAAGACAGGTTTACTCAGAATCTCCACTTGTGGTCTTGGGAAACTTTCATAGTAGCTGTAGTTAAGGTAAAGGGATTAAGGGGAGATCACCCTTGATTACAAGTAGTTTTATAAGGTAAGACAAAGGGAGGAGACAGAGGGTACTGACACATAAGGACAGAGAGGGAAACTGAAGTGATGAAAGGAGTCTCTGGAATGTGTGGGACCACTAAGAAGCTGGAAAAGCCATGGATGGATTACACCCAAGTTCTCCTGATGGAACCATAGTTGGGCTTTCAGCCTCCAAGACTGTGAGGAACTACTTCTCTGTTTCGAGCCCCTCCTCATTTCTGGCAATTACTCTAAGTGCCAATATTTCATAACCTCGTACATCTCTGCCGCATACCACACATGAAACAGTTACCTCGAGATAGGTTGTGGCTATAAATATGAAAAGTATAACTGCATTTTTTCTAGACTATAACATAAACATAGAATTATCTTCATGATATCACTGGTAGCACAGGGAAAAGGAAATGATATAATTATTTGATTGTAGTCTCAAATAATAAAGTAACTAATTAAAAAAGGCAAATTACATCCTCTGTCAATTTTTTAAAACTGATAAATTGGACTTCATAAAAAGTAACAGTAAAAAGTAAAGCTTACGTTTATTGAAATTAATGTATTAAATCTTAAAATTAATAGCAACTCTAGTGGAATAATATTTAATAAGAAAGACAAAAGAGTAGCAAGCACTTTAAGAAAGGCAATATCTAAACATGCCATAAGTAAATGTAGTATATATCTCCAACTCACAATTGAACAGAATATACATTACCACCCCAGAAAGGATAAATGAGGACATAGTGATGAAATACAACTAAATGTACTTAATTAACAAAATGCTTTTAAGAAAGCAGTGGTGGGTGCACAGGTAACTTTGTTGTTGAGGTGTTTTGTTAGAGAAATCACAGAGGAAGTTCTAGTGTTATTTCCAGGTCAACAAACCATATATTGGTGGGCGAGCTTGGGATGCACTCAATCCAGACTCTTATTTCAGTCTGCTGCCTGTCTTTGTGTTTGCTTCTTCTGGCTGGTGTGATAATCACTCACAAAAACCTTAGTTTAAAATAACCATAATCATGTAGAAGAACCTTTAGTTTAAAATAATCCATCTTAAAGTAACCCAGCACACTAGCTTTTAGTTCTTAAGGCCGGGAGTGGGTACTGAGTCTCACTGGGCTAATCTCTCTGTGTTAGCTTCCATATTCACCTGGGACCTTCTTTCCTGCTTCTGTCTTTGTTAAACAAGCTTTGTGGTTGTGCTGGGCACATTTGTATGATCTAGGCAGTCCCCATGTTTTAGCATCAGGTGATTTGCCATCTGAATTCTATCTACATGTGAATTCCCTTTGTCATGTAGTCTAATATAATACTAAAGATCAGAAGAGGAGCATCTTTGGAAGGAGACATTATTCTAGGTACCACACAACTCCAAGTAATATTAGGTAGAGAACAACAGTATGAAATTAGAAAAGACACCAGCATTGAATCCGATTTCAAGGACTAATTGATGTTTCAGTGGCCAGAGTCCTGTTTTCACTTGGCCTCATTTTCCTACCAGGTACGGTGTTACATACTTCCTAAGACAATCCCTATTTCTTGCTTAGCCGTGCGCTATTAGGAAATTCAACCAGGCTTGAGTCCATAAGAATTGAGAGCGGTTTAAAATCTACAGCTTCTTAATATTTTCTGATTTCCTCTAGTCTCCGTCTTCTCTAAACGATACCTAAGAAGATCTGGTGTTTATAGCATCCTTCAAACCCTACATCTCATTTCCTGGAAGGCCAAGAAAGCTCAGTATTGAAAATAAAAATGTCAAAAGATTTAGCGAGTGCCTGTCACCCTGATAGTGGAAGCTGTATCCGTGCGCAAGCCACAGCCCTCCCTGGGTTGTTCCATCTGGTCGTAAAAATAGGAGCAGTTGTGGATCAAGTGGCACCCGTCTGCCAGGTATTTTATGTGATGAATCTCTAAGTAGCAGCACTGTTGTTTGGAAGTAATAAAAAATATACTCCAAAGAGCCTAAATAAGTTGTTGAAGGACGCTGAGTTTCTATGTGGCAGGAGTTTAAATCACAGTGTCTTGTTTTAAGAACAAAGGTTTTTTTTTTTTTTCAGTTCTTCCAAGCCTCTCCCACACTCATACCCTACTGGGCAGCAGACGTCACACTTCTCAATTAACTATCTTGTCCTCAATGTGAACTGCTAGAACACTGAGCCACATCCTTGCGCTGTGCTGTCTCCTGCACACAACCTGATGCTGGCTATGTAGTTGAGGTTCAGCAAGACTTGCTGAAAATAAAGCTTAGCTAGGATAGTGGAATGGGCATTGAAATGGCTTAGGCAGGACACTAGGATGGGAATCTACATGGCTTAGCTAGGACACTGGGATCAAAGTGGCTTGGCCAGGACCCTGGGATGGGAATCTAAATGTACCACAAGACAGAAAAACCCATTATCCAAGAGGCAACATTAGTCTTCAAACTGTTAGGAAATGTACCAGGGAGCCTCTTTTCCATAGGACTTGGGTTCGAGGCATATTGCTCATTTCTAACCATGTCACTTAGAGCACTGTCCCTTCCTTAGTGATCAGACAAGATTTGTCTACTGAGATGCTTGGGAAGGCCTTTCCTGAGTGCCTCCATTTATCCTTTCCTTCCCAATCCCATGTAAATCAGTCTCAATAGCAGAGATATACCACTATATTAACAAATTAACACAACATATTTTGAGGAAGTGACATGCACCTAGTAAATGACAATCACTGTGCTCACCCTTGGGTATTGGAATATGAAAGTCCTAGCCAACAGTCAATCCACATAATCCTATATTTATCTAAACTATGGAGATAATTTTCTAACAAACTTTCCATTTGAGGGTGAATTTTTAATACTACAAAAGTACATTTAGTCATTTAAAACTAAAACATTATTAACAAAATACACTCAAAATATATTCAAAGTATCACCAAAGAAAGAAAGTCATGAAAAGAGATGGATCTAATTAAATGTTTGATGTTTACTATGTACTATGTAGGAAATATATGAATTATGCTAATTAATCACTATTCAAAACATTTCTTATTCTTGTCTGGAATGGCCAAAATTATTATATTATTAAATGTTCCCAAGAATATGGGACAACTGCAACATTTAGTATTGGTACCATTGTGTACCGTTGTGTACATTGGTGTATGTGCTTATAGTGTTCTTTGATAGATTATGTATCTAATTATCTGTCTATCAGATACCTACTATATTTATCTAATCTATCTATCATCTGTCATTATTTATAACAATGTAAATATTTATTTATGACAAAAGAATTTCTGTACATGATTTAATTAATGCAATATTGAAATAAAAGCCTATGATTTTTCTTTGAAAATGCAATGAAATATATATTTATGTTATAAATATGTATATATGTATATATATAATTGAAAACTATACACAAATGAAGAACTGGCTGCTATAATGCCTAGCAGCATAGTTAAGTGTAATTGTGAGAATGTTATATTGTAAAAATCTTGATAAAATTGAGGAAGAAAAATTAAACAATCCTCTGGTTATTTTAACCAATAATAATTGAGGAGATAATCCCATGGGGAAGGCTATAATGATGGTCCTGGAGCCCTATGCCCTAAGTCTAATCTAACTGATGGTTCTGTGAGAATAGATACATGTAAAATTTATTGATGTATGTATTCTTTGCATATTTGTTATTAAAAATAAACTGCAATAAAAAGATTGATGGATAGATTGTGCACTTTTAACTAAGTATATAGTAATTTTATCTGTTCATGTTTGCCTTATGCTTCTTTTTGTTATTTTTAAAATTTATTTATTTATTTATTTATTTATTTATTTATTTATTCACTTTACATCTGGTCTAGCTCCATCCCTCCTCACCTTCCAGTCCCACTCTCCCTTTCTCTCCCTCTCCCCTATTCCTCACAAAGGGGAGACTCTCCCCCTCCTGTTCTCATCCACCCCAGCATCTCAAGTTCTATCAGGACTAAGTGTGTCCTCTTCTCCTGTAGCCTTGCAAGGCAACTCCACCATGGAGAAGCAATCATAAACCTGGCAAGTGAATATATGTCAGAGAGAACACTTATACTATCCTTACTAGAGGAACCACATGAAGCCTGATCTGCCCATTGGCTACATCTTTGTGGGAGGCCTAGATCCAGTCCAGGCAAGGTCTTTGGCTGGAACTTCAGTCTCAGCAGGCCCCTCTGGGCCCTGGTTGGTTGACCCTGTTGGTCTTTTTCTGAAGCAGGTTCTTTTCTCCTCCCGTTCACCGACATTTTCCCACAAGACTCCCTACATATTTCTCATTGGCTATGAGTCTTAGCATCTGTTTCGAACTGCTGCTGGGTGGAGCCTCTCAGAGGACAACTCAGATAGGCTCCTGTCTGCAAGCATGGAAGAGTATCATTGATAGTGTCATGGGATGGTTCTCTCTCATGAGGTGGGTCTTGTGTTCTGCCAGGCACTGGTTAGACATTCCCTCAATCTCTGTTCTATCTGCTCTATCTTTATCCCTGCACACCTTTTAGGCAGGGTGAATTTTGAGTCCAAGTTTTTTCTGGGTGGGTTGGTGTTCCCATCCCTTTATTTGGAGACTTGTCTAGTCAGAGGGTATCCTCTTCAGAATCTATGGTGCCTCCTACTAGGAGTCTCTCCTAGAGTCCTCTTGATATCTGCTGGGAGCCTACCCTGACTTAGATCTCCAGCTTATCACAGAGATGCCCCCAGTCACAGTTTCTCTTTTCTCTACAGGCCTTTTTTCATCCCCCAACTGTTCTTCCCAGGTCTGATCTCTACCCGCCCCCCCCTGCCCCCCGTGTTTCCTTTCCTACCTGGTTCTCTCTCTTCAACATTACCTCTGTCTATTCTATTTCCCCTTCTAAGTGAGATTTAAGCATCATCTCTTATATCCTCCTTGCTATTTATCTTCTTTGGGCCTGTGCATTGTAGTATGTTAATCCTGTACTATATGGCTAAAATCCACTTACAATGGATTGTATGTGTTCTGTTTCTTCTCTGTGTCTTTATTTTAGTCTAGTGTTATTTGTAAAAGTACAGTGATGGAGAAGCTAAAGAAAATTCGTTTCTATTCTCCTCTTCTCCCTAGTGGAATCACTCTGAAGGCCCAGGCAACTTTATAAGGACAATACACATTCAAGTCCTGTGTGACATCTAATCACAGGGCAAGTGAATTATCTGAAGGTTCTATTGTAATGGTCAGTTCAGGCTGTCTACAGAATTAAAAACTGGGTGATCCTAGGGACAGAAATTCATTCTCAGTGCTCTGGAACTGGAGAGTTTCAGATCATGGTCTTTGAATCTTGTGATTGCTCTCCTGCTGGTTTACGAAAGGCACACTCTTCTTGGCCTTCTGGTAGCTTCTTCTAGAGTACTCCAGATTTGGGGATTGCTGCTATGTTCCTCTTTCTATAGGGTTACCAGCCTTAATTGTTCTGTTCATATCCATACCTATAACCACATTTAATCTTAATTATCTCCCTTTATAAAAATGTAGTCATTGAGTGTGAACAGTTCAACACATGAAATTGAGTGGTAGTCACAATTCTGTCATAAAAATGGCATAGGCAGCACCTCATCATCAAATTCACTCTTTTTCTGGACTCATTTATTCTTGTTGATAGTCATGTAGAGATAATAAGCACATCACCGTTAATGGCTACATGTTCTAGTCTCTAGTCTGTTACTTTCTCTCCTCTTGACTTTTCTCACCAACCATCCCATTTCTTGTCATTAATAGTATAATCCTTATAAAGAATCCTAATTATATAAAAACCTTACACAGGGCAACACCCCTGTTCTTTGTTATTTATCTTCCATTACTCCCCATTTTTCTATAGTATTGTTTATATGGTGTAAAATAAACAACCCTTGTGTTCCTCAAAAATACTCACTAATCATAAAAGAAAACAATCAGAAAAATTATTCTAGAATTATATGGATTAAAATGCAAACAACACATCAGATCCTTAATAAAAGTTGTTACAATCCTAACTGAGAAATAACAGAGCATGGTTAATTTTAGCCCATTTTACATCTTTAAATAAAAAGCATAAATAAGCTTGTCCCTAGATACATATGTCTTTGTAGGTCATTTCCTTCTAACAGAGAAGAGAATGGCCAAAATGAAACATCTGATCCAGATGTAGCTTTATTCATTCACCCATTGTCTCTCTTTAGAGGAAACTGTCTATGTAGGTCTATTTTTGTACTCATGCCCTTTCCTGTTAGGTTAACACAGTGGAAAGCCTTCAGTTCAGGCAGGTATTAAATTAGCCACTGCTTTCACTACAAAATGGTCCTCATATATATTTTTCAACTGTTACCTCAGACCCGTCTCCTTAATTGCAAGGTAGGTTGTCCATGATGGCTGCAAGATATACATGTATTGAAAAAATTCGCACTGATCACCATGACTTTAATATTTTACTGACTTTATTCTCCCCTTTACTAATGGCTTGTCATGTAATTTTTGCTAGAGGCATGCACACTAACAACTAAACAAAGTGCAGCAAAGCTCTGAGCCTTGCTGTTGTGATGCTCTTTGCTATTTTTCTCCATAGTTTAAGTCACTAAAACTATGTGACAGGGTCTCATGAGATATTTAGTGGTTCTCTATTTCCTTTTGAGATGAAGGGGGTTGTTGGCCACTGGCTATCAAAGACAAAGGGAGTAGGAGCCATGAAAAGGGTTCAGTGGAATGGAGAGACCTTCCAGGAGTAAGCTTAAGAGAGGCAACTCATTCTTTTGTTCCAAGAGTGAGGCATATAAGAGTTCTTAGGGTTGTGGGTGGGAAGAGTTGATTGGTTGTAACATAGTACCTGACTGCAAGTGGTTATCATACTGGCAGGAAAGAAAGAGTGGGACTGTGTAGAGTCATCCTCCAAATAAGGTTAGGCATCTGCACTCTGGTCAGAAAGAGAAGAGGAAGTCCTGTTGAGGAAGGTAGTCCTCCATTTTGCACCTAGCTAGGAGGGCTATCTGGACATGATGGATTGCAGGGTACTCCAACAACGGTTCAGCTAGTGAGAAGGCTCAGTTTGATAAATCTACAAGCTACCAAATCTGATGATCTGACATTAATCTCTGGGATCCACGTGATGGAAGGAGAGAATCAACTCAAGGTGTCCTCTGTCTTCCATCAATATGCTGTAGCACACTGCCCCCACATTAAAAATCAATCAATATATGTCAAATTTTGCAACAAGACATTAATATTACCTTTGATAATAACTCTATGCAAGACTATCTGTATATTTGTTTATAAATGACATGTCTAGTTTCATGTTTATTCAGGAATAAAAGGACATACAGCTCACAATGTAAAGTATCATAACTGACAGGTGGGAAGCAGGAAAGAGACACACCCATGTTAGAAATTATGATACAAGTGTGTTCCAATGTGCTTATAAAAATGTTTAATTTCTTTGTAGAGCTCTTAGAGTAGCCAGAGTCTAGATGCTAGTATGTATCAAGTGGATCAGAAAGATATCATGGAAGCGCTTAGAGATCTGACTCTGCAGAAGAAGGAACTCTGTGTTACAAAAAATAAAAAAGGCTGGATGATGTAGTAATTCATTCTTTCTCCAACCTCTACCTCTCTTGGTATCTTTCGTTCGCAGTCAGGACCAAGGTGTGCTGTAAAGAGATTACATCACACCATGAGCCAGATCTAATGCAACAGGTTTATTGGGGTGGGAAGTGAAAGTCTGTTTCAAAGTGGGGGCATGAGAGAAAGAGACAAGAGACATAACAGAGACAGATGGGGATAGAGCAGAGAGAGAGGGGGGGGGAAGGGAGGGAGGGAGAAGGAGCATGGAAGACAGAATTAACAAAACAGAGAGAGAACATGATCTGGGGTGGTTGGGACCTTATAAACTACTGATGACATAGCTACTGAGTCATTGAATCCCTGAGGGCAAGGGGAGGGTGCCCGACTTACAACAACTACCACAGTTGTACATTAGTTTTAAATGCTCTTATAGTTGTCTCCAGTTTATCCTATGTGAGATACAGTCCTGAAACCTCCATCACAATGTATTATCTTTAGCAACCACTCATTACTAAACATAGAAACAGTGGTGCATGGAACATCATGTGGGATTGCAACCAAGTGATACAGTGTTTTGGCATATTCCCCCCACTCTCCTGAATATATCACACACTATCTTGCTCTTATGTTTTCGCTGTACTAACTCATCAATAGCATTGAATGGCTAGACCAAGCATCACTCTCCGAATCTGTCTGGTACTCTTAAGTATTGGTGTTATTGTAACTTAATCCCTGTGGTCACTACCAAACATACCTTTTGAGTTATATATGTGATGAATCATCTTTGAAACTTCTGGTATCTGACTTCTCTTACTGGGCTCCTAGACACCTTTCCTTTGCACTTGCCAGAGCCTCTGATAAAGTGAGAACACAAGCACTGCAACCATTCATTCCAAAAGAAAGCTTTTTTTATTTATTTCCTTGATAGGCTCTGTTTTTTCCTCTTTCTCCCTCTTCATGGTTGATGTTTCTACAATCCCAGGAGGTGCTTACACAAAGGCATTATCTTTGGATATGCCCTGGACGAGTTACAGTGTGTTCTTATTTCTTTTTCTCCACAAACTTGTGGAGTTGAACAAGAGATCAGTAAAGAATAGATTCCATTCTGGCCTCCCACTTGCTATGCATGACTAATTAACAAAGATAAAGTTATTTGGCCCACTATATTGCCACTATTTGCTCTGTAAAGTGGGCACATGACAGTGGAAACACTTGAGAAGCCAGAGGCAATGATCATTCAGAGCAAAAGTTTGAAGTGTTTGGGATTAAAGAAACCGAGGTTTCCAGTTTTAAGGTTTAAATCTTGGCTGCTATAATCACTTGTTGGAAGGTTTTGTATAAACTACATAGTCTCCTGGACATGTCTCATGCACTGAGTAGAGATTTGAATGTATTGTATCCAGTACAGGCTAAAGGTTCTTAATAAATGGTAGTCATAAATAGTTTACTTTTCTTCTCTTATTAATATTCTTCTACATGCTAATTTTTCCCTGTCTCCTTGTTACTCTCGTTATTACTATTTTTCTAATTTTTTTTATCATATTACTATAATAATTATACTATGTTAGTGGTATCACAGAATACTCACAGGGCTTGGAATCCCAGTTTCTACTCTGACAGTTCCTTGACTCCTTGATTTTCCGAACTAAGAGTTAGAAAATATATACTCCTAGGCTATTTCAAATCACTTTCCCATCTTGGATGTGGCAGAAATGTTTTGCTTTACTGAGACAAATTGCTCATTTTCTCATTTATTAATTAACTCTTGAATGCGACCAGCCTGAGTTCCATTCATATATCTCTAAATCCACATTCGATGAATAGAGCTTCCATTTAGTCATGATTAATACGAAAGTCTTGCTGTCTTGTTGGGTGATTTAGTGCAAAGTCTTGCCTATAAGTCACGTCCTATTCAAACAAGCCATGTCAGCCATTGGTTTAACTGGCTACTCTTTTCATTTGTGCTATTACAGGTCAAAACAAATGACTTCCTAAAATTAATCTTCTGAGCTCCAGATATACTCCTTGTAAGCTTGTTGGTCGTATGCCTTGGATTGAGGGTAACCAAGGCAACCAATGAAGTCTGATGATGGGATGTAGCTCTCAACAGTCTATTGTTATCTTCTTCCAGCAGCTACATTACAGTGGGAGCAATAGATACCTAGAGTGCATTGAGTCTCAATTTGAGTCCTATTCATGGGATTATTGTTTATTCATTCTTCTTTAAGTTTGGTCCCTTGTACTTAAAACAGGGCTGATAATACATTGAACATCATTTGTTATGATTAGAAATGCTTCCTATGAACTACCTGATATGACCTTTGTCACATGGTACATACTCAGTACATCACAGCTATTTTTACTACGGTCAGATAAATAGGTTGTTTTCCACTATAGTATAAAAGACATTCTTATATTTTAACCATGTTCACCGAATTTTGGAACCAAAATATGAAATGTGGATGTTACTCTTTGCCAGACTCAGGGCTCAGGATCACTTCTGTTTCTTAAGTTTGCAGTGCAATGGCTCTGCCATACTATCCTGAGGAGATCACACACCTAGCAAAAGCACGCACTGTTATGAAGAGATGTCCATCCAAGTAGAGGCAGGTTTTATTTTTTTCCCATTGGCCTTCTTTCTTCTCACTTCTCACACAGTAATGTTGCAGATTAGAAGAGGACCTATTTTTTTACTCCACGCTATTTATGTACAGAGCATCAATGTCACTCAATGCCACATTTTTTTTTCAATATAGCCAGGAAATAAATTTTCAGATGTTCACTCTACATGTAACACACAAATCAAACATTTACCCAAACGATTATAGAGGCTGAGGGTACAATGACTTAATTTCTATAAGCTAGAGACTCATGCAAACCAATTGTGCAATTTAGCCTGAGTGTGAATGGCTTTGAACTTCTAAGTACTGATGGTGTGAAACCTAAGGCTGGAAGATGTGAGGTTAAATGGCCGGCTCAAACAGCTCTGTTGTTCTGTTCACAAGAGCCAGGATCATGCTCAACCCAACACAAGATACAGACACATTCAGAAATAGCTCTCTGTGTCTCAGTCAATGTGGCCCATACAGTTATCTCTTATCTTGTTATTTAAACAGTTAATATACCACAATATCATGGTCAATTTAGGTTCAAATATTAGTTGTCAGACTTGTTTTGGCCTTTCTTCCTTTGTCTTCCCCTATTCCTTAGTTGAGGCATCACTAAAGATCTAGCCACCAATTTTATTTTATCATGTATCTTCTTATCTTTTCTGAGGCCCCTGTAAGATTGGCAAAGTACTTTATAAATGTTTGACACTTACTCCTCAGTCAAAGCAGCAATAGCAAGATGACAGAGGGACCTTCATCATTTGGAAAATGTCATAATAAAGCACAGGCATTATGCAACTGTTGTGGCTCTAAGACTTGCTGCCTTAGGAAGTTGACCTGTGGCAAATGTGCTACTCCACCAAGCACAAGAAAAAGTCTCAGAGTTGAAATACTTCTTGAGCTGGCAGCTAAAATTTGTCTTTTACAGATCCAGACATGTATCCTCGAAGGGGCAGCACCTAACTCCTCGAGGGAAGCTGTGCTGATCCCAGTGCACCTGGAAGGTCCAAGGATGAATCACACAGTAAATGTTCTGATTTCACAAACCGCAAAGCAAAAAAAGGTTGGATTACCAAAGGAGATCACAGTTCAAGTCATGATCCTACCTCATTAACCTCATCAGACCCTGCAACTCACATGCAAATCAGAGAGTGTCATCAGATATGTTCTGCAAGGCAGAATGTGGACTCAGTTACCCCCCCCCCCCACACACACACGCACACACACTAATTCACTTGTCATTTCACAATCTGGTCTCTGACCCAGTCAGAATCTAGGCTGTATTCATGGGTTTGGTTGCCAAGGGAAACTTAAAAGACTGATGTCTTCTAATCAATTAGCAGTGACAAATCACAGTCTTAATCAGAGTCAAACTGCAACCCCTACAATACTGAGTTGTAACAGTCTCCAGTGTGCCAGATGCTATGATAAAAATCTCATGAAGGAAGCTCTAGTAAGTTTGCACAACTAAAGTCACTTTTACACTTTGTTTTTTTTTTGTTTTGGTTTTTTTTTTATGTTTTTTTCCTCCTTTATTAATTCATTCTTGTTACATCTCAATGGTTATCCCATCCCTTGAATCCTCCCATTCTTCCCTCCCTCCCAATTTCCCCTTATTCCCCTCCCCTATGACTGTTCCTGAGGGGGATTACCTCCCCCTCTATATGCTCATAGGGTATCAAGTCTCTTCTTGGTAACTTGCTGATTGCCACCAGGTCTCCCCGTCCAGGGGACATGGTCAAAGGTGAGGCACCAGAGTATGTGAGACTCCTTCATTGCTGGTGGGAATGCAAACTAGTACAACCACTTTGGAAATCTATCTGGTGCTATCTCAGAAAACTGGGAATAGGGCTTCCTCAAGACCCAGCTATTCCACTCCTTGGAATATACCCAGAAGATGCTCCAGCACACAGCAAGAAAATTTGCTCAACTTTTACACTTTGTAAGCTTTATATGTACATATACACAATGCGTTTTGATTAAATCCGCTGCTACCTTCCACATTCCCTCCATCACTTTCTCCTTCCAGCTTCATGTTCTTCTTTTTAATCCCATCAAGTCCAGTTAATGCTGTGGTGCGTGCATGGCTGCAGGAGCATACACTTAATCATTAGCATGATTTCAAGGGGCTGAATCCATGAGGAAAACTCATTCTTTTTCCCCAAGGGCCACTTACTGCCAATAGCTTCTCGGGTATGTGTTTTCACGGTTGTAGGCTTTGGGGACCCCTCCGTATTGATGCTGGAAAGTTTGGCCCTAGGTGTTAAGACATTTGTTTAAAATTTATTATCTGATATGGAGAGAAACTATGATTGCCTTCCTGCCAAATTCAAAGAATTCTCTGTATCCTAAGGACTCAGTATAGTTAGCTGATGAGAAGCTTCCAATACATGGTCACTGACTCATGTAAAGCTTGGCATATCTACAAAGATCTGAAAGAAAGATGTCTTATGCTTTTCTGGTTTGTATTTGTGTCAAGATCACATAAATTCCAGGAGGCCAACTGTACATACATGTCCAGTTTAGGTTCTCAGCTCTGAATGAGTCACAAGCCCTTATTTGGCTTCAACTTTAAGCAATAAGAGATGAATTCTGGAATAGACAACAGCATTAGGATGCTTTTCATTATTTTAATGAGTAAGAAACTAGAGGAAACCCTTGGTCAAGTCTTCAAGATCCAATCCCGTTAACTTTCTTGGAACCCAACACCCAGGAGCAATAAATAAGTGAACAAGATAAAATAAAAAACAAATAAACACAAATTCCTGGCTAAAATCTTCTGGTGTCTGAGATAGAGAATTCAGCAAACTTCACACACTGTGAGGTAAGACTTGCCCACAAAAATTGAATAAATATGTTAGCACATTGCGTTTCGCTTCAGTTCGCTGAGTTTGCACAAAAGGCCTTAAAATGAAAACAAGATCAAAAGTGACAATAAGGCAATCCAAGTAAAGCTGAGTGGGTTGATCTGCCCTGTCAGCAAGCCTTCTTTCAGAAGAGATAGGGAGTCTTTCCTTAGCCCCAAACACCACAAGTTTTATCCTTGACCTTTACTCTGTATGCCAAATAGAATTAACAGGAGAAAGTGAACCAGCTGACTAAGAGGGTCATCTTGGAAGATATGAGGTCAGCAAGGCTCTACGCCTCCCATGAATTATTTATACTGTTTAATACCCATTCCAAAGGACAAAATACAAACAACTCTCTCTCTCTCTCTCTCTCTCTCTCTCTCTCTCTCTCTCTCTCTCTCTCTCTCTCTCTTTCTGTGTGTGTGTGTGTGTGTGTGTGTGTGTGTGTGTGTTTGCTTTTAATAGACTGGTCCCAATAACTTAATTTTCAAAAAGGAAAAGAAAAGCAATTATTTCTGAGTGTTTTTAAATAACTTTAAATAGCAGAGGCTTTGTAGGGTGATTAAATGAACAAGAATGCATTCATTTTCAGGGCAGCATAATCAGAACCATCTTTAGACTAATGCTCAGTCATCCCACTGGGATCCCAAGCTGTAGAATCACTATAATCTAACTTGTAAGTCTGGCCTGTCTCTAACCCACCAAATGCCCAAAACACCTTGTATAACTTAAATGAAGAAGCTTTGATTTCTGCATTAGTAACAGAGGGTAAATACTAAGCACTTAGCAGCAATTGCCAGTTTGACATAATGTAAAGGCCATGACATAGGTGCTTAATATGTGATACAGCACTATGATTTGCTCACTAGGCATCCACATCTAAAAAGAGTGATGTGCCCTTCTGTGCTGCCCATTTAAGAAAATGAATGGGGCACATTGTGTACTAAGCCTTCGGGAAGTTATGTCAATTCTGGTCTAATTCCCATCCTACTCTCGCTTCTCTTTTTCATATCAGCTTATGGATCACAGAGTTGTCCAGTCTCTTCATCCTCAACACTTTTCATGATGCTTAGAACTTTCTTCGTCCTTTGAGGAGTCCAAGAAAGCCTTGTTTGAAATTTTAAGATGCTTGGTAAAGAGGTACAAAATCATAATATCTGACCTCCACGTCTCCTGGAAAGGCCTTTGTCCAGCCTGTTCTGCACTCGCATATCCATATTATTTGACCATAGTTTTAGCAACAGTTGACATCTGTATTGATTTACTTATCTATGGCAAGAGAAGCCTGCTGAGCCTCCAAATATAGGAGGAAAACATTTGCATTTCAGTATTCCTAGTGTGCAGTATTTGGGGCTAACATCATGATAAGGTACAAAATAAATGCTGACTGAACCTTTCGAAGAAACTTTTATTAATATTTCTCATGCAAAACTGTGATCCTAAAGTTAAAATCATAGAATTAATTTTGCTTTGAAATATATGACTTTCTAAATCTTTTGTGGTTGAGTGTTATTATCTGTCTACCTATTTACAGTGATTTTTTTCTCATTTTCCATAGTAGAAGCAAAACAAACTGGTTTCTAGCTAAGACACAGACCTGTTGATTAAATGAAAATATTTAATTCACATATTAATTCTTTCAGCTAAACACCCACTCTACCCACACATGCTCTGTCTGGAACTGGATAAGGTGCTGGGGAAATGGTAGCTCAGAGATGCAGCCTTTTACTGCACCGGTCTGTAATACATGGGAAACATATTAGGAAAAATAATCCCCAAATACAGCCATAATATAAAAATCAAACTGAGACAAGTGCTGTAAAGGGAAATACAAGGTTCCGAAAGGAAATCCTCTTCCTTCAAAGTGGGCCAGGCAGGCTTCCCTGGAGTCCTACCATTTAAGAAGACTGTTACATAATGAGAGAGGTCCAGGAAGATGAATGCGTTGGTAGGGAGCGGGCAGCAGTGAGAGATGAAGGCATGTTATTACTTTGCAGCAGGAAGCAGATCAAGGTAGCTTTCCAAACGTTGCCTCCACTGAAATGCAAGCCCAAAGGAAACAAACCCAGCTCATTTCTTTCAGACTGGCTTCCTGACTTCCATTAGTTCCCCTGCCTGCTTTTCATTAGATGAGCTACCTATATTCCATCGGATATAATCGGATTTCTTTGGAGCCCTGGGCATTGATAGAAAAATCTGCATTTAGTATGGTCTGATCAAACTGGAGGGGGGGTGCCTTTATGTACTAAACAGGGGACATTTTCTACAGAGGAATTGTTATAATATAGGCAAGGCAATCTGGTGTGCTGGCTTCTCTGCTTGGTGATTCTGGGAAACCGTTCCCATGTATATGTGGGTCTGTATTCAGAAAAAGCAGGGAGCTGACAGTATGCTAAGGTCAGAGGATGTTGTTGCAAGAGGCAAGCCATGGGAAGAGCATTGAGTTCTCAGTTACGGCTGAATTCCAGCTTCGGTTTCAACACAGTGCAGGAAGTAACTTCTCCCAAATCCCTCCCCACCCCCCACCCCCCCCACCCCCGTTTCCTCCAAAAAGATAGGATTGGATGACTTATTTTCTCCGGGTCCCTTCTGCTTCTATGTGCAGAGGGATCATATTCAACCGCTCGCAGGAAATGGGGGGATTCTTCAAGTGAGAGTTAATGCAATCATCTCAGGTGCTTGAGACAAACTGCAGCTTCCAAGCAAATACTGCCAATTAGATTTCCTTGGGGCCTGAATTGGCACTCACAGCATCCCAGGTACTTGGCTGGGATGTCGCAACAAAAGGAAACAAGGTGCTAAGACATTGATAGGCTGTTATTATTCAAATCATCATAAAAGACTTAAGTGGAGCTAATTAATAGGACTCCTGCTGGGTGGTATAGGCTCTTCCTTCATTGTGGACATTTGTGTTGCTTAATTGAATGCTTGTTGACATTAGTTTTGTTGTAGTAGCAAGATAATGTTGTTGGGCTGATCTGAGTCTTGAAGTCTGGGAGAGTTCATGGGATGACGTGACTCCTGCAACTACTCCATAATTCCTCCTCAAGCTCAGCCTCATTTTTAGAAAGCTATGAAAATCATAAGCATTCTCATTAGTTCACCTCACATATGAATGGCGCTGATAGCATTTTGTCATATGTACATTGTGTACATACAGTTTGCTTGTGCATTGGTGACAAGCCACCAATTAGCACCCTTAACCTATGTCGTACACGTGAAATGACCTTTGACACTCAGGCTTTAAATTTCCTGCAGTTAGTTAGCCTAGGTCAGTTTCTGCTGCCTGCCGTCCAAAGAGCAATGTCTTCTGGTTCTATCTGGCTCTACTGTATCGGTTCCCTCAAACTGGCCCCAGTGTGACATCTCACTTCCTTGTCCAGCAATTCACTAGCACAGCTGTTGTATGTTAGTACAAAACAGCACTGAGCTCCTTGCGGACTAGGGTGGTCTGTCTTCGAGTGAGTATAAGAGCAATGAAAAATAAGTAACTGGTCCTCCAAATAGCCTGATGCTTGAAGATCTCGTTATGGTTTATAAGGAAAAGAAGGACTACAAGGAGAGATCTTCACAACGGAAAAATCTGTGCTATCCAATTCTACCAAAAGTTTTGAGGACCCACTAACAGGATACTCTTACCAAACCTCAGACTTTTCAGTCAAAAGGAAACCATTCCATTGATGTCAGGCATTTCTTAAGGGCTAGAGTAAATGGTTATCTTTTCAATTGCTTCCCACTCCTTTTTTTTTCCTATTCACTTCTGCCTCTTTTTTATTACTCTGCCTTTGATTTTCTTAGTCTTCTCTTTCTGTACTGTGACTTTTGTTTCTTATCCTTCATTATTTTTTTTTTTACAATGCCTTCTGTTCTTTTAACAGCACTGTTGGTGTTCTATTCCAGTATTATTTGTCCCTTTCACTGCAAAATACACACTTTGTGTTGCTTAGGGGATCTCCCTCATGCGGTAGTGTCATTAACAGACATTCAGTCAGATTTCCCTGGCTTTGTCTGGAGGAGGAGTGGGTTGAACCTAAGTTAGATCAGTCTGATGTTTTGTGCTTATGTGGATGGGTACAAACCCAGAAACCTCACTGTAGAATCATGTTACCCATGTCACTGTAAAGCCACGGACCCTTCTAACCATATCAGGAGACCTGTTTCTTTGAAACCTGGTTATCCTGTTTTTCCATTTATTTAAGCAAGTCATTCCAACTTCTCAGCAGACCCATTTTTATAGCTGTCCAAAATCCTAAAACTCTTCACTCTCCTATTTTTCTTCAGAAACATCTCATCCATCCCAATTAGAGTTGTTCAAATTCAGTGCACAGTAGAAAATACAAACAAAGATGTTATCTACGTCAAGAGCTGATGAATAGCCATACAGACAGTTACCCTGAGATCTGGTGCAGCAGGTATGCGTGGCTCTTATCGTAAGTTCTGTTTGCTCTGGCAAAATGGAGAACACAGAGCGAGTGTTGTTCACTGCCCACTCTTCTCAGAATGTGGGGTATCAGTGTGGGGCTTCCCTGGTTCAAAGTTTCTGATTTGACTTTTCTATTGTCCAGATTTACTCCCTTCCTAGGTGGAGAGAAAACCCCTTGAGTTCCCTTCTAAAGGGGTTATTTAACACATCCACCATTCCACTGAATGCTAATCCTGTAGACGTTTTTCTCAGATCCCATCTCTTAACACACACACACACACACACACACACACACACACACACACAATACACCCATACCTTCTCTGACATTTGTTTGAATTTCTGCTATAAAAAAATATCTGCAAGCTCACACTGAACTTGAACCCCTGATGATCATGCATTTAACATCACATTCCCCTTTCAGACATGAGTTAAGGCTGCATTTAACTTCAGCGTCTTTCTGCAAATCTGGATGTTGCAGCGTAGGTAACATGGGTTTTTGTTACGCTCAGTTTTAGCTTCACTGAGCTGTTGTTGTAAGGGTATGAACTTAAGATGGAAAATCTTAGAGACGTGCTAACCTAAGGAACAGACTGACTGGGTAACCTTTTCTTTATAAGCTCAAGCAATCTTTTCATTTCTGTTGTTTCCTTTCACTCAATTTAAGGGAAATGACATTTTCAGGGGCAGAGGAACGAAACAGTGCCTTTCTGTTGGTGACAAGCATGTGAAGAACTTCCATTAGCTGTCTGCACATAAGCAATAATGGGGCTGAGCTGCAAGCTCGTTGCCTCAAATGGTCTTACAAAAGATGAATATGCCGTAGTGACGGTGTTTATCTGGAAGGGCAGTTAGCAGCACTGGGCTTAGGACACACGTTCAAAAGAATTTGCTTAGAAAAGAACCATGGTTTTAAATGTTCCCTCTAAAATGCAGGCAGCTGAAGCCCTTTGCAACAGTCATTTGTCTGCTTATTAGTTAGAATGTTTGTTGCAGTGTAATTTCAGGGGGAGAAATGCCTGTAATCCACGTGGGCCATTGCAACAGCTGGGAGTGGGTATGTTTCTGCCTTAGGAACAAATCGTGGTATTTTTTGTTTGTTTTGGGTGGGATTTTTTCTTTTTGTTTTGCTTTCATCCTGGTGAAGCTTACAGTGTGATGGGCTATGACCCTTAATAGATATAATACGTCTTCTCTGAGAAACCTACAAAAGAAATCAATGGTTTGTTTTATATCCATTGTCTTCCCAAATTCTCTCATCCATATCCCTTGTCTGGGTTAGGTATCTTAAGCACAGCCATACTTCATAATAAAATGTTGTCTCATAAACGTGGACTTGGGCTAGATGTTTGAGTAGGGCCTTATTTATTTTTGGAATTATTTGTAGCCCTGGCTGCCAGAAAGAGAAAGAAAACATGCAGGCTTGACGAAGTGTGTGCTCTGCTCAGAAGGAGTGTTTGTCTGGAAGGGTGCACAGGATTCACAGAATGTGCTCCCGAAGAGTGGCACGTACACAAATATCTTGGGACCAGCAATAATAATAATGATATTCATAATAAGCCGAGGTCTAAATCATTCATGGGTGAAAAGATATTCATCTTTTTGAGTAATTTCTTTCTTCCAAGGAAAAGATGACAGAAGAAAGATCTTCCTGAACTTGAGGATGGAAGGAGCAAAGGTGAACAAGGAATAACATTAAGTAGCTGAATGAACCCAAACAAATGATGATGACTTAGTGTTCTTGAATCTATTTCATTATCTACAAAATGATGTTGATACACAGCAGAGGTTTTATGATGGAGTGAAATTGTCCAGTGGACTGGATAACATCATGTCTCAAACAAACCTGATATCCAATAAATGGCCATTTCAGTTGTTTTTTTTTTTTTTCTTCTATTATTGCTCAGGAGGTAGGCGACTGCTTTCAGCTTCCATTCCCACTATCGCCTCCTGGCTCAGCCTGCACTACTAATGTAGCAGGCTAGAATCTACTCATCATGTTCGTATTCTGGATCAAGTCCAACCCTTGTTGTCTGGTGAGTTTGTGGACGTACGCTCTTTTACTTGAGAGTGAGATTTGAAAGGTGAAATTACAGAGCACCGTGCACTCCTGCAGCATTATAGTCTTTCCTGTTGTCTGGAAATCAGAGTCCGTGCTGCAGTTTGGTGGCATTGAGGAACAGCTGGTGGGCAGTGGAGATGCACGCTGAACTACAGTGTCCATGTGCAGCTTCTGGCATTGATAAAAGCTTACAGACAGTAACGGATACCTTGTTCTGAGCTGAGATGTAGGCTCCCATCGTCTTTGTTTCCTCATTCTAGAAGAATTCCTGTCTTCTAGGGGTGTAGGAATTGGGAAGGATGCTTTAGTCATCCAGCAAATTTTTAATGCAACTATTTCTCTTTTTTTCCTTAAAGACTTTATGATGGTGTTTTCTGCTTCATATCCTAATTCTTATAAAGCAGCGAAGCTCCAGCCTAGGAATACACAATTTTAAGACAAACAAATTACCAAAAAGTTTTTAAAAGGGTATTTAAGTGTTGGCTGTCCTGACATTACTAATGGTGCTCTGCTATGCTTAAAGACCGGAGCTTTACTTAGCTGTCCTCTGAGACGCTCTACCCAGTGGATCAAAACAGATGCTGAGACTCAAAGCCAGACATTGAGTAGAGTATAGGGAGTCTTGTGGAAGAGCCAGGGAAGAACAGGACTCAGAGAAGACAGGAGCTCCACAAGTAGACCAACCAAGCCAACTAACCTGGGCCCAGGGGTGGGGGCAGGGGGTTGGGGGGTGGTTCATGGAGACTGATGTGCCAACCAAGGATCATGCATGAGTTCAAGCTAGGCCCCTTACACATAGCCAATGGCTAGCTTGGCCATCATGTGAGTTCCCTAGAAAGGAGAAGAGGGCTTTTGGACTCTGTTGCTTGCCTCTCAATCACTTCCCCCTGGCAGGGCTGCCCCTCAAGGCTACAAGGGAAGAAGATGCCCTTAGTTCTGATGGCACTTGATGTGCTACTGGATGTTGTGGGGGGCGGGGCAGGCTCCCCTTATCTAGGAGTAGGGGAGGGAGCATAGGGGAAAGAAGGAGGGAGGGTGAGACCAGGACAAAATGCCTACATTGGCTTTGTAAAGGGAATAAATAAAATATATATTTTTTTAATTAAAGGATACTTAAGACCAGGTCAGAGTTTATTAAATCTTTGTCACATTTCTTTTATCAACATGAAGAAAACACTTTGAGGTGAAGTTGAAAATTTGCAAGCTTGCAACTGCTTTGCCCTATAGACAAATTATTTTACCAAGTTGAAATTGCAAACTGTATTACCAGGTGATCATTTAATTTTCCAATCAAATATCCTTATATGAATGGTATATTTTTTATGTTTATCTTAGAATAAAAAAATTATCAGAGCCATTATACAAAATGTGAGGTTGGCAGTGAATGTTGCTCGCTCATGAATAAAGAATACAAGGAGGTAGAAGTTATAAAGAGTCTGACCTTGGATCAACACAAGAAGGAACTGTCTAGCATCCCACAGGTGAAAAGGTAGCCTTCAAATGAGGTAAAGGTTGCATTTAAATAAGAAACAAGCAAGTATTTTCCAGGGATAAAGTAGAAGGGATTTTTAAATAAGGAGTTGAGTTAGGGAAACCTCATGGTCTCTTCTAATCTAATATCCTGTGAACCTATTATCATTTATGCTATGACTTCAATTGTTTTCCCACTTAACACTGATATGTAAGAGCAATGGTGAGCTCCATTTTTTCCAAAAGCACAGCCAGTGATATGGTGGGCACATAGACTAGCTCAATAATGATTGTATAATTAATATTCATTATATTGTACTTTCCTTTTAAGTATTTGTATATGTGAGTATGTAATAAATAGATGTGTACGTGAATGAGAGCATATCATATGGACCACTAATCCAACTGTCAATCTGTCCAGGTAGTTTTTTCTGTATTATCTGTTTCATACATCAGATCTGTGTTGTCCGGAAGACATAACAGGTGTTTGCATGCACTCTTATTAGCTGAAGTAAAGAAATAGTGAACTAAGTGATGAGTAAGAGTAGGAATGCACCCCATTCGGTGTATAGAACAAGGTCTACTGAAGATGGCTTGAAAATGAGCTCCATCTCCACCATTTGTATTTTTCCTCAATCTTTTTTCCAAATATTGGTGACTTGTAGATGGCATCAGTGTGTCAAAAGCAAAATAGGAACATTGACAAGCGTTTTGGCTATAAGATGGTTTCTCGCTTCTTTTTTATCTTTATATGTATAATTGGATACGTGTGTTTGTGTGTGTGTGTGTGTGTGTGTGTGTGTGTGTGTGTGTATGTGTGTGTGTGTAGACTCATGCACGTACAGGTGCACATGCATGTGTGTGCATGTGCGTGTGGATGCTCAAGGTTGACACTGGATATGTGTCTTAGCCAACCGTTCTCCATCTTACGTATTGAAATGGGGTCTTTGGCTGCCTTCAGAGCTGGCTTATTCTGCTGGTTTAGAAAGACTGCTGCTCTGGAAATCCCTGTTCTTGCTTACCATGCTAAAACTGCATGCAGGCCTCACAATCACCCAGTGTTCCTGTGGGCTCCAGCTACACAAACTCAGGGCTTCCTACTTGTAGATCATTCATTTTACCTGATGAGCCAATTCCCAACTCCTATCATTTTCAAACATTTCTTCTGTTACTCCGTAGAATCCGGAACCAAAGTTATTTCAGCAGTTCACTTCATATCAGAAGGAAATGTTTACAATATGGTGGAATATACCTGCTATTCTAGCACTTGGTAGGCTAAAACAGGAAGATTATGAACTTTCACATTGGCTTGAACTATATACCAAGATCTTGTCTCAAGAAAAAAATCAAGAAAAATTTAATTTTCAATTCGATAAAGTCTCTCTGACTTGTAAACTGACCTCCCAAGTAAGTTTCATTCTGTGTCTTCCATGTTCCTGGTGAATACCAGGCAGAAGGCAATGACCTGTGGGATTTGACTAATATGTTTTATATTCCTCTCAATTTATTGTAGGAATCAATGAGATTATGTATTAAGCGATCTAATAGTTGTAATTAGCTACTGTTCACATTATGGCATGGGCTTCCATGAGGGTCTAAATTCCAAATTTGACATCACTTAATCAGGAGTTAGGGAGATCCATGCTTCCATTTCTTTACTGAAATGACTACTATAAAACCATTATCACAAAAACAGTTGCAGACATTTGGTAAGCTACACAAGTGTTTGGCAATAAGGGTTAATTTTGTGGTTTCTGGATCTATTTGAATCATAGGAATACAGTGGAGTAGCAGAAAGAGGAAGAAATTTTTGAGAAGTATATTCACCTATGACTAGACTGAGTCTAGATATTCTTGCTCCTTGAAACATTAAAGCCTAGTTTTATTCCCCTTAATTCATATTTCTCATGGAACCAAAATCTCTCCTACCTATGTACATATGTTAATGTTAGAGACTCCTAAAAGCAATGCCAACCTACATATAAACCAGCTGTGAGCCACACCGTGAATGATGCAATCTGAACGGTTGTTGAAATTCCTAGTATCAGAATCACACTAATTCTTTAGCCAATTCCCCGACTATTGACCTCGTGTGGCCAATACTTTGTAGATTGGAAAAAAAAATGAAATCACTTCCAAGCCACCAACTATAATAATATCCACCATTGGAAAGCAGGGCAAGGTTTCCAAAGTCCTATATCATTGTGCAAAAGGACAATTATTTTATCTAAATGTGTGTGCTTCTCTATTTAGCGCAATTAGAAAATTATGAGAAGAATGAGTGGTAACTACAGGCTCGCTTTGTGGCGGCGTAAAGCATGTTTGGAGCCTTGTTAGTGTTGGGGGAGGCACACTGGGAACCTCCAGACCATTGACTCCCTGTAATTACATTTTATCATATTTGCTTGGGATATGCCTGTTAATGGCGTCTCTTGATCAGCTTAACTGCCTCCTCTGTAATTAAACAGTCAAGGAAGGCATTTGGATAATTTTATACTAATGGTACAATTTTAAAAATTAGGATGTTTTAAAAGGAAATTTTAATCTTTTATTAAGCTTGACCTCAAACCGCTTTGCTTGTAATGTTCATGCCTTAAAACTTACCATTTATGAAGCTCACTTTGTAGCTATGGATTCTTAACATTTTTTTCAGAGCAAGATAAGTCCTAATCTTTAGTTTTTACTCATAACTTTGGCCCATCATTGAATAGGTTAAACTTTCAAATAGAAGGGTTAAGTGCTCATAAGCCAACTTGGGTGTCTAGTCAGTACTTAAATGTATCTTATGTTTGCAATTCAAAATATAGTTGGGAGATCTGCTATGCCTCTGAGAAGTAGGCTACGTAATGCAGTTTTGTTGTTCAGCAACCTCCAAATGTTAGTGGCTTGTAAGGATATGCTTGGCTTGCATTTTGTTTTTATTACATTTTATTACATGTCAGTAGCTGCTCTGCTTCTGCATATTCTACATGTCTTCTTACTTTGGGTCCTTTCTTAAAGGAATAAAAGACATCTGGCACATGCTGTGTGGGTTATAGATGACACCAACTTAAACAAAGCTGCAGAGACCTATTTACAATTTGGACTTGGTGTGCACATATAACATTCCCTGGCATTCTAATGGCCAGTGCAAGATGCACAACCAATGGATAGGAAGTATCTTTTCTTTCTACAAGAGAAGAAGAATATAAGCAAAAGACAAAATCGTCTGGTCCCCAAATGATATTACTTGCATTCAGGTTTAAATGCCCTAAATAATTTTTCAGCTTTTTATGACAATAATAGCAGTAACAAAGTATTTGCAATCATGGATTCTGTAGACGTATAGAAGGGATTAAGGGACAGAAACAGGTATGCATTGCATTATAAAAGGACTTATACTAGTTTTGAGTTGATTCTTGAAAGGATACCAGAAAGATTTGGAGGTAAACAGATTTTTTCTCTAAAACGTATATTCTAATTCAACCATGTCTAGTCGTTAACTCTCCATGACCTATTTACCATGTCAGTTACATTCTTTTTTTTTTTTTTTTTTTTTTTTTTTTTTTTTAATTAATTTATTCATATTACATCTTGATTGTTAGCCCTTCCCCTGTTTCCTCCCATTCCTCCCTCCCTCCCACTTCCCCCCTTCTCCCCTCCCCTATGTCTGTGATTGAGGGAGACTTCTTCCCCCTATGTATGCTCTAAGATTATTGAGTCTCTTCTTGGTAACTTGCTATCCTTCTTCTGAGTGCCACCAGGCCTCCCCATCCAGGGGACATGGTTAGAAAAGGGGCACCAGAGTTCACGTGAGAATCAGATCTCACTCTCCACTCAACAGTGGAGAATATCGTGTTCGTCGGCTAGGTCTTGGTAGGGGTTCGAAGTTTACTGCCTATTTCTCCTTGGCTGGTGCCTTAGTTTGAGGAGGACCCCAGGACCCAGATCTGCCTGTCATAAAGTTCTTCTTGTAGGTTTCCAGGACCCTGTGGGTCCTGTTATTTCCCCATTCTTCCATGCTACTCTCGCCTAAAGTCTCAATAGGATGTCCTCTCCTCTGACCCACTTTCTTGGTAAGTAAGGTTTTTCATGGGACGTATCCCTTGGACTAGTGTTTTGATATAAGTGAGTATATACCGTTTGTCTCTTTTTGCTTCTGGGTGAACTCACTCATTATGATAATTTCTAGGTCAATCTTACACCCATCAGAATGGCTAAGATCAAAAACTCAAATGACACCACATGTTGGCGAGGATGTGGAGAGAGAGGAACACTCCTTCACTGCTGGTGGGAATGCAAACTAGTACAACCACTTTGGAAAGCTATCTGGCGTTTTCTCAGAAAAATGGGAATAGGGCTTCCTCAAGACCCAGCTATCCCACTCCTTGGAATATACCCAGAAAATGCTCGAACACACAACAGGGACATATGCTCAACCATGTTCATAGCTGCTTTATACACAATAGCCAGAACATGGAAACAGCCTAAGTGTCCCTCAGTAGAAGAATGGACTAAGAAACTATGGTACATTTACACTATGGAGTATTACTCAGCTATTAAAAACGAGGAATTCCCGAAATTTGTGGTCAGTTACATTCTTTAATTGTATAAGAGAGCCTAATGGTCGAACATTCAAATTGGGGGACTTTTTGTGCTAAAAGAAGGTAAGGCAGATTGATAATAATTTCCTCAAATTACATGCTGTGATTAAATTAAAATTTTTTTCCCAAGCTGTACTGTAGCAACTCATGGTTTATTTTGTCACTTTATATTTACTCCAAGTCATGAAAACTCAAATTAACTCTGCAAAAAAGTGACAATGGACATTAAAAAAGAAAGCCCTTTCTAAACTAGTATACTTCCTTACTACATTCTAAATCTTATCCTTATAATGACAAATAATTGTAGCTACCATCTCTCATCAAAGAAGCCTTTCCTTAGAGAAAATGAAGACCATCTGAGAAAACCACAATGAACATAATGCAGAGATGAACAGATCATGGGCATCCCAGTCCCAGTGGATACACTTTCATATAAGCTCCTGAGTCTATGGTTCAGAGAACATGACCGAAGAGGGGAAAGGAAGCCTGTAAGAGGAAGAATACCATTTAATCTTCTGTGAAAGTGCCTCTCCAAGAACTGACTATGTAAATGACTATGTAGCTCTTTTGAGAGCTATTAATAGATGAGCTATTATGCATTAAGTCCACCAGTGCTCACTCTGGCTCCAAACTGTTTTGGATACAGTATAAATAACTTAGTTCTATTTTATGGTGAAAGAGAAAGCAGGTAGAGAGTACAAAATGAGATTGGGGGTGAGAACATCTCAATTCTTAGCCCATCCCTTGTATCCTCCCATTCCTCCCTCCCTCCTGCTTACCCCTACTCCCCTCCCTTATGTCTGTGACTGAAGGGGACCCCCTCCCCCTGTATATGCTCATAGGGTATCAAGTCTCTTCTTGGTAACCTGCTATCCTTCCTCTGAGTGCCACCAGGCCTCCCCATCAAGGGGACATGGTCATAAATGGGCACCAGAGTTCACATGAAAGTCAGACCCCACTCTCCACTCAATGGTGGAGAATGTCCTGTCCATCGGCTAAATCTCGGTAGGGGTTCAGAGTTTATTGCCTATATTGTCCTTGGCTGATGCCATAGTTTGAGTAGGACCCGTGGACCCAGTTCCATGCATCATAATGGTCTTCTTATAGGTTTCTAGGGCCCTCTGGATCCTTCTGTTTCCCCATTCTCCCATGCTTCTCTCACCTAAAGTCTCAATAGGATGTCCTCCCCTCTCTCTCACTTTCCTGGTACATGAAGACTTTCGTGGGACATGCCCCTTGGGCTAGTGTCCAGATATAAGTGAGTATATACCATTTGAATCTTTCTGCTTCTGGGTGAACTCACTCGTTATGATAATTTCTAGATCAATCCATTTGTCCACAAGTTTCAGGACGTCACTGTTTTTTAATAGCTGAGTAGAATTCCATAGTGTAAATGTACCACAGTTTCTTTATCCATTCTTCTACTGAGGGACACTTAGGCTGTTTCCATGTTCTAGCTATTATGAATAAGACTGCTATGAACATGGTTGAGCAAATGTTCTTGTTGTGTGCTGGAGCATCTTCTGGGTATATTCCAAGGAGTGGAATAGCTGGGTCTTGAGGAAGCTTTATTCTCAGTTTTCTGAGATAGCGCCAGATAGATTTCCAAAGTGGTTGTACAAGTTTGCATTCCCACCAGCAATGAAGGAGTGTTCCTCTCTCTCCACATCCTTGCCAGCATGTGGTGACACTTAAGTTTTTGATTTCAGCCATTCTGATAGGTATAAGATGGAATCCTAGCATTGTTTTGATTTGCATTTGCCTGATGATTAAGGATGCTGAGCATTTCTTTAAGTGTTTCTCAGCCATTCGATATTACTCTGTTGAGAATTCTTTGTTTAGTTCTGAGCCCCATTTCTCAATTAGATTATTTGGTTTGGTGGTGTTTAATTTCTTGAGTTCTTTATATATTCTGGATATTAGACCTTTGTCAGATGTAGGGTTGGTGAAGATCTTTTCCCAGTCTGTAGGCTGTCGCTTTGTTCTGTTGACAGGAACACTGTAGGCTCCCTAAGAGGATGTAATAATATCTGCTAATGCAGTAGTGTGTGTATGGATGCTCTTCCAAGAATGCATGTAAAGGCAGCTTGGCCTTCAATATGGTAATGTAGAGATGACAAGGGATCTTTAAAAGGTGTATATAATGGGAGACTTTTGTGTCAGTGTAGATACTGCCTTTGGAAGGAACTCATAAGGCTCTGGTTTGTTTCTATTATCCTCTACTTGACATTTCTACCCATTTTAATTTTTGTGTATATTTTACCCTAGGTTCTTCCACAATGTCTGGCTGTCCCTAGAGATGGATCTAATAGAGATATTTGAACTAACTTGAGCTTCAATCTCCAAAAATGTAAGCTAAGCAATTTTGTCTTCCTTAAATGTATCCTCAGTTCATGAATTTTGAAGTAAAAGATTACTATATGTATAAAATGAAATGAAGAAAAAGTATAAATTAAAGTAAAACTGAATCACAAACAAAGAGAAGAAAGTGTTATTTGAAAGCCTTAGAAGGTGGGCTAGTTAAGTAAGAAAATTTCTGCAAGGCAATGATTCTTGAAATTAAACTAGTTGTTCTAAAGGGACACAGAATTTATTTAGCTCTGTACTATTTCTGGATAAATTTCTTTTTATTGGTCAATCATATTATTTCCTAAATTTTTATGTAGGACACAGAAACTACCTATACACCCAGGTAAACAAGAGTAAAATCCTATCAGTTCCTTTTGTCTTTATACATGGCAAAGTCCCTGCAATGGGGTCAGATCTTTGCGGATCAAAGGCTGCATCTAAGTTTAAGAAAAATGAGATGGAAGGAAAGAACTGACATGGGCTAAGAGATTTATAGATAGAAATGCCCACATGACCAGGCCAGTCATTCACTGTTATTCCAAATTGAGAACTGTAATCCCTGAAATTTCACTCATCACTCCGTAGAGTCATTGACTCTTATGTTGCAGGCTTACCTGTCTTCTAGGTTGAAGGAATGTCTCCAGAGAGCAGAAATATATCCTGGTTCACTTTGCCAGTTCAGGCATTGAAAAGTCCTGAAAGAAGAATAAAATAGACTAGCAAGTGTTGACGGTACAACTAGGCAATGACACGTCAGGCTCACATTTCTCACATAGTTACTATGCATGAAGAATGATTCAAAGTGTTCAGAATAGACCTAGTTTCATCCTCACAAGTCCCAAATGTATTATCATAATAATTTCTGTTTGGAGATGGGGATACTAAGATAGAAATATTTTTAATGAGTGACTTATTCAATGAACATATCTAGAGGGTAATAGAGTCAAGATCCTAACCAAAGCAGTTCTAGTGTCAAGAGAATTCATTAAACATACTTTCCTTCTTTAGAACAATCTAGTCACATTGAATATTTTGTATCATAGTGGGCATTGAAATGTAGAGTCATGAGACATGACTCAAAGACTCAACAGCAAATGTCTTTAGAATGGCAAGATATTTTGATCAGAGGAGACAGTGACAGGCACGTTCCAACTTCCCTGGCACATTGCTTAATTATGTGAGGAGTAGCTGTCCAGCCTCAGAGAGTCTAGAAGATAGTTGGTGTTAGGACCTTTGTCTCCTAAAGGTACTTTTTCATGTTTGAGTGCATTGAACAAATAGAGAATATATATTTCACAAAATAAACTAAAGCTTGACTCCTTAAAAATTCTATCCAATGGCCCCCATTTTGATCTTTAGTCAACAGGGATTCTGGAAAATGTATCTTATTCTTGGCAATACTTTATTTGAAAAGGTAATGATATCTCTATTTTCTCTCATCCAAGGCAAGTATTATAATTGTCTCAATTATTTCTTTTCTAATATGAGTCTGTGTGGGGCTGAAGAGCTTGCTTACAAGGAATGAGTTTTAAGAATACTTGCTTCAGAAAGTGAGATCAAGTTCTATCCTCAGAGCTGAGGTGCCTAGTGAGAGAAAATAGAGTTTAAAAAAGCAGTCAAACAGAGTCTAAAATGAAATAAAGATTAAGGAAATATATATGTAATGAGTCAAAAAATCCTACAAAACATGTAGGTACATAGCTCTGTGCCAGGATATTTGCCGAGAACTCATGAGGCCCTATCTTGCAAATCTAGAACTGCCAGACAGCAAATAAAAACACGGGAGCATTCAGGATTAGAAATCATTTAATGGCTTATGTGACTCAAAGATAAAAATAAGATTTGCTCACATTAGGTAGTGCACAGATTAGTGCAACCTCTCCTTTTCCTGTGGCAGATGAAAGATGATGTTCCTGATTGGTGTGTGATTTTCCTTGGTACTATAATTTAATCATCTAGGCTCCTCCAGGGTTCTGATGTGTTATCCTTTGACACTGATTTTCACTGCTATCCAGTATATGGAATGCAATATAGTTTTTGGAGGAAAGCAGTGTCATCTTTAAAGTTTCAATGTCTGTGACATACATCCTATTTCTACGTATGATCCACAAGAGAGAAGGCACAGATCAGGAGGACTAATTGCACACAAGCTGGGGAATGGAGCCTTGCTGTGTGCTTTGGCAAGGGTAGAGGTTGGTTTTGGTCAACAGCTAGCAAACTGGCAAGTCCACAGTATGCTAGTATGAGGAACCCATAACCAGATTGGAATTGGATGCCCCTCTATTTCTAGACATGTGTGTAGGAGTAGACAGTTGAACTCCTCCATCTCCTCTAATAGTAACAGAGTGTGCATTATAAAGTTGTTGCAATGGTTAAATAAGATAACATATTGAATATTCTTGTAATTGCCTGGCTAAAAGTAGAGAGAACTAACTAAATAACAATCATTACTATCATCTATTCTCGTGCTATTACTGCCAGATTGCAACTCAGATGTTAGAGGATAGTGAATCTCAATAAATGTCTATTGAGCTGAGCTAAACTAAGCTTCCCAGTCATTCCTAAGGTCAGTCATACCCTTATAAGGAAATCCAAGGAGAGTCTGTCTGGTCCGTCTTCACTCAGATGCTAACATGCTCACAGCCTGTTGCTCTCTGTTTCTTCTCCTGTGTGCTGAGTTCATTTGTTGAGGCTGATTTATAGCTCCTTCAGGGACACACTCTCTCTAATTGAAGACCAAAACAAAATTCAAGAACTGAACTGAAGTCAGACAGTCTAATTAGGTGACTCTCCTCTCATTTCTCCAGCCTTCAGTGACTTAGGGATAAAACACTGTCTGAGCATCGTCCTTGCTGTTTGCCCAGAGAACGGAGTACAGAGTGGCAGTGCAGGAGATACAACTGGGGGACCAGTGGCTCCTCTGCTTTATGCACAAGGTGTCTAAGCATTCACATGACTTAGAGACCTCATGAACTCAAAAAGCAATGAGGGAGCCCTGTCAGACCAGCTCAGAATTCGCTGTGCACTCATTTTCTTTCTCTTCATCAAGAACAATAGAAAAAAACAATTATTTGTGGGATTAGCATTAGTCAACAAGAGAATCAGTGCATACAGTGCTTTTTCAGGGCTGCTACGGCAAGGGCTGGCTCATGTATTACAATCTGCATTTCCAGCTTTTAACTTCTCCATGGGATCCCCTGACACTTGTTATTCTTTCCAATTCTTCAAAGAGTGAACTGGTGGTCAAGTTTCCAGGTGATGTTGGGGGGAGGTTAGACCCAACCTACTTTCTTTCAATGTTAATCTATGAGAGACTTTGACATCTTGAAGCTGGGTGGCAGAGTGCCTATGTGACAAAGCCTCAGCTGGAATTGAATGGTGGGCTGGGGTGAGGCTTTTGGCTTCCTATCTTTAGGTACTGTCTATGACTGCATCCCTTGTTTCTTTTGCTACTGAGAAAAATGCCCCTGGAAACTGATGAGAACCAGTTATTTAGTACTGAGGGAAAGAAAAACATAAATAACCACCCCAATGCCTAAGCTCAGTTTTCCCAAAAGTTCCTAAATAAGCAGTCCAGGGTTTGGCATTGCATTCTTTCGTTCACCACACTCCTTAACGCAGAGCAGTTCCTTGCCTCTTTACTATCTTCAGCAGTTTTTTTTTCTTCTGTTCTTCTTGGCAACTATGGAAGTTATAGAGATCAGTCTCTCTTCCTTTCAGCGCTTCTCATGCCATCTCTTTGTGTAAGACTTTTTACCATTTTTCATATTACAACAAAAGGGTAGGAACTCAATACATTCCCAGAGCAGACAACTTAGACCTACTTTCCCAACTAAGAAGACAGCTGGCGATGCAGTAGCCTCTATTTATCCTTAAATGTCATTCTTAGCACCAGCTTCCCTGTAGCTTGAAACACACTCTGACAGAGCGAGATAGACAAAGGGTCAGCTTGGCAATAGAGTGTCTACTGCATCCCAGAGTCAGATCTGTCATTTGGACAAGTGTGTGATGCCTGCTGAAGGTCACATGGGTGTTAACTGTATTGAGAGGGTCATGGTGTGTTCAAAAACACAAAACTCTCAGGTCAGATCTTGATTGTCCATTTATGAACCATTGATCTTGGGGCAAATCATCACTTTTTGGAGCCTCCCTCATGGTTTCATCTTTGAAGTGTGGCTCATAATGATTACTCCACAGGCTTCTTGTGCAGATGGAATGTGTTACTGTGTGGAAAAGTCCCTACAGACTGCATAAGTGGTCTATAAATAGCCAGTGCATGTTTGATTCAGACAGCAGGAAAAGCAGCTCACATCAGTAACACCAAAGGTCTGAAGAGAACAAGGGGAGGGAACATGCTCTGGGTAGGGAATTCTCTGCCTCACTCCTATGGTGCTATAAGCTATAGAGTTTTGACCTTGGGTCTCCAGCTCAAACCATCTCCACTGGTTGCTCTGAAGAGAAATCCTGAGAAGAGGAAACTTACTAAAAAGACTACAGGGAAAAAAAAGGGGGATCTTGAAAGGAAGCAGTACAGCTTTCATCAGCCTATATAAATATTTTAGCCATAGTAACCTGAGTAAAAGTTATCCCAACTATAACTCTGCCACAGTGTATGGAATGGAGAGGGTCAATAGTACAGTTATGAGAGGCATGGAACTACACACACACGCACACACACACACACACACACACGCACGCACACACACACAGAGAGAGAGAGAGAGAGAGAGAGAGAGAGAGAGAGAGAGAGAGAGAGAGAGAGAGAGAGGAGACCACGCTGGCCTCAAACTCAAAGAGGTCTGCCTGCCTTTGCCTCCTGACACAGAGACAGAGACAGAGACAGAGACAGAGACAGAGACAGAGACAGAGACAGAGAGACAGAGACAGAGACAGAGAGACAGAGACAGAGACAGAGAGACAGAGAGACAGAGAGACAGACACAGACACAGAACAGACAGACAAACAGAAAGACAGATAGACAGAGACAGAAAGAGCAATACACAGAAAAAGACAGAAACAGAGAGACAGAGAGAGAGAGACAGAGAAAGAGACTAAAATGAGTCTTCTGGTCAGTAAAGAAGAGGTGTAGCAGGTATATCCAGAAGTGGAATGTGTAGGGGAAAACAAATTGCCATTTTTTGATGGGAGGTCTGCAGGGTGAATTGACCCTGTCTATTCAAGTATTCCTAATTACATATTCAATTGTTCATTGATTGGCTTTGCATTAATTGCTTTACAGAAAGATACTCAACTACTTAACCTGTGTCATGTTTAGTTTCTTGAATTACAAAAAGTAAGCATCATTTCTGTTTCATCAGGATAATTTAAGTATACCAGGTCATTTCAGTGTCAATTATAAACAAAAAGTTATTGCATTTAATTTTTTTTGTTTTGTCCCTTTACTGTCTTGTAATGTACAGAATTCTGTAAACCACAACTTATAAAATCATATAATCCTGATGTTGTATAAACACGCACATGTGTTGAGTCAGTTAAGAATGCAACAGCTTAATCTTTGCATTGGCTTCTTTAATAATGTATAACATCAGAACTTCTGAACACACCTTCACTTATGGGAGAGCCGTATTCCTCCTATACCACAGAGTACACTAAGATTTGTGAAGTGAATAGAGCTCATGAGTAAATTACATTCAGAAATAAAATGTATAAAATATTACATTTTCAAATAAAAAATAATTTCAGATACTTGAGTTATAATACATTTAGAAGTTAATTACCTTAGCAAATTATAAAATGCTTTCTATGGTGCTTGTCCCAAAAGAACTGCATTCGTAAATCATTTCAGAAGGGGTAAAGCATGAAAAATGAAATATGCATAAGGCATTTTTACCTTTATTTTGGCCAGCAATTTTGTTCTCAAAACTAAACAAGTGTCTAAATATTTATTCATCACATGTACTAATCCTTGTTGGTAAATATCAGACTTTAAAATATTATATCTAAGAATTATTTGGATAGAAAAGTTGAAGTAAATAGAATGTTATGAGAACTTTACCTGGATAGTTAAAGTTCTTTATTATTATTATTATTATTATTATTATTATTATTATTATTATTATTATTATCGTTGTTGTTGTTGTTATTGTTATTTTTAGAATGTAATAGTCTTAGATGTCCTGGACTCACTTTGGAGACCACGCTGCCCTCAAACTCAAAGAGGTCTGCCTGCCTTTGCCTCCTGAGTGCAGGGATTAAAGGCATGTGCGACATCACTCCTGGCTGTGAAAGTTTTATTATTAAAATAAATGCTAGAGACTAGAGAAGTGGCCCACTCGGTAAAGCATTTGTCACACAAACCTGAGGTTGAATCTCTAGAACATACATAAAAAGGAAGGCACAAGAGCAGCAGTGTCATTCCAGCAAAGGGAAGGTGGGGACAAGGGGATGTTTGTGGATTTCTGCCTGCCCAGTATAGCTGAACAGAAACACCAAATTCACTGAGAGTAACTAAGGAAGACAGTTGACATTGACCACTGGCAGCCACATGCATGTATATGCTGTGCCATGATCCAACATACATTCCAAACTTTGCCTGTGTGTCATGTCTTCCTGGGGTTTACCGAGCTGGAGTTTCACCTGGGTTTTGTCTCACCTTAATCTTTCTCTGTTTTTCATGATCTGGAATCTTGTAAGTTTGTGGCAATTGGTTTGAGTCTTCCTTCAGCGTGAATCTATACAAATATGCCTGTGATTTAATTGAAGCATGAACTTCTAGTAAAAATATATGCCACCATTAAAACAATGTTGGGCCTTGTCAGAGCATACTATTAGGAGGTATTTGACATGAAACTCATGTCAACTTATTAGTGACTTAACGATAACAATAATTATACAAGATTTTTTCTCTATATAGCTATAATTTATACTTTTTATTTAATAATTACTTTGTGGAAAGATATTTTGAGACTGTGCATATAGTCTGTTTCTCATTAGACTTGTACTGAATGATTTTATTATTCTCTAATGTTCTTTCTTGTAACCATTACTGTGCTGTTCCCCAAATGCTTTTACCCTATCTGCATTTACTAACCAAAACTCAGATACAAGAGTTTTCCATTTTCCCTATTGGTTTATTCATTTTCTAAGTTTTCTGTTTATATAAACAAAAGGTATTTATGTTTACCTTTTAGGCTTATAATCCTTTTTTTCCTATTCATTGCATACATCAATTGCAGTTAGACTATTAGGAGCTCCTAACAACTGTCTCTTAAACTCATTCCGTGTAGTAGCATGATGTTGATAGTTTTAGTAATCCACTACCATGTGGTGACAGCATCTTGATGAACTGGTTCTTAGAGGCGAGAAGAACCAAAGTCCAAGATTTCTGCATACTAATTAGTATCTTAACTCAGATAATAGACTTATCTATATACAAATCATGTATACATCCTCAGTGTACACACATTGAAATATATTGCCATTAGTATGTGTATTTATATTCAGAAATAATATATCATGCTGATATCTTTGAGTCTAAGTCATGACCACAAGGTTTATTGTTGATATTTATCTTTCTGTATTATAAATCCTTTTTGAAAGTGACAATGTATCTTTATTTCTCTCTGTTTCATTACTAGTGCCTTATCCTTATGAAACTATTTCTGTTGCAATAGCAAAATGATTGAGACTGATTAATTTATAAATGCAAAAAATTTATTGCTGGCAAATCTGGAGACTGAAAGTTCAAGATAACGGTTCCAATTGAGTTGCACCAGGAAGGGCCTAACATTTTAGTTTAAGATGACAACTTCCTAATGAGCCTGTAGTAAAGAGAGAATGGAACACTGAGTCAACACATGTAGAAAGGACAGAGACAGGACAAGGTGCTACTTCCAGCCTCATTATAAAGGCCACTATGACTACTTGCAAGGACTCTTTCTTTGTGACTCCCTCACTTCTCATCAGCCCTACCTTTTAACAGTATCTTGTCAGTGATTATGAGTCTACATGTACTTTGGAGAGATATATTCAGGCAAGTGAAATAAAAGTTAATCTCTCCACTTACTGCTAGCCTAGTCTTTCTAGTCCATCTGTATTGATCTTTTGGAATCAAAGTGATCATTGTTTTTTACCTTTAAAAAAAGATTTATTTATATATTTTTAATATTTTTTTACCATTTTTTATTAATTTATTCATATTACATCTTGATTGTTAGCCCTTCCCCTGTTTCCTCTCATTCTTCCCTCCCTCCCACTTCCCCCCTTCTCCCCTCCCCTATGTCTGTGATTGAGGGAGACTTCCACCCCCTATGTATGCTCTAAGATTATCGAGTCTCTTCTTGGTAACTTGCTATCCTTCCTCTGAGTGCCACCAGGCCTCCCCATCCAGGGGACATGGTCAGAAAAGGGGCACCAGAGTTCACGTGAGAATCAGATCTCACTCTCCACTCAACAGTGGAGAATATCATATTCGTCGGCTAGGTCTTGGTAGGGGTTAGAAGTTTACTGCCTATTTCTCCTTGGCTGGTGCCTTAGACAGGACCCAGATCTGCCTGTCATAAAGTTCTCCTTGTAGGTTTCCAGGACACTGTGGGTCCTATTATTTCCCCATTCTTCCATGCTACTCTTGCCTAAAGTCTCAATAGGATGTCCTCTCCTCTGACCCACTTTCTTGGTAAGTAAAGTTTTTCATGGGACGTATCCCTTGGACTAGTGTTTTTTTCATATTACATCTCAATGGTTATCCTCTCCCTTGTATCCTCCCATTCCTCCCACCCTCCCATTTCCCCCTTACTCCCCTCCCCTATGACTGTGATTGAGGGGGACTTCCTCCCCCTGTATATGCTCATAGGGTATCAAGTCTCTTCTTGGTAGCCTGCTGTCCTTCCTCTGAGTGCCACCAGGTCTCCCAATCCAGAGGACGTGGTCAGATATGGGGCACCAGAGTTCATGTGAAAGTCAGACCCAACTCTCCATTCAATTGTGGAGATTGTCCTGTCCATTGGCTGGATCTGGACATGGTGTCGTACATTTGTAATCTCAGCACTCAACTAGGCAGAGACGAGGCTAGCCTCAAACTCATAGAGATCCAACTGTCTCTGCCTAGTTGAGTGCAGGAGAGGGACATTTATTTCTCATACATGTTCATATAACTACAGTTATCAAATCAAAGAATGTCTTGCAATGAACATGCTTGGTTTAGTCCACTTAAGCTGCCATAAGAAAGTACCACAGGCTATATACCTCATAAACAACAGGAAATGATTTCTACTACTTCTGGAAAATAAGAAGCCCATGATCAAGAATTTAGCATGCTTAATAAGGGCACAATTTCTCATTCATATCTGCCTTCTTCTTGTTGTAGCCTCAACGGAGGGATCTGTTATGAGGCCACTAATCTCATTCATGAGAGCTCACTCTCCTGACCTAACCACCTCTTAAGGACATTGTGGGACATAAACTTGCATGGGTACCACTGGATGAGGCTGTAGTTAAGGTTTCCCAGGAAGCCATCTCTGAGACAGAGAGGAAGCATGTACAAAGCTTTTGAAGTTAAGCCTTTGTAATTAGTGCCAGTTGACAGAAAATAAATGAGGTAGAGTGGGCGGGAGGAAGAGTCTTCAAAAGCACCACTTGACTATTGAAAACGAAGGAGCTAGATTGGCCTCTCAGAGTTCTTTCAACATGGGCCAGCTCTCAGTTTTCCCATTCCAATCAGTCACTGAACCTGGACTGTCCTGGAGGAGGGCATCAGCTTGTGGGTAAGAGTCTCTAAAGCTTGGGAAATCCATGCAATTGATGGAGACAGTCTACAAGTCATTTTCGGAAGGGGAAGTGGTTGGTCCATCCAATGTTCATCACAAGGGGCTTACATGACCCAGTATTTTCCATTTTATGCTTATGGGTAAGCACAAGGTGTCCTGAGTAAATCCATAGAAGATGTGTTGTCTCTTGTTCTATAGTCTATATCTGATTAAGCTGACAGCTTCCTTCCTGAAATTCCTCACCATTCATCTTCACATCACTAATAAGTTACTCATCATCATCCCATTACTCATATTTCCATATCATCCATGGTTGGACACCACCTCTAAATCTACATTCCTTTTCTTTTCCCGGAGCACCAATTCTTTTTTTTTTTTTTTTTCTTGTTAGGCTCTTCTTTTTTAAAATTTATTTAATTAATTTATTCAGATTACATCTCACTTGTTATCCCATTCCTTGTATCTTCCCGTTCCTCCCTCCCAGGCACTTTCACCCTATTCCCTTCCTCTATATCTGTGACCTAGGGGGACCTCCTCCCCCACTATATGATCACAGGCTATCGAGTCTCATCTTGGTAGCCTGTTTATCCTTTCTCTGAATGCCGCCATGCCTAATACTATGCAAGTTGCTTAAGAGGACAAGAGTTTTGAAGGCCTCCTTCTCCTTACTTCCTTTTAGTTGTAATTCTGTGATTGTTTGAATGAGAATGGCCCCCATACACAATGTTTGAATATTTGCTCCACAGTTGGTGCAACAGTTTGGCAAAGATTAGGAAGCATGGCTTTGTTGAAGGTGTGTAACTGGGTGGAGGGGCCCAGGAGTTCACGCTGAGGTTTCAAAAGACCAAGCTATTCCCAGTGAACTCCCTCTGCCTCTGCATTGTGTATCTCATGGAAGCTTTCAGCTACCGATCCTGTGCCGTTCTTGCCTGCTGCTATCTATCATGCTTTCTACCATGAGGGCCCGCAGACTAACCTTATGGAATCAGGATTTCCAAACTCTTTTGTTTTATAAGTTGCCATGGCTATGGTGTTTTATCACAGCAGTTGAAAAATAACTGAGACATTTTTTTCCCCAAGATTGTTATAAAATTAAAACCTGGAAGGAAACTAGCTATGCAAGTGTGGTCACACAGACACTTCTGATACATTGTAGGAAATAAACAAATATCTTGGTATTCGCTTGGACTGATGTAAACAGCACAGTACTGAAGAGGAACTGCATAGAAGATTTAAGGGTGAATATACATGAAGGTATTTTCAAAAAGCCATATACAAGTACGAAGTTTCAAAATTCATACAGACAGAAAAAGACTGAGAAGTGAGGGGTCTCTTTAGACCATTCACTGTTCTAGCCAATAAAATTTCTTAGGATGAAACCACCAGACTGGCCACCTAGTGTATCCCCATATCTGTTAATATCTTTACATTCTTCTCTGGCTTGGTTCTTAACAACTTGTTTCGTCTATGTCACAACCCACTGAACAGAAATCTGAAATCGTACCTTCTAAATCATCTTCCACTTAAGACCTTACTTCACTCTTTGGATAAGCAAATTGGTCCCAGATTTTCAGAGACAATATTTGTTTTCTTTAGTGGGAATCTAAATTTTTCTTTAGGTCATATGTGCAATAAAGTATGTGACCTAACCTTAGGAGACATTGGAATATCAACACTCTTAGCTGATTATTCCAACCCAGTCTTATCCTCATCAAAGAAGTCTCCGTCTCTGTCTCTGTCTCTCTTTTTCTATCTGTCTCTGTCTCTGTCTCTGTCTCTGTCTGTCTCTCTGTCTCTGTCTCTCTCTGTCTCTCTTTCTCTATCTGTGTCTGTCTCTGTCTCTGTCTGTCTCTCTGTCTCTCTGTCTCTGTCTCTCTCTGTCTTTCTTTCTCTATCTGTGTCTGTCTCTGTCTCTGTCTGTCTCTCTGTCTCTGTGTCTCTGTGTCTCTGTGTCTCTGTGTCTCTGTCTCTGTGTCTCTGTCTCTGTGTCTCTGTCTCTGTCTCTCTGTCTCTGTCTCTCTGTCTCTGTCTCTGTCTCTCTCTCTCTCTCTCTCTCTCTCTCTCTCTCTCTCTCTCTCTCTTCAATAGACTGTGATCTTTATAGAAAACCACAACTGGTCAAAATGCAGAGAACAGCTGCATGTTCACTTGCAATTGATACATTTACAAAACCACTCTGGAATCTAAGGATCAAATAACATTATAGAAGAGGAGCCAAAAAGATTGTAAGAACCAGAGATCTAGGTTGTAGGATGAGGGCGGATAAGGAAGATGAGAGAGGTTAAAGGGAGAAGAAGGCAAGAATGATGTAAATAAAAGTATACATGTATGAAATTCTTTTTTTTTTAAATACATTTTTATTAATTTATACATATTACATCTCAGTTGTTAGCCCATCCCATGTATCCTCCCACTCCTCCCTTCCTCCCACTTCCCCCCTACTTCCCTCCCCTCCCCTAAGTCTGTGTCTGAGGGGGACCTCCTCCCCCTGAATATGCTCATACGGTATCAAGTCTCTCCTTGGTGACCTCTTATCTTTCCTCTGAGTGCCACCAGGCATCTCCGTCCAAGGGACATGTTCAAATATGGGGCACCAGAGTTTGTGTGAAAGTTAGATCTCCTTCTCCACTCAACAGTGGAGAATGTCCATCGGCTAGTCCGGGTAGGGGTTCAAGGTTTTTACTGCCTATTTTTTCCTTGGCTGTTGCCACAGTTTGCGGAGGGCCCCAGGGCCCAGACTCGCCTGTAGTTTTCCAGGACCCACTGGGTCCTTCCATTTCCTCTTTCTCCCAGGCTTCTCACACCTAAAGTTTCAATAGGATGTCCTCCCCTCTTACCCACTATTCTGGTAGGTACAGTTTTTCATGGGGACGTACACCTTGGACTAGTGTCTCGATATAAGTGAGTATATACCATTTAGCTCTTTTTGCTTCTGTGTGAACTCACTCATTATGACAATTTCTAGTTCAATCCATTTGTCCATGAAATTCTAAAAGCGTCAAAGAACTTAGCTGATCCACGCAGAAGCAATAAAACTAGATGAAGCCATTCAAGTTATTTAAAGATGGGCCAGAGATTTTCTTTTCACAGGAAGCAAATTATTTAGTCTCCATTCTATCACTGATGCCTAGAATGGTGTTTGACTTCAAATCAACACTCGGTAGTCTGGCTGGCTGTGTGGAAGACTTCAGGTAGCTGATCACAAACATCTGTATCGTGTGGGACATACTTGAAAGCTCCTGCTTCAGTCACTCCCATGAGCATTCACTTACAAAGTTATGTGATTTTGCAGTAGAGCAAGGGCCAAAACAGTGGCCTTGATAGAACATGGATCATCTGCCAAGATCATTCCTGGAGAGCAAGCAGTTAACTCTGCAGAATGGAGAAAGGAAAAGACAATAGAGGAATGGTCTTCATTTTCAGGGGCATCTGCTTCCCCAAAATGGAACATTTGGATGCTTTTTTTGAGGAGTTGTGAAGGGAGCTAGAAAATGCATGTGAAGTGAGGTTATTTAAATTCTGATCTAACTGTGTGGCCTATCTTCATGCCTGCATTAAAATTGCTCAGGCTCTGACCATCCACCCCAGTCATTTTGTTTGGATTAGTGGAGAGCTCCACTTGTGTGGTACGTTTTCATTCTTGTCTGACACAGTGTTCCCATCCCATCCTCCTTCAAATAGATGTGTATGCGTGGGGGTGGAGGGGAGAGAGTGCTTAGCTGAGAAGTCATCATCTCTGCTTTTTTATGCTTCCAAAAAAACTTAACAGGAAATGGCTTAATGTTGCCGTATTTAGGATAGCATGTACTGCAAATTCGAGGAGTGTTCCTAAGGTTACAATTTACACAGAAAACTCAATGACAGATGCAAAGAGAGAAACGATCTCAGAAACTAGTCCAAGGAAAAACAGCCAGGCTATCATTAAAGCTTTTCATCCGATAGTGGAAGGAATTAATTCCTAGTGAGGTAAAAAGAATTTGCTAAAAGCCACATGGTGAACTATGGATCCTCTAAGGACCCCAAATGTAACCTGGATCTCTACTCACTGTCAAGTAAAGCGAAAATGTACTAGATCCAAAGAATTCTGTCTTTCATTTTCAATTCTATGATTCCAAAGCAGAGATCAAAAGTAGTATTTCTATAGTCTCCGGTGTATGTAGGAAATGGGTTTAGGGGAAAATGTGGGGAGTGTGAACCATAGGAATCACTGCTGAAGGAGTCCTCAGCTTGTAAGAAAGATAAAGTTGTGCATTTGGATCAGTCTGTTCTAATATGTATGATCCTCAAGAAATGTTATTCTGCACAATCTGCCAATACTCCTATTTTCTTCCATTTTTCAGAAGCACGAGGAAAGCTGACAAAGAGAGCAGTTATAGCAACACTCAGGTCTTATGCTGTCTATTTTCAGGGAACCATGGAGTTATCTACATAGGAGACCGAAGGGGGCAGTGCAATCTACAAAGTGAGACAAACCTTAAGCAGTAACTTTACATAGGAGAAGGTATGTGCTTTGGCCATACCACACAAATACCAAGTTTCAAAGTTGGTCAGAAGATAAAGAAGAAAAAGCAGAGAAGAATGAAAGAGAAAGAGGTCCTCTTAAATGGGTTTTCTATTGCTGTGATAAAACACTGTGGCCAAGAACAACTCAGGGTGGAAAGGGTTGAGTTCAGCTTACAGTTCCACATTGTAGTTCATCACCAAAGGCAAGTCAGAGCTGTGCTGACACTGGAAAGGTGGAGGCACATCCAGAAGCAAAAATCCATAGGAGAGCATTGCATAACTACTTTGCTCCTTATGACTTGCTCAGACTGATTTCTTAGACTACCTAAAACCACCAGCCAAGAGTTGACACCTTTGACAGCGAGCTTGCCCCTCCCACACCTATCATCAAGAAAATACACCACAGATGGATCTGATGGATATAGTGTCTCAATGAATGGTTCCTCTTTATAAATTACTCTGACTTGTATGATGTTGACATAAAACTAGCTAGCACAAGGGTTATTCTATGAAGGTTCTCTTGAATATTTGAAAATCTGCCTTGATTTCTCCCAGTGTTTCGTGGATAGACCACAATTGGAGGCTTCCTTTAACTTCAGGCCCTAAGACTATTTTATTATGATTAAAGGCTCAGTCCCACTCTTTGAGGGGTAATAAATGAGTAAATGATGCTTCTTAGCAAAAGGAAGACTTTAATACTAGGGTGGTGTGATATAGGCCAAAATGGGGCTCATTTTGTATACTGAAGCTTTCCTAATCCCTTCAAGGGCATGCTGGGCTACTCTCATTAGACAGTATTCTCCATAGCAACCTGCACTTCAATAATGTCGGTGTCCTTTAACACATTGAGAAATGTGGCTGTATTAGACATTTCATACACAGTATGTCTTAAACCAGCAATAATCTTTAAGTTCAAATAATAGCAAAGAATTTCCCATAGAATAAAAGCAATGATGATTTAAAGAATTAGCCAAAGGTTACATGTCTAGGTGGTTGAAAGGTTGGTGGTTAACAATTGAGAAATGGGGCTCGGAACTAAACAAAGAATTCTCAACAGAGGAATATCAAATGGCTGAGAAACACTTAAAGAAATGCTCAGCATCCTTAATCATCAGGGAAATGCAAATCAAAACAATGCTGAGATTCCATCTTATACCTATCAGAATGGTTGAGATAAAAAACTTAAGTGTCACCACATGCTGGCAAGGATGTGGAGAGAGAGGAACACTTTTTCATTGCTGGTGGGAATGCAAACTTGTACAACCACTTTGGAAATCTATCTGGCGCTATCTCAGAAAACTGGGAATAAGGCTTCCTCAAGACCCACCCATTCCACTTCTTGGAATATACCCAGAAGATGCTCCAGCACACAACAAGAAAATTTGCTCAACCATGTTCATAGCAGCCTTATTCATAATAGCTAGAACATGGAAAGAGCCTAAGTGTCCTTCAGTAGAAGAATGGATAAAGAAACTGTGGTACATTTACACTATGGAAAACTACTCAGCTATTGAAAACAAGGAAGTCCCAAAATTTGTAGAAAAATGGATTGAACTAGAAATTATCATAATGAGAGAGTTAACCGAGAAGCAGAAAGAATCAAATGGTATATACTCACTTATATCTGGACACTAGCCCAAGGGACATGTCTCATGAAAGTCTTTGCTTACCAGGAAAGTGGGACAGAAGGGAAGACTTCCTATTGGGACTCTAGGTGAAATAAGCAAGGGAAAATGAGAAAATAGAAGGATCCAGAGGATCCTAGAAACCTATGAGTACAACATTATGATAGGCAGATCTGGGTCCAAGGGTCCTGCTCAAACTATGGCGTCAATCAAGGACAATATGTGTAGTAAACTTTGAACCCCTACCTAGATCTAGCCAATCTAGCCAATGGACAGGACATTATCCACAGTTGAGTGGAATGTGTGGACCAACTTTCCCATGAACTCTGGTGCCCCATATTTGATCATGTCCCATGGATCGGGAGGCCTGGTGGCACTCACAGGAAGGATAGCAGGCTACCAAGAAGAGACTTGATACCCTATGAGCATATACAGGGGGAGGAGGTCCCCCTCAGTCACAGTCATAGGGGAGGGAAGTAAAGGAAAAATGGAAAGAAGGGAGGAATGGGAGGATGCAAGGGATGGGATAACATTTTAGATGTAATATGAATAAATTAATACAATATATTTTAAAAAAGAAAGATTGGTGGTTAAGAGCATAGACTAAGAGCATAGACCTTCAAACACAGTAATTGGGTGAGAGTCTTGGTTTTGCTTCTTGATGGCTGAAAGCTGAGATAGATAGCCCCTAAACTGTCCCCAGCTGATCAGCATATCTTCGTATTCCTGGAGTTGTGCAACTGCCTTCCCTTAAATGGCTCTCTTTTAAATTGTAGTTTATAGCAATATTGTGAATTGACATTTTAACAATTAGATTATACATTATTGTATTACTAGATGTCTCATTGGCTTTGATGATGGAAGACCTTTCATAGAAAAGACTCACATGCCTAGGAAATTGCGTGATCTGTAACCAGCAGCCAGTGAAGGATGAGGGCATAGCTGCGGCGTTGAAGTCTATCAAATGTCATGGGAGCTAATCAATCTAAAAATAGATCCTTCTCAAGTTAAGTGTTCGGGTAGATTCTCAGCCTCAGGAGACCCTTTAATTGTAGCCTTAATAGAAACTGTGAGTCAGACCCAGATAAGCCATGTCCTAATTCTTCCTGACCAATAGATAATGTGACATAAGTACCTGTTATTGTATGCCTATATATTTAGGAAGTCCAGGAAGGTTGTTTAACTATCATCTGCATCACTTTCTTTATTCCTAAAATAGAGATTAATAATAACAATTATTTCACAGGACTCCTAGGGGAAGTCTGTATAGCTATAGCCACATGGTCTGTGTGACTGCTAGAAGATCTTCTCTAAGTTCAAAAGGATCACAGCTGAGTAGATTCAGGGGATGAGAGAGAGTGAGAGAGAGAGAGAGAGAGAGAGAGAGAGAGAGAGAGAGAGAGAGAGGCAGAGACAGAGACAGAGACAGAGAGACACAGAGACAGAGACAGAGAGACAGAGAGACAGAGTACTTCAAGTTTGGAAGGAAGTGTGGTAGAAATATAGGGGAGACATTGGAAGGGAGGAAATGGTATAGCTATAAACAAAACTTATTATATTCATGAACGAAATGATCAATCCAAATGATATCAGCAGAAATTAATACCTAAATGTAGGTTCTCTCCACACGTCTTGTCCTGCAGCTGGTTCTTTTGTACAATGACAGTACATAAGTATCATTTGTGGGCATTCATAATCCCCACAATTCCTTTGTGAGTTCGTCCTGTACCTTTTTCTGACTCCCTGTCTTGCCTATGCCCTCATGTCTTTGTTTTCCAAGTTCATTCTGGAGCTTTGAAGGCAAAAGGGATTGATTGCTCCTGCTCCCGGTTTCTATTCAGCAGCCTTTATTGAACATCTATTCTTTCTCAGCTTCAGACTGTCTGTACCCAGGTTTATTCCCATTCAGTTTTAAACACATCGTTCTCCTTCTTGGAATGGTGTAAGGGTCAGTATGGTGTATCCAGGAAAACAACGCTAACAATGACACGGGAAAGGGATGCGTCTTCTTGTTTAAGTTTGTCCTTAACGTAGGTCATTTCCCTGTGTTCTGCAACTCATTTCATCATATGTGGCAAGAGACTTGTAAAGCCATAATTCTGATCTCATGGAGACAGTATAAGCATTAAATGAGATGACAATGATAGAATAATTGGGCTTAAGTGGGCGCCCGCTCAGTGATAACTTAGGACTTGCCTTTCTCAGCTATAAATGCTGTAAATGCTGCAACTCCAGGCCACAGACAGCCCTAGAATGTCTTTCCCTGTCCATCATGACCTCTTTCCCACTAGAAGTACTATTTCTATCCAGGAAAAATAAGCTAGCTTCAGAGATGTGACGTTCATGTTTTCTGGTGTGAGTGGACTTCCAGGGGCAAATGGTCAGCCTGTTTTACTGTCTCTGCTGCCCTTTCTCATGTTCGTTCTATCTCTCAATCATGGGAATTCTCCTTTTCCCTCCTATTTGTAGAATGAGTTCTACTTGTTATGCCTTCAAGGCTGCAGATGTATGTTGTGAGAAGCCACTTGCTAATTGCAGCTTCCCCTGCTTGGCTTCTGGCAATATGCAGCCAGCGTAGTCCAGCCTTTCCAGTGTGGCCCAGTCTCTTATAGTGTGCATTATATTTACTTGTCTCTTTTATGCTTCCTAAGCCTTAATTGCGTTCTTCATAAAATGCGATTAGAACATGTATTTTGCATTATAAATGTCAATGTACACAAGACACATTGTGGGATTATTACCTTAAATAAAGTTGATGCAAAGCTAAGTTGGCTCAGTTTGTAAATCTTTTACCAGGAGTATACTGATTGCTTCATAAAATTATTTTCTTAGACTATTTATCTCTCAGCAGTAAAATATTCCTCACAACGGCAATAATACTGTACCAGTGGCCAGCGTGGGTCAGTGATGACAATGAGGAGGAAAAGGAAGAGGAGGAGGAGGAGGAAGAAGGGGAAGAGGAGGAAGAGGAGGGGGAGGGAGAAGGGGAGGGGAGAAAGAGGAAGGAGAGGAGGAGGGGAAGGAGGAAGTGTTTTTGTACAAATGTAGGCTTCAGTGAGTTCGACTTTGGAGAAGTTGTGTTCCTCTGTGCAGTTTTAGTTCTGACCTTGTAGACGTAATTTTTCCAGCTCTGAATTTGGGCACTGGTGTTTCATACAGGTGGACTGCCTGTCATAGTATAAGAAATGAATATGTGTTATCTCCCTTTCCCTGGCAAAGGTCTTTTCAGAACAGTTCATTTTTACTAATCATCCTGTGGGATGTGGGATCTTTTAGGCAATGTTGGCGGATGAAAGGCGCCTCAGATGGGAATCCTAATACAATGCACGGCCTAAAGTACGGATATCCCACCACCCCCACCATCCTGCTTCTCCCTATAAGCCCAGATTTGTTTCTCATCTAGAAAAATCGCTTCAACATTCAAAAGGCCAAGGGGTCTTCCGAGGGAAGTCAAGTCTCTTTATACTTTGCCAGAGAACTTTCCCACAAAGAGGAAATTCTACAAATACTCCGATGACATCATTGAGAAAAGGCCCTTGTTCCCCCAGGGCCCAGCCTCCCTGGAAGACGACAAGGGTTAGGAATAGACAAACCTTGGCCACTTGTCGGATTTGGCAAGCGGCAGCCAACAGCTGGTCCAGCGGGTTAATTAGCCTTGCTCTCTGCTCCTGTCCAGCCTTTACTGGCAAAGGCAGAGGCAAGCAGCTCTGGCCTGCTTTTCTCTTTCTATTAACAAAGCCCAGTGCCATCGGATTACCTTGGCCTCAAGCCAGGCCTGCGTGCCCTTTGCCTGCCTGTGAGTTGCCATGGCGATGGTGATGCGCCTTTTGCCAATGAAGCAGCTGGCGGATGGGCAGCCTATTACCTGCCAAGCAGATTTACTAGCTCCAAAGTGCAGACCTCTCTTGAACAAGTGAAAAGAGTGGGGGTGGGGTTTGTTTTCCACATGCAGGAAGTAAGTAGGGAGGCATTTTCACACCTTTTACTCCATTGGTCCTACTTTCATTTTCAAACAAAAGATGATTATTCATCATCTGTCCAGATGCCCATTTGCTAAGTGCATAGGCCTATCTAGTGTACTTTTCTAAAGACAGTCAATAAACAATTTAGTCTTTGTCTTTGCTGTGACACATGCCACCGCCCTCAGCATCCTGACTCAGGATGCAATTCTTTTTCAGGGACCATAGCTCTCCGGCAGTGGAAACAATTACCATTTAGACAAAAAGGCAGTGCCCATGGCAATAGAATAGTGAAAACTTGGTGGGAAATGTAGGGTGCGGGAGTGTCTCCCCAAGGAGAATATATCCAGGAAGTCTGGGTTCCTGAGTCTTTGGGTATCTTTCTGCATCGCAAATAACTATTAAGTGTCAATTGTGTGGAGTTAGCTGTTAATGCACTGGTTTTACCTTATCCTCATACTCTGGATACTTGACCTACTCAGCCCAGGTTTAGCTTCCAAAGAGAGACACGTTATTGAGGAGGCTACGAACCCAAATGCAGAGGAAGGAGTGAAATGAGTGGCCGGTGTGAGAATAAACAGAGTGTAAGATCTGGGCCTGAGAAAGAGAGTGGGTTAGAAAGTTTATGAGCTCTTCTCAGTCTTCCTGGGTGAGCTAGAGGGATATATTCCCCAGGAGAGGGCACTAGTAAAAGTTCAGTGTCATTAATCATGAGAGAAAGGCAAATCAAAACCACAATGAGCTGTCTCCTCACCCCAATTAAGAATAGCCATTATGAAAAAGACCAAAGATAACAACTGCTGTATGTAGGGAACCCTTGCACACTGCTGGTGGGGATGTAAATCAGTACAGCCATATGGAAAACAGTACGGAGGTTCCTCAAAAAAAAAATTAAAAATAGAATGGCCATATGATCGAGCAATAATAGTGCTGGGTACATATCCAAAGGAAATTAAATCAGTATGTAGAAAAGATGTGTGCATTACAGTGCTTTTCCCAGTACTACTCACAGTAACTGAGAAATGGAAATAACATAAGTGTCCATCAATTAACTGATGAGTGGATGGAGAAAGTGTGATGAATGTGTCTGATGAAATATTATTCGCCCATAAGAAAAGATGGTTTCCTGTCATCTGTGACAATATGGAAGGAATATGGAAGTCATACTATTATGTGAACTAAGCCAGCCAGGCATCATATCTGATCTCTCTCATATATAGAATCTAAAAGAGTTGATGGAATAGGAAGTTAGGACAGAATGCTAGTTACCACAGGCTTGGGAGAGTGAAGAAGGGGAAGATTGGAATGTTGATAAAACAGCCATAAATCACACTTTAATAAGAGCTAGACATTCAGCAGGGTAAGTATGGACAGCAGTTAGCAACTGATTACAACAAAAAGCCATACGAAGGATTTGATATGTTTTTAGCATGGAAACTGGTATGTTCAAAGAATTAGACATGTTCACCCAAATTATAGACTGCATATTTGTGTCAAAACATTACACAGTACTTGTATGTCAACCTGACACAATCTGGATTATCTTGAGAAAGTAGTCTCAATTGAGGGATTTCCCAAAGCAGGTCCATCAGTGAGCATGCATGTCTGTAGGAGATTGTCTTGATTATTAATTGATGTAGCAGGGTACATTCTCTTATTGGGGGTGCCATTCCCTGGTCAGATGGTCTGATGCTTTATAAGAAAGTTAGCTAGAAGATCAAAAACTCAAGTGACACTACATGCTGGTGAGGATTTGGAGAAAGAGGAACACTCCTTCATTGCTGGTGGGAATGCAAACTTGTACAACCTATTTGGAAATCTATTTGGCATCAGGAAAATGGGAATAGGGCTTCCTCAAGACCCAGCTATTCCACTCTTTGGAATATACCCAGAAAATGCACTGCCACACAAAAGGGACATATGCTCAACCATGTTCATAGCTGCCTTATTCATAATAGCCAGAACATGGAAACAGCCTAAGTGTCCCTCCGTAGAAGAATGGATAAAGAAACTGTGGTACATTTACCCTATGGAATACTATTCAGCTATTAAAAACAAGGAATTCCAGAAATTTGTGGACAAATGGATTGAACTAGAAATTATCATAATGAGTGAGTTCACCCAGAAGCAAAAAGAGTCAAATGGTATATACTCACTTATATCGAGACACTAGCCCAAAGGGTATGCCCCATGAAAGACTTTACTTACCAGGAAAGTGAGCCAGAGGGGAGCACATCCTATTGAGACTTTAGGTGAGAGAAATATGGGAGAATGGTGAAATAGAAGGATCCAGAGGGTCCTGGAAACCTACAAGAAGAACATTATGACGGGTGGATCTGGGTCCTGGGGTCCTGCTCAAACTATGGCACCAGCCAAGGAAAATATAGGTAGTAAACTCCGAACCCCTACCCAGATCTAGCCAATGGACAGGACATTCTCCACTGTTGGGTGAAGAATGAGGTCTGAGTTTCATACAAACTGTGGTGCCCCATTTCTGACCATGTCCCCTGAATGGAGAGGCCTTTGTAGCATTCAGAGGAAGGATAACAGGTCACCAAGAAAAGACTCGATACCCTGTGAGCATATACAGGGGGAGGAGGTCCTCCTCAGTCACAGACATAGGGGAAAGGAGTAGGCAGGAAGCAGGAGGGAGGGAGGAATGGGAGGATACAAGGGATGGGCTAAGAATTGAGATGTAATATGAATAAATTAATTAAAAAAAGAAAGTTAGCTAGATATGAATCTGAATGTAGGAGTGAGTCATCAAACAGTATTCATTCATGTGGTCTGCTGTGCTTCCAAAGCTGTGAGTAAGCTCTCTTATTAGAGGTAGTACTGTGTGGAATAGCAAATACACCTGCCTTGAGTTCCTGAGCTGACTTCTGCATTGATGGGCTGTGACCTGGAAGTATTAGCAAAATTAATAATGCTCTCCCCTACGTTGCCTTTAGTTAGAATGTTTTGTCATAGCTATAGTAGTGAATCTGGGATAGTACTCCGTTTAAATGTGTAATTTAAAGCAAGGCTTGGTTAAAATAAAGCCCAAATCTCTTAAAAATCCACGTGATTCCATATCTTTTAGTCTTAAATATTGTACTACATTGCTTCCCAATCCAAGCCTATGTGAAGTGAGTTATATTTATAAGTCATATAAAATTCATACACTAAGGCAAAGAGTTACTTAGTTCTTCCCAGAAAGCACCAAATAGTTAATGCTGGGCTTTATGGCCATGAAGTTTATGCCATGAGTGGTTCTGCCATTGTTGAGTGAAAAAAGTCACAGATAATTCATGAATAAGTGACTGGGTGATGTGCCAATACATTTTTATTTATAAAAATCTATATTGGCATCCAATAAGTGGTATGCTTACTCTAATCTAAGGAAAATTATGTAAGGAAGTTCTCAGTAGTAAAAATGATACAGCTAAGATGAATCGTGGAATTCACTGTAAAGTGATCCTATTACTCAAGAGCAGAAATTCAGAACTAAACATAAGAGCCCTAGAATTCATCAAAGCTGGACAGATTTACAGAAGAGAGGAAATTAGAAAAAAGAAGAGGGCATGAGGCTGTGGTACTTACATCCAACATCTCTGCGGAAAGACTACAATGTGACAAATTAATGACATTTGTGAGTTAGAAGAGAAGGCCTGACAATTAAATATTATCAATTATTATGAAATATTTGGGGGGTAGAAATCATTGTACATGGAGTCCCTCCAAACTTATGCTGGAATAAAGGCAAATTCTGGTCCCCTCTAAGGCCCTATAATAATTAACACATGATCCCCAGAGATGACTTGGAGCTCATTTTCCTCACTTGCAGAAACAGGGTAAACAACAGGACCTATTCCTGGGCACTGCTATGAAGATAAAGCGAGATGACATTTCTGAAGAGTATAGATTGTCTGGGCTGTGTTGGATGTTTTCCTTGAAGAAAGCCAAGACTTGTGGTGATCTGTTCAAAGTCACAATGCCGTTTGGAGATCTTTAAGTGTTGAAAAATAAGAGCACTGTGGTGAGTTTAGTTCTAAGACACTTCATTTGTATCCCCATCAAGGGAAAGAAGAACACGCCCCTTCTTCGTGGTGAGCATTTCTATAGAGCTCTCCAGATACCATCTGTATCCTAAATGCTATGAAATTATGTTCCACTCACCCACAGACCCATCACAGGAGGAGGCTACACCTAAAGGCCCTAGTTTCCATTAGAGGAAAGCAAAGTATATGGAAGTTAATTCAGGAGAAAATAATGTTACTTGCCTTGAACTGATCAGTAAACACTGAGTACATATATGATACGTTACACTGTCTGCATAAATATGCATAATTTTCATGTGTTAGTTAAAAGCATTAAAACACCTAAGTGTGAATGGCAAGATGGCTCAGTAGGTACATATGTTTGCTGTCAAGCTTGGCAACCTTAATTGAATTATTGAGCCCATATGGTTGAAGGAGAGAGCCAACGCCCCAAAATGGTCGTCTGAACTTCATGTGTAAATAAATGCAGATAATTTTTATTGTCTACTGAAGCTGTGGAGTTTTTTCCTTGTGTTGTTGCGGTAAGAACAAGCTTACTGAACTGCCAGTCACAGAATGACTGAACTTGACAATGGTCATGAACAACTTTGTTACTGCTTCCTACGAAAATGTCAATGGAAATACTCATAGTAATTCAGCAGTAAGTGGCTGGGTCAAGTTTTGCACATGGGTAGCTTACTGAACTTCCTTTCAGCATTACTGACTTCAGGCAGAAGAACTGCAGAAAACAACAAGGAAAAGACATCTTGAGCATGCAGGTCTGTCACATCTCCACAGATTTGAGAGTGAAGGGAAGGGAAGAAAACCTGCTTTCTAACCAGAAGCTTCAGAGTATGTCTCTCATTCTCACTGATTAAATGATTCTACAATCGTTTCACATGCTCGTACACGTACCTTTGCAATGAAGGCTCAATACTTCCTTTAGTGTCTCCAGAGAATTTCCCTCTCCTCATCCTGTATTTCCACTGCTCCTACATCATAACTTCTGTTATCATATTTGCAACACATCAGAGTCTTTGGATTACAATATTTCTTATCATTTCTTAAGTGTGTGTGTGCTTCATTGTATTGATTTTTATAGTCTCTGGACCCTATAAGTATACTTGGGAAAGCATGTATCCCTGATGAGTCAAACCCACAAAGAAATGTGTGAGAGGTTTGGTGTGAGAGGGAAGGGTGGGCTTAGAACTCATGAAGTGGAGAGAAAGGACCCTCAGCGTTATGTAATGCCCTCCTTGGTAGCCCAAGGAAGCTGTTGTAAGACTTCAATCACAGCAGAATATTGAAGTGGAAGCTGACACGAACCTAGGTTCTGCTAAGAATAACACCTATGAGATAGCAATGTTTGAAATAAGCCTGTCTCTGGAAAGGTTCCCAAGCCTTGCAATTTTACTTTTATAGTCACGGCACTGGAATGTTTGACTTTTCAAATCCTCTTGCTGAGATTCAAGGGTCTGTTTATAAAAGCTGGATCTAAAACATGTTCCTCTGTGAGGTACAAGTGGGATTTGTACTCTGTATAAATGGGTCCCCTGGAGCGACATCACATTCTCTTCTTGTAGCCTTCTCTATGTGACGAAATGGGAAGAGAAAGCAAAACAGTATCATATAGAGTTGAACATAAATGTCTCTCAGGAAACAAAGCCATTTATCAACAAAAATAACAATAACAACAGTTGTAATAATAGCCCAAAGCAGTTGTCATCCAAATGGCAAGTGCACAGAGGGGGTGTGGTAGAAAAAAAAAAACTAAACTGGTCCCTGAGGACCAATGGGGTATTTTAAGGATGATGTTATACCGGGTAGACAGGAGTCAGGGACACTAAAAATAGGATTGGAAAACTCAGAAGTATGCGACACTAAGAAGGAGGTGGGAAGGATACCAGGACACCTCATTTAATGGATTTTATTGTACTCTAAATAAGACATTTAGGTCTAAAACAAAACCCACTCAGGGCACATGCATAAATGTAGCCTTAGGTATCAACTTGGCTAGACTAAAGTACCTTCCCTAGGATTCCACTCCCAGAATGTTTCTGGTTAGTGCAAACTCCAACTGAGAAACCCGTCTAGTTGTGCTTATCCTTGCTCACCACTCTTTACTTGTCCAGTTGTCTATGTACCTTCTGCTGGTGTTGAGCAGAGCTGTCTACCTGACCACCAGGGGCATTCTTTTGTACAATGTTGTTCAAAGCATAGACTAGGCTACCTAATTATATTCATGCAGCAAATTGAAGAGTTGAGATGTCTAGCATCTTTCCTTCACCAGTTGCCTACGTCATGGCAGAGAATCTAGATGGATTACTTTCCTGCTTTCACGTTTTCTCCCTGCCTCTACAGAACCTATATGCTGCAAACACAAACATTTTTCCTTATTCCTAGAGCCATTGCCTAATAGATATCTTCTTGCTTTGCTGTCAATTTCTAATTTCTTTTGACACATACTTTCTGCGTAAATCACAAAGCAATTCCTCGCAGCCCTCTTTTGACATATTTTCTCTTGTTGTTTTAATATCCTATAACAGATTCTAAATGTTTAATTCTTCACTTTGTTCATGTCTTTCTGTTTGCTTATCCTAGCAGAATGTTGCAAAGTGTCTGGCTCCATAGCAAATATCAGAAAGCATTTATTGCTTGAGAGTCTAGTTCTCTGCTTACTGACATGTGCTTAACAGGAATTGTTCAGAGTTCAGAATGGACATCGAGGTGGGGAGGGAGAAATCTGAGACCTGGAAAAAAGCAAGTGCTATTCCACAAACCCCATAAGGAATGCATACAGACTGGGGTATGACCTCGATCCCAGCCAATGCTTTTCCTATTATTTCTTATGGCCTCTGCAGTGGATCAACACACAAAAGGCTGGATAACTTGCTCTCTAGACCGACTCTGTGGCTCCTGCTTTGTTGAATAAATACGAAGAACATTTTGATCGAAGGACTTGTCACCAGTGATCTAGCTCTGAGAATGCCATCATTTACCCAAGAAAACTGTGTGTCCAAAGACAGTTCCTACTGTCAGCCTACAGAATTCTTGGGGCAAAAGCTTCCAGAGGTGGCTGGTAGGCTCAGCTAGTGACTCACTAGGACTTTATGAAGCTGGCCTGCAAACCTTCACCTACTTTCTCCAGCAACTTTGCTGTCCCCTTCTCCATACCCTGAGAACTAACACAGGCCAGGAGAGATGGAAGAGTCAGGGCTTAGGAATCCAAGCCCACAGCAGGCCATACGGAAATGTTTGGAGATTAGAATTAATACATGTGCAGGACTCATTCTGAGAGAAGCAGTTGTGCTCCCACCTCCCCCAGAGTAAGAGAGAACATCACTTGTAGTGACTCATTGTAGAGGAAAGAAACACGACTGAATCAATCTAGCCTCACCTCCATCATTTTCTCAAAGTGGGAAGCTGTGAACATTCTTCACAATTTGACTAAGGGGAACATATCAGGCACTATATATCTTACGATAGCTGCCCTAAATAGACTGAGAAGAGAGGACACTTTACACCACCACAGAACATGGTACCCCAACTCTGCCACTATAATAGTGAAACATCTACCATGAATGAAATGCCCCTCACATTTACTCCCTTGATTTTACTGCAACCCAATGAAGCAGACATTATAATTCTGTCACAAACAAGACATCTGATGATCATCAGAACAAGGACTCTACATGAACCCAAACATGGTGGATTATTCCTATAATTCTATTACATGGAAAGCTGAGACAAGAGGATCATTGTCCTAGGTTTGAGACCAGCATGGAGTACATGGCAGGTTTCAGATCACACTTTACTAGACAGGGAGTTCTTATCTCACAAATGCCCTAAAGAACAGAACTGAAGAATAAGAAGAGAAGGAGGAGGTTTAAAACAAGCCCACACTGTTTCTATCCTGTTGAGGATGCATGCATCACAGCAGGTCCAATCAGAATGCTAGGAAGCAGAAACATGCACACAATAGGAAGTAGCACTGATTTGAGTTTACCCCAAGGAGAAACTGTTCAAGGATTTGGGGTAAGGCTATTTTCTTTGTATCTACTGCTGGACCCTGAATACCAAAAGGCAGACTTTGGGAGGGAGAATCCAGAACAGATGGATAGAAATTAATGTGAGTAAAGGTAAGCTAGAACTCTCATGGGTAAACTGGCATGTGTATTCTACCTTGCCTTTGCTGATATAAGTACCCTATTGGAGATGTAGATACCCTTCTTCACAGCACTGAATGTAGTTATCTGACTTAAAACACCGAGAAATTAATGAAGGAGCCAGGGAAACAGAGCATCTGCTGCGTCAACTACTGCCCTATGTTCACCAGGTGAACCAGGAGAAAAGTGACATTTGTAAATGGTCATATAATATTGGCACCTTTCAAAGTTCACCTAAAAAATTAGCAGTCATGATGAAACAATTTGACTTGTAGTTCAGGAATTGTGTATTTCCAGCGTTGTAATAAAGCTCCACTGTGTGTGCTCTGAATTCAAAGCTGAAGATAGCCTGTCTGTGTTGAATAACCAAATCAGTATAAAATGAGAGCTTTTCAACTCAAATCCCGACCCATCATGGAAGAAAACAGCAGTCAAAACTAATGCAAGGAGTGGAAATTGTGTGAAAATTGTCATGACAATAATCTCTTTTTATCACAAAGCCAAGAACTTGGTTCTTTCTGTCTCCTCCTCCCCCTCCTCTTCCCCCTCCCCCTCCTCTTCCTCTTCCTCCTCCTCCTCCTTCTCCTCCTTGTCTTCTTTTTCTTTATTTAACAGATATGTTAGATGACAAAATATTCCTTGGGTTGTTGGGAAGAGATGGTTCCTTTGTCCCCAGTAGAAGAGGGTGAAGAGCTGTCTGCTGAGGAACATGTTTAAAGCACAGATTAAACTTTGATTTCAGCTCCCATAGTTTGAATGGGATAACAAAGGCTTTTTACAGATTTTTTGTTTTGGCCCTCTAAGTTCATAAATCTATCTTCAGTCATGGGGAATCTTGTTTCCCTCAGGGTAATATATCCACAAGGAAAAAGTGGTATGGTTGAGCGAGACCTGAACTTTGCAGCATCCTGTATTCATGGCGTTCTAATACCATGCTACACTGGGTGACGAGCCTGATCATATGATAGGAACAGACAGGGCTCGCCTGTCAGAAGCCTGCTTTAGCCAGGGAGAGGCAGTGCTCACTTTCTTCTTAGGTTTTACTCAGGTCTTCCTTGCCTGGCACCATGACATAATAGTTCATCAGAGTGATCTTTATTTTAGGAACAGTTTCTATTTCAATAATTTCTGGAATAATGTAGCCTCGAGAGTGGTTAAGCAGGTGTCTGTGGAGTAGGATGTTAATTCCTTTGGGCAGATGCCAAGGAGTGGTGTATATTGGCCTGCATGACACGAACACTCAGAGTTGTTTCCATTTGCATTTCCCTAATTGCTAAGGACGATGAAGATGTTTTGCATTATTCTTTAGCTGTTTCCATTTCTT